>NW_027412088.1:169390014-169565929 GCF_047663935.1 Musca autumnalis
GCCCTAGCTCGCGAAGAATGCATGCATGACCATAGGTGCTGTCACGCCAACGATTCAATTCATGTAGCCTTAGGGCACTACGTGCTGCTTGACCTTTGATGCTAAGTGTCGTAGGCAAGAGGTTTAGCATCGCGTTCAGAGCTGCTTGTGGTGTACTTCTAAAAGCTCCAGTTATCAGGATCGAGGCTGACCTTTGCACCTTGTTTATGTTGCCAGAGTTCGATTTATGTCGAAGCGCATGCCACCAGCATGGGTCTCACAACAGTATTATGCAACCAGTGTATAATAGCTGGATTTAATCCCCAACTTTTCCCAATCGAATTCTTACATGAATAGAGTTCCTCGACGTTCCTTTTCCATCTCAATTGAGAATCCAGGATTGTACCTAGGTATTTGGCCTCAGGAGATAGATGTAACTGCACTCCATCCAATGTTGGTGGTAAGAAGTCGCCGAGCTTACGCTTTCTGGTGAACAATACCAGTTCTGTTTTCGTTGGATTTACACCAATGCCATTTGTGGTGGCCCAACGGGACAGCTTTGATAAGGCTCTTTGCATAAGCTCCGAAATTGTGGACAAGAATTTGCCAGTTATTAGAAGAACTACATCATCCGCGTATGCGACAACCTTGATGCCCTGATTGTCGAATTCCGCCACAATATTGTTTATCACAAGAAGCCACAGCAGCGGTGAGAGTACACCTCCCTGGGGAGTACCTCTAGTTACTATCTTCCTTGTTGTCAACTCCCCAATGCTGGAATTAATGATCCTGCTCTCCAGCATTCTCTTTATCCAGCAGATCAGGGTTTCCGGGGTGTTGATCGCTCTAAGCGAGAGATGAATGGATTCAAGTTTTACGTTGTTAAAGGCTCCCTCTATATCCAGGAAAGCCGCCAAGGTGAAGTTTGAATTTTCCATATTTCTCTCAATGAAACCAACGACCTCATGAAGAGCAGTTTCGACAGATTTACCTTTCATGTAGTCATGCTACGAGTTGCTCAGCGAGGTAGTGTCTACAAAGCTCCTAATCTCTAGATCGATCAGTCGTTCGAGTGTCTTGAGGAGACACTCCCGCTTTGGGGATGTAAGTTACCTTTACCTCTTTCCACAGATCTGGTACGCAGGAAAGAACCAAACAGGCCCTAAAGATCTCCTCCAGAATTTGGTATATCTGCGGTGCGGCAAAATGAAGCATCGCAGGAATTACTCCATCTGGACCAGGTGACTTATAGGGTTTGAATGTACTTACTGCCCACTTTATTTTGTTTCTGCTTACAACCTTTCACATTCAATGTGAAGGTTACTGACGTCCGTGCAGTCAGGGAAGTGGGTCTCAGCTAGAAGGTTTAGAGTCTCAAGACCTGTGTCTGTCCACGTGCCGTCCGGTTTTTTGACACTACCAATGGATTTGGGGTCCTTCGAGAGTATCTTACGGAATCTGGCAGCGTCGTTTACCCCTTCTACAGACTCACAGAAACAAATCCATGACTTCTTTTTGGCGCGCTTGATTTCACTCTTGTATTTGTTGAAACTCGCTTTATACGATTCCCAGTCACTGTCAAGTTTCGTCGAGTGCGCCCTGTTGTACAGCTTTTTGGTGTATTTCCGCAGTTCGCCAAGATCCTTGTTCCACCACGCCGGTTGGGATTTCTTCCCGGGATAAGTTAATGAACAGACATCCTAATGGCAGCGAAGAAGGATTTCTGTTAGGTTGGACACCTTACTTTTAAGATCAGCAACTGTTTCTATCCTTCCGGAGAGTGACAGTTGATGGTTCGTCAGATCAGTGAACCTGCGCCAGTCCGTCCTTCTCGGGTTCCTATAAGGATTTTGGCGGACTCCGTCGAAAGAGATTTCAAAGTATATCCTCATATGATCCGAAAAGGAACATTTTTTGGATACCCTCCAGTTCTTGACGACAAAATCATCTAAATTTGACAGGGTTAGATCAATGACCTCCTCCCTGTCTCTAATTTTAAAGGTAGGGTCGTTTCCTTTATTACATATTCTTAGATTGTAAGATAATATAAAGTTGAAAATCGACTCACCTCTAGTGTTTGTATCTTTGCTGCCCAGTGAAAATGGTGGGCGTTGGCGTCACATCCAAGGATTACGTTACAAACGCCCAGGTTCTCCTTTAGCAGCCTGTGTACCCCCTGATTTGGTGGATCAGGGTCCTCATATAGCATGTAGATTGAGGACAGGAGAGTGGCCTTCTCTCTGCCGTTCTCCAGTCGCGCCGTGCACATGTCTCCATTACTATAATTAGATAGAAAGATTAGATTGAGGTTCTTCCTACCTACCACACAGGTCCTCATCTTGTCCCCTTCGGACGATGCGAAGACCTCGAAGTTGGCATTGTTCAGTCCAGAGACCTTATTTTTGTATATATAAGATTCCTAGACTAGAACAATGTCTACCTCTGAGTTCGTAAGGGACAGGATTAGTTCGGCGGCAGCTGCTTTACAATGATGCAGATTAATCTGCAAAATGCGTAGCACCTGCCGCCTACCTACTCCTACTGATTTTCGCGAGGTGGAATCAGTCGGAACCGAACCCATCCTGAACCAAAGTTCAGTTTTCCCTCACGAACCTTAAGGTACTCCTCTCCTGAGGAGTCTATCGCCATCTTGACATCCATCCCTCCATTCTCCTTACAAGGGGTTAGACTCATTACAGTCCAGTCCTTAGTAAGGAGACCTGGGTTCTGGAGCTCCAGCATCCTCAGCAGAAGTTTCTTATCCACGGTAGGTGGGGGAACCCATGCTGGGAATACCTTCCTAGACGGAATCTCCGTTATAGGCACCGCAGCAATTTGTCCCCCTCCCAAAGTTCATCAAAGCCATTAACGGTCTTCTTAAGGTACTTTTGCGAGCTCCTGTTGAGATATTTAATAACTTTAACTCCCTTATGAAGGAAGGCACCACCAAACTGGCGGTCACCCTGGTTCGCCTCAGTGGACACAATGGCTAAACGAAGCCGAGTCTCGAAGAGCAACCAGTGACTTTCGCTGATTTTCACAGTCTTTGACTGCGAGGACTTGTTCGTCTTCTCCGAAGTCGATGGTGTCCCAGTCGATCCACCCGTCGTTACTCCCGAGTGGCTTGCGCAGGTCTTAGACACCTTCTGTTCGTCTGCTTTACCCTCGTCAGTTGGGGTAGGATCCGGATTTGGGACAGTCACCTTCTCCAGTTGACTACTCTTACGAGAATCTTTTGGTGCCGGATTATGCCCCTTATCATTTTCCAGTCCTTTCTGGCTCGGGTTCGGCTTCGGAACAGTTTTATGTTCCACTTTGCTGTCAGAAGCAGGAGGCTTCACCTCCACCTTTTTGCTTGTCGCCGCAGTCTCTTTTGAGTCTTTGGCTGAAGCAGGGTTCGGGAGGAAGATTTTGTCCGCCAAGAGCTCGCATCTGGGTGCATCTGGATAAATTCTTTCGAACTTCCTGATGTACTTGAGGTTGCTCTTGATGAACATAATCTCCCTCATAGTATGCGCAGATACGAAGCCGCACGTTTATAGTGCCTCGTATCTGAAGCCTCTTTGGCGAAGATTGCGGCTGCGTCGCTGTCCGTCGATGAGGTTTTCTTGGATTCCCCAACGCAGGCCGGAGACTCAGAGTCAGTGGCAATTGTTGGAGTTTCCGTTAATTCCCCCTCGACGGTCATCGACTTAGAGTCAGTGGCTGTTGATGGATCCTCTTTTGATTCTCCATCAACATCCATTGACTCCGTGGCAATCTGACTACGAAGCTTAGTATCGGCTAGTGCCGATATAGGACCAGATTGGTTTCGACTTGTCTGTGATTGCGAACCTAGGTTCGACCAGACCTCCTTGTTGACTCAGCTGGCAGAAACACCTTCAGTTTCCCTCGGGCATTGCTGATCCCGCATAACTCAGAGACCCCCTTCCCATCCGCCACCCGGGAAGACGCGCCCAGTAGAAGATTGGCAATTCCCGTTTTTTTTTCATTTTATTTGATTATATTTTTTATTTTATTTTATTTTTATCTCATGTTTAATTTTATCCATATTTTGTTGTAATTCAATTGTTTGAATAACAACAAAATATTTTAAAGTGGATATGAAATTGATTAGTTGCGGGCGATTTTATTTTTTTATTTTATTTTATTTTATTTTTTTTTGTTTACTTTACTTTACTTTATTTTATTTTATTTTATTTTATTTTATTTTATTTTATTTTATTTTATTTTATTTTATTTTATTTTATTTTTATTTTACTGTACTTTATTTTTATTTAATTTTTATTTTAATTTATTTTATTTTTATTTTATATTTATTTTATATTTATTTTATTTTTATTTTTATTTTTATTTTTATTTTTATTTTTATTTTATTTTATCTTATTTTATTTTATTTTATTTTTATTTTATTTTTTTATTTTTATTTGTGATTTTTTATAGAATATTTTTAGAACAACAATCATTTATTTAATTTTTATTTCATTTATTATATTATTTTATTTTTATTTATTTAATTTTTATTTTATTTCATTTTATTTTATTTTATTTCATTTTATGTTATTTTATTTTATTTTATTTTATTTTATTCTATTTTATTTTATTTTATTTTATTTTATTCTATTTTATTTTATTTTATTTTTATTTTTATTTTATGTTGTTTTATTTTATTTTATTTTATTTCAATTTTATTTTATTTTATTTTTATTTTATTTTTATTTTGATTTGTATTTTTATTTTATTTTTTTTATATTTATTTTATTTTCATTGAAAACGCGGTAATGACAAACAAATATAAGGATTCACCCTCTCTGAACTTTCCTCTCCCAACTTCCACCGTCAGAACTGTCGTCTTCAGAACTACCACCTGAGAACCACACCGTTCCGAACTTCCAACATCACCCCATTCCGAACTTCCGAACTTCCAATCTCCGAACTGCGACCCTGCGAACCACCCTATTCCGAACTTCCAACCTCCGAACTACTTTTTGGATTTTCTAAAAAATATTTTTGGAACAACTACCAAAGCTCGTGGATTTTTTAAACAATATTTTTTGGAACAACTATCAAAGCTCGTAGATTTTTCAAAGAATATTTTTGGAACAACTATCAAAGCTCGTGGAGTTATAAAGAATATTTTTGGAGTTGGTTATAATAACTTCCATCAGCTCTTCTATAAAGACTTTATAGTTTGAATTCTGATGGTCTATGAAAACGACTTCCAATTCTCTAGAACACTATTTATATTTCAAAATAAAAAATAAAATACATTTCAATTATTTTCTTACCATTAATTAATCATAAATCCATTTGAATGGCTTCTGTTAAACTTGAAGATTTCACACAAACCCACAGCTTCGTGATCACTTAAGACATCCATAATCCATTTTCACAGCTAAACTAAATGTGATCAAAGTCGACATTCAAAAAGACAGACAGTGAAACGTACCAAATCGATTAATATAACGACCAGCCATCGTCTGTCTGTCCAACTCAAACAAGCGAACCAAGGTGACCCTAAGCATCACATCGTAACATTGAAATTTCCGTCATTTTGACACTTTAAATGCGTGTTATGACCATAATTAGACGACAACTTCATTTAATTATTTGTAGCAAATGCTTTTTTGCTGTTGTTATTGGTGTGAGTTTTTATGTTCTCCAAAAACAACAACGCATTTTGACTATTTGTAAACAATTTGAAAAACATAGAAGAATTGTATAGAAAAAAGCTCAACAATTACAAAATTGTATGGCTATTAGTGTAGGCTTAGAAATAATTCCATCCTACACCGTTATGTATGAAGGGTCCAAAGCGGATATCAATACGAAATTGCGTACAATTTTAAACGTATTGAAAACAGATAAAAAGAATCTGTTGAACACGTACCCTCTACGACTGTACAAAAAACAGTAACAGCAGTGATGGACCTATATTTCCTTTGAACAGATCCCTAATCTTAAAATGAAATAGTGTTTCGTAGACGACAAAAGAAGTTTTGAAAGTTAACAGCATACATTTTTAGGCTATTGGGGGGTAGGTATTGCAAACAGTGGCCTAATTATTCCACTGTCCTAATTATTATTCACCCAAATTTTTGAACTTTTGTGAGGGAGGTAGCCGAAAGAGTTCTCCGAGAAAATCCTCGTTCGAACTTGATTTAGGTTTGAGAAAAATATAACTATGTAAAAGTTGGACCAGTGTCAGTCACTCCTCTCACCACTAAGGGTCCTTCAATAGACCCTTTCTGAAAAAAAGATGTTTCTATAGACCTTTTCTGAAAGGAAGGGTGCTTCTATAGGCCCTTTCTGAAAGAAAAGGTGCTTTTATAGACCCTTTCTGAAGGAAAGGCTGCTTCTTTAGACGCTTTCTGAAAGAAAGGGTGCTTCTATAGACCCCTTCTCAATGAAAGGGTGCTTCTATAAACACTTTCTGAAAGAAAGGGTGCTTCTATAGACACTTTCTGAAAGAAAGGGTGCTTCTATAGACACTTTCTGAAAGACAGGGTGCTTCTATAGACACTTTCTGAAAGACATGGTGCTTCTATAGACCCTTTCTCAAAGAAAGGGTGCCTCTATAGACCCTTTCTCAAAGAAATGGTGATTCTATAGACCCTTTCTCAATGAAAGGGTGCTTCTATAAACATTTTCTGAAAGAAAGGGTGCTTCTATAAACACCTTCTAAAAGACAGGGTGCTTCTATAAACACTTTCTGAAAGAAAGGGTGCTTCTATAAACACCTTCTAAAAGACAGGGTGCTTCTATAGACCGTTTCTCAAAGAAAGGGTGATTCTATAGAACCTTTATGAAAGACAGGGTGCTTCTGTAGACCTTTTCTGGAAGAAAGGCTGCTTCTATAGACCCTTTATGAAAGACAGAGTGCTTCTGTAGACCTTTTCTGGAAGAAAGGCTGCTTCTATAGACCCTTTCTGGCAGAAAGGCTGCTTGTATAGATCATTTCTGAAAGAATGGCTGCTTCTATAGACGCTTTCTGAAAGAAAGGGCGCTTCTATAGACTCCTTCTCAATGAAAGGGTGCTTGTATAGACCCCTTCTCAATGAAAGGCTGCTTCTATAGACCCCTTCTCAATGAAAGGGTGCTTCTATAAACACATTCTGAAAGAAAGGGTGCTTCTATAGACACTTTCTGAAAGAAAGGGTGCTTCTATAGACCCTTTCTCAAAGAAAGGGTGATTCTATAGACCCTTTCTCAAAGAAAGGGTGATTCTATAGACCTTTTCTGGAAGAAAGGCTCATTCTATAGACCTTTTCTGGACGAAAGGCTGCTTTTATAGACCCTTTCTGGACGAAAGACTGCTTCTATAGATACTTTCTAAAATAGAAAGGCTACTTATATATACGCTTTCTAAAAGAAAGGGTGCTTCTATAGACCCTTTCTGGAAGAAAGGCTAATTCTATAGATCCTTTCTGAAAGAAAGGGTGCTTCTATAGATCCTTTCTGAAAGAAAGGGTGCTTCTATAGTTCCTTTCTGAAAGAAAGGGTGCTTCTATAGACCCTTTCTAAAAGAAAAGGTGCTTCTATAGACCCTTTCAAAAAGAAAGGGTGCTTCTATAGACCCTTTCTAAAAGAAAGGGTGCTTCTATAGACCCTTTCTAAAAGAAAAGGTGCTTCCATAGACGCTTTCTGAAAGAAAGGGTGTTTTTATAGATCCTTTCTGAAAGAAAGGGATCTTCTATAGACCCTTTCTGAAATAAAGGGTGCTTCTATAGACCCTTTCTGGAAGAAAGGATGCTTCTATAGACCCTTTCTGGAAGAAAGGATGCTTCTATAGACCCTTTCTGGAAGAAAGGATGCTTCTATAGACCTTTTCTGGACGAAAGGCTGCTTTAATAGACACTTTCTGAAAGAAAGGCTGCTTCTATAGATATTTTCTGAAAGAAAGGGTGCTTGTATAGATCCTTCCTCAAAGAAAGGCTGCTTCTATAGATCCTTTCTGAAAGAAAGGCTGCTTCTATAGATCCTTTCTGAAAGAAAGGGTGCTTCTATATACCCTTTCTGAGAGAAAGGGTGCTTCTATAGACCTTTTCTGAAAGAAAGGGTGCTTCTATAGACCTTTTCTGAAAGAAAGGGTGCTTCTATAAACCTTTTCTGAAAGAAAGGGTGATTCTATAGACCTTTTCTGAAAGAAAGGGTGCTTCTATAGACCTTTTCTGAACGAAAGGGTGTTTCTATAGACCTTTTCTGAAAGAAAGGGTGCTTCTATAGACCTTTTCTGGAAGAAAGGCTAATTCTATAGATCCTTTCTGAAAGAAAGGGTGCTTCTATAGATCCTTTCTGAAAGAAAGGGTGCTTCTATAGTTCCTTTCTGAAAGAAAGGGTGCTTCTATAGATCCTTTCTGAAAGAAAGGGTGCTTCTATAGTTCCTTTCTGAAAGAAAGGGTGCTTCTATAGACCCTTTCTAAAAGAAAAGGTGCTTCTATAGACCCTTTCAAAAAGAAAGGGTGCTTCTATAGTTCCTTTCTGAAAGAAAGGGTGCTTCTATAGTTCCTTTCTGAAAGAAAGGGTGCTTCTATAGACCCTTTCTAAAAGAAAAGGTGCTTCCATAGACGCTTTCTGAAAGAAAGGGTGTTTTTATAGATCCTTTCTGAAAGAAAGGGATCTTCTATAGACCCTTTCTGAAATAAAGGGTGCTTCTATAGACCCTTTCTGGAAGAAAGGATGCTTCTATAGACCTTTTCTGTGGACCCTTTCTGGACGAAAGGTTGCTTTAATAGACACTTTCTGAAAGAAAGGGTGCTTCTATAGATATTTTCTGAAAGAAAGGGTGCTTGTATAGATCCTTCCTCAAAGAAAAGCTGCTTCTATAGATACTTTCTGAAAGAAAGGGTGCTTCTATATACCCTTTCTGAGAGAAAGGGTGCTTCTATAGACCTTTTCTGAAAGAAAGGGTGCTTCTATAGACCTTTTCTGAAAGAAAGGGTGCTTCTATAGACCTTTTCTGAAAGAAAGGGTGATTCTATAGACCTTTTCTGAAAGAAAGGGTGCTTCTATAGACCTTTTCTGAACGAAAGGGTGTTTCTATAGACCTTTTCTGAAAGAAAGGGTGCTTCTATAGACCTTTTCTGGAAGAAAGGCTCATTCTATAGGCCCTTTCTGGACGAAAGGCTGCTTTTATAGACCCTTTCTGGACGAAATGCTGCTCCTTTAAACCCTTTCTGAAAAAAGGCGTGCTTCTATAGACTTTTTCTGAAAGAAAGGGTGCTTCTATATGCCCTTTCTGGCAGAAAGGCTGCTTGTATAGATCCTTTCTGAAAGAAAGGGTGCTTCTTTAGACCGTGTCTGAAAGAAAGGGTGCTTCTATAGACCCTTTCTGGAAGAAAGAATGCTTCTATAGACCTTTTCTGTAGACCCTTTCTGGACGAAAGGCTGCTTCTATAGACCCTTTCTGGACGAAGGGCTGCTTTAATAGACACTTTCTGAAAGAAAGGCTGCTTCTATAGATATTTTCTGAAAGAAAGGGTGCTTGTATATATCCTTCCTCAAAGAAAGGCTGCTTCTATAGATCCTTTCTGAAAGAAAGGATGCTTCTTTAAACCGTGTCTGAAAGAGAGGGTGCTTCTATAGACCTTTTCGGAAAGAAAGGGTGCTTCTATAGACCTTTTCTGAAAGAAAGGGTGCTTCTTTAGACCTTTTCTGAAAGAAAGGGTGATTGTATAGACCTTTTCTGAAAGAAAGGGTGCTTCTATAGACCTTTTCTGAAAGAAAGGGTGCTTCCATAGACGCTTTCTGAAAGAAAGGGTGCTTTTATAGACCCTTTCTGAAATAAAGGGTGCTTCCATAGACGCTTTCTGAAAGAAAGGGTGCTTCCATAGACGCTTTCTAAAAGAAAGGGTGCTTTTAGAGACGCTTTCTGAAATAAGGGGTGCTTCTTTAGACCCTTTCTGAAAGAAAGGGATCTTCTATAGACCCTCTCTGAAAGAAAGGGATCCTCTATAGACCCTTTCTGAAAGAAAGGGATCTTCTATAGACCCTTTCTGAAAGAAAGGGATCTTCTATAGACCCTTTCTGAAGGAAAGGCTAGACCTTTTCTGAAAGAATGGTTGCTTCTATAGACCCTTTCTGAAAGAAAGGGTGTTTCTTTAGAAATCGTCTGTAAGAAAGGGTTCTTCTATAGACCCTTTCTTAAAGAAAGACTACTTCTATACACCCTTTCTGAATGAAAGGCTGCTCCTATAGACACTTTCCCAAAGAAAGGCTGCTTCTATAAACCCTTTCTGGAAGAAAGGCTGTTTTTATAGACCCTTTCTGGAAGAAAGGCTGTTTTTATAGACCCTCTCTGAAAGAGAAGGTGCTTCTATAGACCCTTTTGAAAAAAAGTTCTTCTTTAGACACTCTCTGAAGGAAAATGTGCTTCTATTGACCCTTTCTGAAAGAAAGGCTGCTTCTGTAGATGCTCCTATAGACCTTTTCTGAAAGAAAGGGTGCTTCTATAGACCTTTTCTGAAAGAAAGGCTGCTCCTATAGACCTTTTCTGAAAGAAAGGGTGCTTCTATAGGCCTTTTCTGAAAGAAAGGCTGCTCCTATAGACCTTTTCTGAAAGAATGGCTGCTTCTATAGACCCTTTCTGAAAGACAGGGTGCTTCTATAGACCCTTTGAAAAAAAGGCTCTTTCTATAGACCCTTTTTTGAAAGAAAGGCTCTTTCTATAAAGCCTTTCTGGACGTAAGGTTGCTTCTTTAGACCCTTTCTGAAAGAAAGGGTGCATCTTTAGACCCTTTCTGGAAGAAAGGCTCCTTGCTATAGACGCTTTCTGAAAGAAAAGCTGCTTCTATAGGCCCTTTCTGAAAGAAAGGGTGCTTCTATAGACCCTTTCTCAAAAAAGGGTGCTTCTATGGACCCTTTCTCAAAAAAGGGTGCTTCTATAGACCCTTTCTTATAGAAAGGGTGCTTCTATAGACCCTTTCTTATAGAAAGGGTGCTTCTATAGATGCTTTCTGAAAGAAAGTCTGTTTCTATAGACCCTTTTGCAAGAAAAGGGTGCTTCTATAGGCTCTTTCTGAAAGAAAGGGTGCTTCTATAGACCCTTTAGCAAAAAAGGGTGCTTCTATAGACCCTTTAGCAAAAAAGGGAAGGAAGGAAGGCTGCTTCTATAGACCCTTTTGCAAAAAAAGGGTGCTTCTATAGACCCTTTCTGAAAGAAAGGGTGCTTCTATAGACGCTTTCTGACAGAAAGGGTGCTTCTATAGACCCTTTCTGAAAGAAAGGGTTCTTCTATAGACCCTTTCTGAAAGAAAGGATGTTTCTGTAAATCCTTTCCGAGAGAAAGGGTGCTTGTATAGACCATTTCTGAAAGAAAGGGTGCTTCTGTAAATCATTTCCGAGAGAAAGGATGCTTCTATGGACCCTCTCTGAAAGAAAGGGTGCTTCTATAGAACCTTTCTGAAAGAAAGGGTGCTTATATATACACTTTCTGAAAGACTGGGTGCATATATAGACACTTTCTGAAAGACTGGGTGCATATATAGACACTTTCTGAAAGACTGGGTGCATATATAGACACTTTCTGAAAGAAAGGGTGCTCATATACATACTTTCTGAAAGAAAGTCTGCTTCTATAGATCCTTTCTGAAAGAAAGGGCGCTTCTATAGAACCTTTCTGAAAGAAAGGGTGCTTCTTTAGACCGTTTCTGAAAGAAAGGGTGCTTCTATAGACCCTTTCTAAAAGAAATTGTGCTTATATAGACACTTTCTGAAAGACAGGGTGCTTATATAGACACTTTCTGAAAGACAGGGTGATTCTTTCGATCGTTTCTGAAAGAAAGGGTGCTCATATACATACTTTCTGAAAGTCAGGGTGCTTCTTTAGACCGTTTCTGAAAGAAAGGAAGCTTCTATAGACCCTTTCTGAAAGAAAGGGTGCTTCTGTAGACCTTTTCTGGAAGAAAGGCTTTTCTATAGACCCGTTCTGGACGAAAGGCTGCTTCTATAGACACTTTCTGAAAGAAATGCTGCTTCTTTAGACTTTTCTGAAAGAAAGGGTGCTTCTATAAACCCTTTCTGAAAGAAAAACTGCTTCTGTGGACCCTTTTTGAAAGAAAAACTGCTTCTTTAGACCCTTTCTGAAGGAAAGTGTGCCTCTATAGACCCTTTCTGAAAGAAAAGCTGCTTCTATAGACCCTTTCTCAAAGAAAGATTGCTTCTTTCTTTCTGAAAGAAAGAAGGGGTGCTTCTTTAGACCCTTCTCTCGCCACTTAAGTTAGGCACCGTAACATTTGATTGGTCCACTGTTTCTTGCCGCTTAATTCCTTACCCAATTGCATTTTCTGCCATCCATTATTATTATTGTTGGGCTTTTATGTGTTTATCTTTAAATTAAGATTTCCACAGAAATTCCAATTTTGGTTTGACTTTATTTAGGCTACCGAAAAAAAAACTTTAGGTGCTGGAGCCATACAAGTAAGGCTATGGAATGGCAATGTAACAGTTATCGATTACTGCGTCAAGTCAAGAGATTCATTTTTTGCGATTTGTGATGTCTTTAAACATTTTGCGGCTAAAATAAGTAATGAAAGCGTATCACACATTAAGATCGCTTACAATATTTTGTTGCCAAAAAATGATTTTTTTTAAATGAGAATACCAACAACAACAGAGTATTCTTTCTTGGCCATAAATGAAAATGTTACTAAAGTACAACAACAAGAAAAACATGACGTTGAAAGACCATTGAAGGTAATAATAAAAAAGCTTTAAGGTGGCGACAACAATAATTACCATTATAAAGCCTGCGATGATATTCGCAATGATGTTCGTGGCGCTGATTGCCATTACGATGTGGTTGGTGATGATGATGATGTGTGTACTCGATGACGATGTGTGACGCTGGTAGACGATGTGATGAGTCGTTTTGGGTGTTTCATGAGGCACCACTTCTCATGATGGATTATTAAAATTCTCTGCACATAAACACCCCAAAAAAGCGATTTCAGTCAGCACACCACATGCGATGACATCCCAGTAGTAATAACCGTTTGGCTTCTTGAAAAAAATTGCTAAGAAGCAAAATATGTCCGAAAAAATAAAACACTATAAAATATTAAAATTATGATATTTATATGTTGCCATACATATAAACATTATTATTGTTATTAAATATTTTAAAATTGTTTTATGTGTGCAGACTTTTTTATTATTTATGTGAAAACTCAAAATTATGACTTACCGCTAAGAAGTGAGTAAGAAATTTGAAAACCGAAGCAAAGACATTGAAATGCGTTGAGCGGTACTTTGCCTTTTATTCAATGTCTGTATTTTATGTTAAAAAAATGATAGTAATAATTCTAATGTATGCGGCCATTATTTGACTTTTAAGGACGCATTTAACTTGCGGCTAAATGTGATTTTCATTTTTTTAATAATATTAACATAATATTTAATATTTATCGTTGACCCAACTGCCGGAAATTTTAGCCACTGTCAAATATTTGATAACAGAGTTGAGAGAATAGGCTTCAGGACTACAACACATGGTAGTTGTCCGAATTCTGACACCTCCATACCAAAAAGTGATTGATTATTTACCGACACAACAGAAAAAAAGATTTCTTTAGTTTTACAATTTTTTCGGTTCATTTTTAAGTTAACGATCTCCCAAAAGTCACAATCGATAGCTAAGATCAAGGGATTGGGCAGGCTAATGGAGAACTGCTGTCGAATTGTTTTGGAATCACTCCTTAACCACTTTCGATACATATTTTGCTTCGTTACCTTCCTGGAATGCCCATCTAAGTGGCATCTCTTCTTCAGCACAAGGCAACATCACGTCTTTAATACGTTACGATGCTTGAAATGATCCATAATTCCATTAATTTAATGAATTGGTCCAATCCCTTGCCCCAAAATAATCCCAGACCATTATGTTCGGCCTCCATGTTTTACAGTGTCCTTACAATATTTAGGTTTTAACCGTTGCCCATTTGATCTACGCCTTATGCCATCCGAATTCTTTGAAATCAACTTAGATTCATCAGGAGACAACACAGTACTCCATTTTTGGATACACCAGTTCAGATGGGTCTTGGCAAATTCAAGTCTGGCTTTTTCATTTTTTGACGATATGAAAGGTGTTTTTGTTTGCTGGTCGTCGAGTGAATAAACCGGCCTCTACCGCACTTCTGTGAATCGTTCTATTTCAATTGTTTTTGTATTTTTTTGTATTTGGCCAGAAGATGCAGTAGCATCATTTTTGGATGAATATGAACAATATCGACATCCTTGAAAACCTATCAAAAAATGTTGTCACGGCGTGTAAGCGTTCAAAGCCAAAACTCATAACTTCAAAGGCAGCGCAAAAAAAACGTTTGTCGTGAAGAAATTACATTTCTGTGGTCAAGTATCCGCGTAAATGTACAAAACACATTTGCATAAGTTCTAGGACAGAGAAGCCATTACATAGTCGATACGTCCGAAGATTTGCTTTACCACCAATGAAACCAGGTAACGTAATTTGGTGACTATGTGGGTTCGAGTCCTTGGCTTTCCTTTTTCACTTGCAAATAATTTCCGATCGTCAAGCTTAACTCTAAACGAGAAAATTAATAAAAAATCTTTAAAAATGATCTTCGCCCTAACAAGCAAAATTTCAAAAAATATCGACTAATGTTTTGGTATAGCCCCTTTATAGGGGTACCTCCTGATTTTCGGTATTTTAATGATTTAAGCCACATTTTCATACTAAAATAGGTGTAATTTGGTACTTATGGTTCCTAGTGGTCATAAAACTTTTCCACCAAAAATTGTGGACCTGGTAACGGTAAATGGGCCAGCGTAAGGGTAAAGGAATAGATCATCTGAAGTACTACAACATTAGAGTCGGAATATATAAATTGCGGGAAACGGTTAAGTCACTCTTGAAGCCTTGAAAAAAAGGAAGTTAGAACCTCAATCATGTTTGTCGGCATCATGCTGACTGATTCGAAGAGTTGCGTAAGTTATTTTAAGTGACAGCTTGTAGGCTACCCTAAAAGTTAAAGGGAGAAGAGAAGTGTATTAGCTCGCATAAGATCTCTTCCAAATTACTATGTATAATAATGCAAATCAAAATATTTATGGACAGACTGTTTACCAAATTGACTGCGGAGAACAATTCGGATATCAAGTCCAGCCAGCACCATTTGGGGCGCGTATAAAAAAACGCCCATGCGTGTCGGAAAGTATCTTCATGATCTAGGTAGAGAGAAAGAGAGAGAGAGAAAATGTTACAACTAGAAGCCCGAAGTCTGGAAAATTTGGAGGATGATCCCGCTACTGAATCTATTCAAGTATGCCAGCAAAGATGAGTCGTGCAGATCATTTTGCTTTTGGTCGTCCATAGCAAAGCCTATTGAGGCGTTGCTCCTTCCCACCGTCAGAAGTAGCTTTCCACTTGCCGATCATCAGCATAGTTTCCGTAAGCAGCAATGTGCTACAACGGTGCTGCATGCCATATCCAGGCATATTAGCCGAGGACTTAACCAGAACAACCTGTGCCAAAGGAGAGTGTTAATGGCATTCGACTAATCCCCAAGGTGGGCTGATACATATTTCTGGAACTGTTTAACATTTACTGTATTCCGCCCGCCTCTACACGGCATTGACCCCTTTACGTATGCGGATGACGGTACATTTTGGCGTTGGGTCATTTATCCTATTTTACCGATCTCATAAGGTCACTAAATCTACCAAGAGTTTCCTCTATAAAAATCAAACCGGAGACCAACGACCAGATGTCTTCCCTATGAAGATAAGAGGTTTTCCCTCTAAGCCCAGAGGTCTTCCCTATTAAGACCTGTGATCTTCTCTCTGAAGACCTGTGGTCTTCATTGTGAAGACCTGTTGTCTACCCTATGAAGATCTGTGGTCTTCTCTATAAAGTGACAGGTCTTTCCAATGAAGACCAGAAATCTTCACTATGAAGACCAGAAGTCTTTACTATGAAGACCAGAGGTCTTCACTATGAAGACCAGATGTCTTCACTGGGAAGACCGGAGGTCTCCACTGGGAAGACCGGAGGTCTTCACTATGAAGACCAGACGTCTTCACTTGGAAGAACAGAGTTCTGAACTATGAAGACCAAAGGACTTTTCTATGGAGACCGGAGGTCTATACGGTCTTCCGTACAAAGACTAGAGTTCTTCACCATAAAGACCAGAGGTCTTCTCTATAAAGACCAGAAGTCTTCCCAATGAATATCAGAGGTCTTCGCTATGAATACCAGAGGTCTTCCCTGTGAAGACGACAATGGAGACCAGAGTTCTTCACTATAAAGGCCAAAGGACTTTTCTATGAAGACTGGAGGTCTTCACTATGAAGACCAGAGGTCTTTACTATGAAGACCAGAGGTCTTCACTATGAAGACCAGAGGTCTTCACTATGAAGACCAGAGGTCTTCACTATGAAGATCAGATTTCTTCACTATGAAGACCGGAGGTCTTTACTATGGTCTTGCATGCAAAGACCAGAGGTCTTTATAGAGAAATCTTCTCTATAAAGACCAGAGATCCCCACTATGGAGTCCAGAGGTCTTCATTATAAAGACCAGAGGTCTTCTCTATAACGATCAGATCTCTTCCCTATGAAGACTAGAAGTCTTCCCTATGAATGTCAGAGGTCTTCGCTAAGAATACCAGAGGTCTTTCCAGAAGAAGACGAGAGGTCTTCACTATGGAGACCCGAGGTCTTTACTATAAAGACCAAAGGTCTTTCCTATAAGGACCAGAGGTCTTCACTATAAAGACCAAAGGACTTTCCTATGGAAACTAGAGGTCTCCATTATAATGACCAGAGGTCTTCTCTAAAAGGACCAGATCAGAATACCAGAGGTCTTTCCTGTGTGTCTTTACTATAAAGACCAGAGGTCTACCCTATAAGGACCAAAGGACTTTCCTATGAAGACCATAGGTCTTCACTATGGATACCAGAGGTTTTTATTATAATTACCAGAGGCCTTCTCTATAAAGACCAGATCTCTTCCAAATGAAGATCAGAAGTCTTTCCTAATAATATCAGAGGTCTTCGCCATGAATACCAGAGGTCTGTCCTGTGAAGACGAGAGGTCTTCACTACGGAGACCCGAGGTCTTTACTATAAAGACCAAAGGTCATTTCTGTAAAGACCAGAGGTCTTCACTATGATGACAAGAGTTCTTCACTATGAAGGCCAGAGGTCTTCACTATGAAGACCAGAGTTCTTCACTATGAAGACCACTATGTAGACAAGAACGTGAAAACATTCTTAATGAATTTCAAGCTGGTTTTAGGAAGGAATATTCAACCGTGGATAATATATTCAACCTTGTAAATACTGTGCACCTAAACACAAACAACAAAAAGACAACTTATGCATTTTTCGTTGATTTCTCAACGGCGTTTGACTTAATACCCAGAAACAGTCTCTTTTACAAACTGTCAGGTATGGGTTTATCAACAAAAATAATACGAGTTATACAAGGTCTATACAATAATACAACTACTAAGGTATGGGATGGTTGCGAATTTTCCAAAGCTTTTAGAGTAAACTCGGGTGTGAAACAAGGATGCATACTAAGTCCGACACTATTTTCGTTATACATTAACGATCTTCCAGAAGAATTACCAGGTGGAGTTTTCGTTGCAGGTTGCAATATTAAAGTGTTATTATACGCAGATGATATAGTAATTCTGTCTGATTCTCCCACTGAGTTACAAGGAATGATAAATGCTCTACAAAGTTATTGTACTAAATGGAATTTGAAGGTTAACTTATTAAAATCAAAAATAGTTGTTTTTCGCAAATGTAGTCGGATAAGTTCAAACTTAAGATGGCATTATAACAATCAGGAAATTGAAATTGTAAATAGATATACTTATTTGGGAGTTGAGCTAAGTTACAATCTATCATTTAATTCACACCTACAAACAAAACTTGCATCTTCCAAGATGGCCATAAATTCAACATGGTCCAAATATTTAGCACAACCTAAAATATCAAAAACAAATAAGCTAAAAATTTTTAATGCATGCTCTAAATCAATAATGTTTTATGGATCACAAATCTGGGGTTTCCAAAAATATGAAAGTGTTGAGAAACTACTAAGGTTTTTTATTAAAAAAATGTTGTACCTTCCAAATAACACACCAAATTATGTTCTTTATCTAGAAACTGGTCTCCCCACTTTATACATTTCTACTTTGAAAAACCATTTCTGTTATATCAACCGAGTCTTGAGTTTAAGATCACACAGATTGCCACGGATACTGGCAGAAAAGATTATAGAGCTGAATATATACTGGGCGAAAGAATGGTCTAGTATTTGCGAAAAATTGCAATACTCTCCTCCAAGTAATAACTTTCCGCTTAGTTATTATTGGAAGGAGATTATTGACATCGTAACTACTCGAGAACGTATTGAATTCTGTAACAATGCTAATAACTCGCAATTTCACGATCTTTACCCTTATCTGCAATACAACCAAATACCATATCTTACAAAAGATCTATCTTCACATGCAACAAGCATGGTTATAAAAGCAAGAGGAGGTTTACTTGATTTGAATGCCAGAAACTTCACTGGGAATAATAACACAAATGTTCATTGCACTTTATGCAATTTAAATCAACCTGAAAACACTTCTCATTTTATTGGAGCTTGTCCTATCTTCGCGGAATTCAGAATTATGTTTTTTGGTAAAAGTATCATTGAAGAGAACGAAGTAATTGATATTTTAAATGGCGCGAATTTTCTTTCATTATATAATTATATAAATACATGTTGTAAATATAGAAAGTTAATTCTAAATGAATTTGATATCTAAAAATTATTTTATTTTATTTTACAAATGCATACTACAAATTAACAATGGCTAACAGCAATAATGCTATGCCAAACATAGATGTAAAATACAAAAATTATATAAATGCTAATGAGGAATTAATATAAGTAAATATGTATTATATCATCTATTAATAAAATAAAAAAAATAAAAAAATGTAGACAAGAAGTCTTCACTATGATGACCAGAGGTCTTCACTACGAAGACCAGAGGTCTTCACTACGAAGACCAGAGGTCTTTACTATGGAGACCAGAGGTCTTCACTGTGAAGACCAAAGGTCTTTACTATAAAGACTAGAGGTTTTCACTATGAAGACAAGAGGTCTTCACTATGAAGACTAGAGTTATTCACTATGAAGGCGAGAGGTCTATACTATGAAGACCAGAGGTCTTCATTATGAAGATCAGAGGTCGTCACTATGTAGACAAGAAGTCTTCACTATGATGACCAGAGGTCTTCACTATGTAGACCAGAGTTCTTCACTATGAAGGCCAGAGGTCTTCACTATGAAGACCGGAGGTCTATACTATGAAGACTAGAGGTCTTCACTATTAATACCAGAGGTCTTCGCTATGAAGACCAGAGGTCTTCACTGTTAAGACCAAAGGTCTTTCCTATAAAGACTAGAGGTCTTCACTATGAAGACAAGAGGTCTTCGCTATGAAGACCAGAGTTCTTCACTATGAAGGCCAGAGGTCTTCACTATGAAGACCGGAGGTCTATACTATGAAGACCAGAGGTCTATACTATGAAGACCAGAGGTCTTCACTATGAAGATCAGAGGTCGTCACTATGTAGACAAGAAGTCTTCACTATGATGACCAGAGGTCTTCACTACGAAGACCAGAGGCCTACACTATGAAGACAAGAGGTCTTCGCTATAAAGACCAGAGTGAAGACCGGAGGCGAGAGGTTTATACTATGAAGACCAGAGGTCTTCATTATGAAGATCAGAGGTCGTCACTATGTAGACAAGAAGTCTTCACTATGATGACCAGAGGTCTTCACTATGAAGACCAGAGTTCTTCACTATGAAGGCCAGAGGTCGTCACTATGAAGACCGGAGGTCTATACTATGAAGACCAGAGGTCTTCACTATGAAGATCAGAGGTCGTCACTATGTAGACAAGATGTTTTCACTATGATGACCAGAGGTCTTCACTACGAAAACCAGAGGTCTTCACAATGAAGAGCGGAGGTCAATACAATGAAGACTAGAGGTCTTCACTATTAATACCAGAGGTCTTCACTATTTAGACCAAAGATCGCTATGGAAATTAATGGGATTTTTATTTATTTATTTATTTCTTTGAAAATCTGTGACACCATGCAAAACATCTGCCTAGCATTAGGTACAGGTCCACACAACACACTGGACCTTATCAGCTACCCTGCCAAACCTACTCAACGAATTCTAGATGATTTGTGGTTACAATTCACTGATGCAGACACATTCCAAGTTCTGGACTCTAGGCCCAGATTAAGAGGAAAACGAACTCCCTAACAACAACTGTAGTGGGATTCTCTAACTATTTTTTTTAATTTACCGACAAAAATCGGTAAAATTAAAATGCTTATATTTTCGGTAATTAACGATATTATTAGGAAAGTTAGCAACCAATAGAAAGTAGTCGAATAGTTCTACCGATAGCAACAATGTTGTCAACTTTTATTTACATTCAATGTTACATTTACATTTTAAATTTACATTTAATGTTACCGATTTTTGTCGGAAACTCAAAAAATGAGTTAGAGAATTGCACTACTGGACTTTGATCTATTGAATTTGTTTTTTATTTCAATGAAAATATATTCTTATTTTACTAAAGCTACTGCAAACATGTTTTCACAATATTGTGAGGCCTTTTTCAAAATAACAATACATTTATCTCAAAAGAATAGACTTTTTCTTGTTTTCTGTGGGTCTTCTTAAGGGAAACTTTTGAATTTATATGGCATTATTTTTATCTGCATAAGATATTTTTCTTCAAAACATATTTCTATGAATAGATTTGATTTTCTTCCTCAGATTTTTTACTAACCTTCAAATAATCGGGCATTTAGTGAATTAAGCGTATACGTGTTGACAATACTTATACGCACTAGGGCCAATTATGGTATCTTTATATAATTGCAGAAGTTTGAATTCATCAAGAGCTTCTTGTTTTTACGGCTTATTACAAAGGAAGCCATAATGCGCTATTATTTATAATTTATAAAATATTTTATTTATTTTATAAAATAAAGACCCTATTTCGGCCTAACCCACAAACCTATATACATAATGAAAAAAGTCATGCAGATTTCAAAATTTAAGCCTGTTTTTCCTATGCCTTGTGTTTTACAACAAGGATAATCTCTCTATTAACCCCAACATAAATACGTATGTATGTATGTACATATTTTCACAATTTTCCGGTTGTTGTGGTAGCTAATCACAGCAACAATTACTGTCCAATTTCTGTTTAAACAACAAAATTTATTTTCAGATTTCCATCCAACTCGAGTCGAGTCGATGACTCATTCACGCAATAAAAGTCATTTGGTTTTGATTTCAACATTCGTTTTAACTAAATCAAGTAACTTGTTTTCCGCCACCGTGTCTATGGGTAAATAAGCTAGTCGAAGTTTTGTTGTTGTTGTTGTTGCTAATGCCAAGCTGTTGCTGTTGTTGTTGGCGATTTATGTCTAAAAATACAGTATTTTTTTTTGTTTTTCGCTCAACATTTACAATTCGATTTATGCACTCAACCACTCGTCATACAGGCTGCCGCGGCTGCCTGGTGACCAAATAACCGAACGACCAACCGGCCTACCGACCACCACAAACAAACCAATCAATTGTAAAATGTTGTTTAGAAATTTTTTCGAAAAAAACCGACCGGCATAACAATTTTACAGTTTTTTTTTTAACTTCTAACAGAAATTTTAACAGAGTCACCATGACTATTGTTAATACGTTGTTGTTTTTGTTGTGTTTGTCATTTGGATTAGTTTTGGTTAAGTTAGTTAAATTTGTTGCTTTTTGGGCACTGCTGAATGAAAACGAGTTCCTTTTTAGACTTTAGTCTTATTTAGTTGCAGCGACTTTGGGGATAATATTTTTCTGTTGTTGTTGAGAAAATGCTGAAATTGTTATGGGTTATTTGGGGAAAATGGAAGGAGAAGAAAAAAATTCCAATTGATTCTTAAGGAGAACCAAATATATCCCCCATGGGAAAACCAAAAGGTCTTCAATAAGAAACTTAACTGGGCTCCAAAAGGTCTTGTACAAGAACCTTAAAGTACCTTCTAGAAGAAGGCCTAAAGGTGAGTTGACGAAGGGGTGTTCTATGAAATGAAGGATTTCTTTGAGAAGTCCTCTATAACAGGAACATTACAGGCAAAAAGACAATTGAATTTTATATAAGGAGATTAAAATGGTTTCTATTAGAAGACAAAGGTCTTTAATAAGAATACCAAATGTTCTTTTATGAATCTACCAATAGGACTTCTAAAAGAATACCCATAGATCACCTATAGACAGACTGTATTCTATGGGAAGACAAACAGACCAAAGGTTCTGCTATGAGAAGACCACAATTTATTCTAAAATAAGAATTTTATACCCTCAGTCTTTAGGATAGAAAGGGTATATTCACTTTGTTACGACCAAAAATATGCCTCATTGAAATAACGGTTTTAGACCCCAAGTATGTTTGGACGAAATTCGTTTCAGAAAACTTGGAGTCTGTCAGTATGGCTGGTGCGCTCGATAACTCTCGAAAGGATCAACCGATTCAAACCAAATTTTGGGTAGCGTAATATTTTGTCCGTAATAGCGTAATATTTTATGTACGAAGATAGGCCATATCGGTCCACTCCCTCGAATAAAGTGCATTTTAAGAACACCTCTCGGATCGGGTTGAATTTTTTCAGTAGGTTGTCCTTGCGTCTCCCTTTATGACGGTACAATTTTTTTCTTGCGCAAGTCCATACTTCCTGAGATAATGGCCTTAATGTTCCAAGAAACTCTGACGGCACCAACCAAAATGGCAAATACGCAAGACAATTCTCGCAGGAGTTTCTGATTGGTGCAGACTTTGCACATCATATTGTTTTATCCAGTCATTTATCAGGTTAGAATATGGGCTATATCTGTCCACTCCTTTGGGTACCTCCCACACAAAGTTCGAAAAAAGTGACGTTTAAGAGCTCCTTTCGCATCGTTTTGATTCTTTTTTCAGTAGGTTGTTCTAGCGGCCTCATTTACAACGGCAACATTTTTTCGGGAGTAAATCAATACTTCCTGAGGTAATGGCCAAAAGGCTGCAAAACCCTGTCGGTACATATGGCTATTGTGCAAGGTAACTTAAAAAAATTCCAAAATGTTTTGTTTTTTGGTCAGTGGTTGAGGGAATATCTCCGTCAGCACAGCTGACTGATACTTTCTTATTTGTTCTATGGAATACAAAGTGAATTTCTATTAAAAGACGAAATTCCTGCCCTGTGAAAATTGGCAAGAAATTCCACGAGAAGATCACATAAACTTCTAAATTCAGCACAAATCGCTGATCTTCTAAGCATCATAATTCAACTTTTACAGTAATCGCGAAGAGAAAATACATGAGACGTATATGTGTTGACAGTAGTTAAACGCACGGAAGTAGACTGGTTCCTAGTTCGTAATAATGCTAGACTTCGATATTGCATGTCTATTAAAGCTATTACAGAGGTTTTTCTAAGACAATTGTTTATATAAACTTAGAAACTAGAGATATACCTTAGATATTCCTCGAGGAACACCAGAAGGTCTTCTTTGGGAACAACAACCAATAGATTTTTATGAAAAATCCCTAAGGGTTCACATTTTTTATACGCAAAGTCTTTGAAGGTTCTCGTTAAAAATTCTTAATTAGGTACTTCTCTGTGAAGACCTGTGGTTTTCTAAATTAAGTCTGAGTCGAAAATAAATAATTCGACTCCGGGAAAAATTTGTTCCTATTATAAACAAGTTGTCTCTTTGCCGGTCACACACAGAATATTGAACGAATGTTCCCTTATGAAATAGCCAACATATAGTAAAAATTGGAATTGAGATCTTTCCTATAAATACCTGAAGTCTTCGATATGAAGACTTGAGGTCGTCTCTATGAAGATCAGAGGTTTTTTAATATGTATACCTGAAGTTTTCCCTATGATGGCCAATGATGATGTTATCTTTATGAAAAACTGATGCTCTCCTTATAAAGACTTAATGGCTCAGAGATTTTCCCTAAGAAGACCAGAGGTCTTCAATACGAAGACCAATGTCTTCTTTATGAGAACCTGAGGTTCTCCCTTTGAAAACCTGATAATCTTCTCTTTGAAGTCCTGAAGTCGTCTCTATGAAGATCAGAGGTTTTCTCTATAAAGACCAAATGTCTTCTAATGATGATGTCTTCTTTATGAAAACCTGAGGTTCTCAATATGAAGGCCTGAAGGTCTTCCCAAAGAAGACCTAGGGTCTTCTTTTTGGAGTTCTGAGTTATTCCCTATAAAGATAACAAGTCATCCCTATGAAGACCAGAGGACTTCACTATAAAGGACAGAGGTCTTCACTGTGAAGTTCAGTGGTCTTCTTTATGAAGATTAGAGGTTTTCTGAAGTCTTCCCTATAAAGTCTTCTCTATGGAGATCTTGCCTATAAAGACCAGACGTCTTTCCTTTGTAGGTCTGACGTCTTTCCTATGTATTAAGACCAGATTCTATACTCTATAAAGCTCAGAGATCTTCTATATGAAGTCCAGAGGTCTTATCTATGAAGGCTTAAGTTCTTCCCTATGAAGACCAGAGGCCCTTCCTGTGAACACCCGAGGTCTGCTTTATAAAGACTTGTGGTCTTCCTTATGAAGACAATAGGACTTTTTCATAGAGAAGACCTCTCTTTTTCATAGAAAAGACATCTGGCTTTCACAGAGAAGACCTCTGGTGTTAATAGCGAAAACCGATGGTCTTCATAGCGAAGATCTTCGATCTACATAAAGAAAAATTCTGTTCTTCGTAGAGAGGGCATCATGTATTCGTAGAGAAGACATCTGGTATTCATAGAGTAGACATCTGGTCTTCAAATAGAAGACCTCTGCTCTTAATAGAGAAGACCTCTAGTCTTCATAGTGAAGACCTCTGATCTACGTACGAAAGACCTCTGGTCTTCGTGGGAAAGACCCCTTGTTTTCGTAGAGAAGACCTTCATAAAGCAAAATTCTGTTCTTCCTCGAGAGGGCATCTGGTCTTCGTAGAGAAGATATCTGGTATTCATAGAGTAGACCACTGGTCTTAATCGAGAAGACCCCCTGTTTTCATATAGTAGAGCTCAGGTCTTCATAGAGAAAACCTCTTCATGGAGAAGACCTCAAGTTTTCATAGAAAAAACCTCAGGTCTTCATTAAAGAATACCTTTAGTCTTCATAGAAAAGACTTCTTGTCTTCAGAGAAAAGACTTATGGTCTTCATAACCCAGACCTCTGGTTATCCTAAAGAAGACCTCTGGTCTTCATTGAGAGGACCTCTGGTCTTCATAGAAAAGACTTCTGGAATTCATAGAAAAGATCTTTGGTCTTCATAGAGAAGAATTCTGGTCTTCAGAGAGAAAACTTAAGGTTTTTTATAGATGGAGAGGACCTGTGGTCTTTATAGATACTCTTGTCTTCATAAGGAAGACATCTGGTCTTCATAGATCAGAGGCTTTATAGAGAAGACCTCTACTTTTTGTTCAGAAGAGCTCTGGTTGTCATAGGGAAGACCTTTGGTCTTCGTAGGGAAAGACCTCTTATCTTCGTAAGGAAGACCTCTGGTCTTAATGGGGAGCACCTCTGGTCTTCAAAGGGAAGTCCTCAGAACTTCATAGGTAGGGTATCAAGCCTTTATAGTGTGGACTTCATGTCTTGATATGGAAATCCTCAGGATTTCGTAGGGAATAGCTCATGCCTTCATAGAAAAGCTCATAGGCCTTCACAGAGAATGCCTTTGGTCTTCATACAAAACATTTCAGGTCCTTATAGGGAAGAGCTCAAGTCTTGCTATAGAAGACCTCTCGACTTCATATAGACAACCGCAAGTCTTAAAACCGAAGACCACAGAACTTCATATAGAAGACTTCAGATCTCCATACAGAAGACCTCTGGTCTTCGTGAAGCAGTATTCTCGTTTTCATAAAGAAGGCCTTAGGTCTTCATAAAAAAGGCCTTAGTTCTTCATAAAGAAAAACGCTCCCTCTATGAAGGCCTGAGATCTTCCCTATGAAGGCCTGATATCTTCCATATGAAAGCCTGAGGCTTTCTCTGTGAAGTCCTGAGGTCATCCCTGTGAAAACCTGAGGTCATCCCTATGAAGACCTCTTCCCACAGGGCCTTCCCTATAAAAGCTTGAGGTCTTTAATATGAAATCTTGTGTTGTTCTCTATGAGGGCTTGAGTTTACCCCTCAGATCTTAACAGGCCTCGAGTGTTAACTGAGAGGACCTCAGATCTTCATACATGCGGAGAAATGATATTGTAGCAGCGATCAATCTAAGAGCAAAATAGTGTATTTTAAAAATCTGGAAAAATATATTATATATATTTTGTGCCATTATGTTCCCTGGCACAAAATATATGGTTGAAACAACAATATGTATTTTCAAATTAAATATATTCAAAAATACACTTATTTGTTCTTAGAATATGATTGCTCCTGCAATATTTCTTCTCCGCGTGTAGAGAAGACATCTCGTCTTCCTGCGGAAGACCTGTACCTATATACAGAAGACAACAAGACGTTATTTAGAAAACCTCAGATCTTCATACAAAATACATCTAGTCTTCATAAAGAAGACTCTGTGTTTTCATAAAGGAGACCTAAGGCTATCATATAGAAGACCCCAGGTCTTCTTAGAAGGAAGACTTCGGGTTTTCATACAGAAGACCTCAGGTTTTCATAAAGAAGACCGCATGTCTTAATAGAAAAGATCTCAGTTCTTAATAGTGAAGACCGCAGGGTTTCATAGAGAAGATATTAGCTCTATGAAGAACAGTGGTTTTCTCTATGAATACCAGAATGTTCCCTATGAAGAACGGAGGTCTTCCCTATGAAAGCCTGACGACTTTCTTGTGAAGACCAAAGGTCTTCATAGAGATGACCACGCGTCTTAATAGAGAATAACATATGTATTCATAGTGAAAACCAAAAGTCTTAATAGGGAAGACCAGATGTCTTCATATAGTAGAGCTCCTAGTAGACCACAGTGCGTATAATTTTTTTTTAAGGGACAAATGCCAGATCTCCTTGAAATATAACCAGTAACATCACGGTGTGCCTTAATCAAAGTTAAATGGAAGGTGCTTACACCTGGGACATTTTTCCAGATTCTGAAACTACAATGCTCATAGATGAGAAATATTAAGAAACAAAAAAAATCGCCGGAGGGATTTTTGAATAAATCGCGATTTAAGTTCACATTTTTAGGGGTTCTTTAGGTTTTCACGATTTTGCTTGGAAACCGCGAGTCCTATGTAAATGGGCCTAAAAAGAATGTTGTAGCTGTGAAAATTCTCCTCACCATTGACCTTCATGCTATTTTCGTAGGTTCTACCTTTTTGAGATATAGAAGAATTGAGACAATGCACTGACTGTATCGCCTCCTTATAAAAAAATATCATGCTCAGTGCGCCTTAACTAACTGTTGATGAAAACCGCTTACACATGGAAAGATTTCGCGGATTCTGAAACAGCAATGTTCATAGATAAAAAAAATAAAATAAACAGAAAAAATCGCCGGAGGGATTTTTAAATAAATCGCGATCAAAATTCACAATTTTAGGGTTTTTTTTAGATTTTCAAGATTTTGCTTGGAAACCCCAAGTTATATCGAAATGAGTCTAAAGAAAAGTTTGTAGCTGTGAAAATTCTCTACAAGACTGACCTTTAGGTTGTTTCGTAGGTTTTACTTTTTTGAGATATACAGGTTCAGTTAAAAATTTTTGGGTTTTTATCATAAGTCTTCAAGATTTTGCTTGGAAACCGCAAGTCATATCAAAATGGGACTAAAGAAAATGTTGAAGCTGTGAAAATTCTCTACAAGATTGGATGATTTATTTTTTCCTAGGTTGTACCATTTTCAAGTTATTTAAGTTTAATTTGAAAAATTGCAGTAATGACATTGTTTTATAAGGAGGCGATACAGTCAGTTCATTGTCTCAATTTGAACTTCTATATCTCAAAAACGGTAAAACCTCCGAAAATATTATAAAGGCCAATCTTGTGGAGAATTTTCACAGCTACAACATTTTTCTTAGACACGTTTAAATAGGGCTCGTGGTTTCCAAGCAAAATCGTGAAAACCTAAAGAACCTTGAAAATGTGAACTTAAATCGCGATTTATTTGTAAACCCCTCCGGCGATTTTTTTGTTTCTTGATATTTCTCATCTATGAGTATTGTAGTTTCAGAATCTGCAAAAATTTTCCAAGTGTAAGCACCTTCCATTTAAAATTAGTTAAGGCGCACCGTGACATGTGAAAAGTCTTCGAAAATAAACGAAAACAGATCTTCGAGACTTCGTAGATTTGATTACCTTGTCCGATTGAGACAAACGTATTTGCAAGATTACAAGATATCTGAACACTGTAGCAGCTGATACAAATTTTCAATGTTTCAAAATTGTTATCATCAAACCCACATGAAATTTATCAATGAATTAATAAAATTTCCTATTGGGTTATAAAACTCACCACGAGCACCAATACAGGTACGACAGTGGTCATTCATGGCAAAACGACATACGAGTATGTGGGCACAACCAGTCGTCAGCAACAACCACCTAGTTACCTTCGCCACCACCGCTATTCACTCATTCAGTATTGCATTGTTTGTTTTGATGGGTTTTTAATTCTCTGCGCATGATTCTGCGGACTCCGCATTTGTTGTAGGTGGTGGCACAACAAGCACAGAGTGATGATGATGGAGGTATACTTTGCGAAAGAAACATCAACAGCAGAGGTGAAAAGCTTCACCATTAACACCTGTTTGACCGAAAGCCATCCATTCAACACAGCACACTTCAATTTCAAATCAGAAAAAAAAGAATATGAATTGAAAAATCAAACAATAGACAAATCACAACAACAGCATCGCCAATAATTTATAAGCTCACACATAAACAATAAAATACTTAAAAAAGAGATGAAAAAAAAAACAATCTCAAGATAAATTGTTTTCAAGTGGGAGGAAGCTGTTGCTGCCAAAATAACCATCGAACCAACTGTCCAAATCTGGAGTTCATTCATTTGAAATTTAAATTTTTTATTTTCGGCAGAGCAGCAAATCTTTCGTCGTATCGAAGCAATCACCAGAATTAAAAGAATATGGTTTGAAGTGTCTTGACTGGATTTCGGATGGCGTATTTGGTTTCTTTCCTACTGCCGTTTGTGGCGGCCAGTTGTTGTTCTAGTCTCTAATGTTTGTTGGTTTTTTGTTGTTGTTGTTACGCTTAACAAAATAAGGTGAAAAAAAACGGAGATAAGATTTATTTGAAATGTCTTAAAACTTCAAATTCATATGCAACAGAGTCGGCCAGTGTGTGCCGGTAGTCTTGGTGCGAGGGGTGGAGAGGAAAGTTCTGAAAAGAATCGTTGAGGTATCACCATAGAAAAGACCACAGGTTTTCATAGAGAAGACCTCTGGTCTTCGGAAAGAAAACCACAGGTCTTTATAGAGAAGACTTGAGGTCTTCATAGAGAAGACCTGAGGTCTTCATAGAGAAGACCTGAGGTCTTCATAGAGAAGACCTTCATACAGAAGACCAGTGCTCTGCATAGAGAAGACCAGAGGCCTTCATAGAATAGATCAAGGATCTTCATAGAGAAGACCTGAAGTCTTCATAGAGAAGGCCTGAGGTCGTCATAGAGAAGACCTGAGGTTCTCATAGAGTAGACTTGAGGTATTCATAGAGAAGACCTGAGGTCTTCATAGAGAAGAGGTCTTCATAGTGAAGACCAGAGGTCTTCATAGAGAAGACTAGAGGTCGTCATAGAGAAGTACTGAGGTCTTCGTAGAGAAGACCTGAAGTCTTCTTAAGGTATTCATAGAGAAGACCTGAGGTCTTCATAGAGAAGAAGTCTTCATAGTGAAGACCAGAGGTCTTCATAGAGAAGACTAGAGGTCGTCATAGAGAAGTACTGAGGTCTTCGTAGAGAAGACCTGAAGTCTTCGTAGAGAAGACCTGAAGTCTTCATAGAGAAGACCTGAGGTCTTCATAGAGAAGACCTGAGGTCTTCATAGAGATGAACTGAGGTCTTCATAGAGATGAACTGAGGTCTTCATAGAGAAGACCTGAGGTCTTCATAGAGAATACCTGAGGTCTTCATAGAGAATACCTGAGGTCTTCATAGAGAAGACCTGAGGTCTTCATAGAGAAGACCTGAGGTCTTCATAGAGAAGACCTGAGGTCTTCATAGAGAAGACCTGAGGTCTTCATAGAGAAGACCTGAGGTCTTCATAGAGAAGACCTGAGGTCTTCATAGAGAAGACCTGAGGTATTCATACAGAAGACTAGAGGTCGTCATAGAGTAGACCTGAGGTATTCATAGAGAAGACCTGAGGTCTTCATAGAGAAGACCAGAGGTCTGCATAGAGAAGACCAGAGGTCGTCACAGAGAAGACCAGAAGTCTACACAGAGAAGACCTGAGGTCTTCATAGGGAAGATCTGGGGTCTTAACAGAGAAGACCACAGGTCTTCATACAGAAGACCAGAGGTCGTCACAGAGAAGACCAGAGGTCTACACAGAGAAGAGCAGAGACTTTCACGGAAAAGACCTGAGGTCTTCATAGAAAACAACTGTGGTCTAAATAGAGAAGACCTGAGGTTAAAATAGAGAAGACCTGAGGTTTTCATAGAGACGACCTGAGGTCTTCATAGGGAAGATCTGGGGTCTTAATAGAGAAGACCACAGGTCTTCATACAGAAGACCGGAGCTCTGCATGGAGAAGACCAGAGGTCGTCACAGAGAAGACCAGAGGTCTTCACAGAGAAGACAAGAGGTCTTCACAGAGAAGACCAGAAGTCTGCACAGGTAAGACCAGAGGTCTTCACAGGTCTGAGGTTTTCATAGAAAAGGCCAGAGGTCTACATAGGGAAGACCTGAGGTCTTCATAGAGAAGACCTGAGGTGTTTATGGAGAAGACCTGATGTCTTAATAGAGAAGACCTGATGTTTTCTGAGGGAAGACTAGAGGTCTTCATAGAGAAGACCTGTGTCTTCTGAGGGAAGACTAGAGGTCTCCATAGAGAAGACCTGAGGTCTCCATAGAGAAGACCTGAGGTCTTCATAGAGAAGTCCTGAAATCTTCATAGAGAAGACCTAAGGTCTTCTTAGATAAGGCCTGAGGTATGCATAGAGAAGACCTGAGTTCTTCATAGAGAAGTCCTGAGGTCGTCATAGAGAAGACCTGAAATCTTCATAGAGAAGACTTGAGATCTTCATAGAGAAGACTTGAGATCTTCATAGAGAAGACCTGAGGTCTCCATAGAGAAGACCTGAGGTCTCCATAGAGAAGACCTGAAGTCTTCATAGAAAAGTCCTGACGTCGTCATAGAGAAGACCTGAAATATTCATGGAGAAGACCTGAGGTCTTCTTAGATAAGACCTGAGGTATTCATAGAGAAGACCTGAGATCTTCTTAGATAAGTAGACCTAAGGTATTCATTAAGAAGTCCTGAGGTCTTCATAGAGAAGAGGTCACATTGTGAAGACCAGAGGTCTTTATAGAGAAGACTACAGGTCGTCATGGAGAAGAACCGAAATCTTCATAGAGAAGACCTGAGGTCTTCTTAGATAAGACCTGATGTATGCATAGAGAAGACCTGAGATCTTCATAGAGAAGACCTGAGATCTTCATAGAGAAGACCTGAGATCTTCATAGAGAAGACCTGAGGTCTTCATAGAGAAGACCTGAGGTCTTCATAGAGAAGACCTGAGGTCTTCATAGAGAAGACCTAAGTCATCATAGAGAAGACCTGAGGTCTTCATAGAGGAGACCTAAGTCATCATAGAGAAGACCTGAGGTCTTCATAGAGAAGATCTGAGGTCTTCATAGAGAAAACCAAAGTCTTCATAGAGAAGACCTGAGGTCTTCATAGAGAAGACTTGAGGTCTTCATAGAGGAAACCTGAGGTTTTCATAGAGAAGACCTGAAGTTTCCATAGAAAAGACCTGTGGTCTCCATAGAGAAGACCTGAGGTCTTCATAGAGAATACCTGAGGTCTCCATAGAGAAGACCTGAGGTCTCCATAGAGAAGACCTGAGGTCTCCATAGAGAAGACCTGAGGTCTTCATAGAGAAGACCACAGGCCTTCATAGAGAAGACCAGAGGTTTTTATAGAGAAGACCAGAGGTCTTTATATAGAAGACCAGAGGTTTTTATAGAGAAGACCAGAGGTCTTTATATAGAAGACCTGAGGTCTTTATAGAGAAGACCTGAGGTCTTCATAGAGGAAACCTGAGGTTTTCATAGAGAAGACCTGAAGTTTCCATAGAAAAGACCTGAGGTCTCCATAGAGAAGACCTGAGGTCTTCATAGAGAAGGCCTGAGGTCTTCATAAAGAAGACCTGATGTCTTCATAAAGAAGATCTGAGGTCTTCATAAAGAAGACCTGAGGTCTTCATAAAGAAGACCTGTGGTCTTCATAGAGAAGACCTGAGGTCTTCACAGAGAAGACCTGAGGTCTTCATAGAGAAGACCTGAGGTCTTCATAGAGAAGACCTGAGGTCTTCATAGAGAAGACCTGAGGTCTTCATAGAGAAGACCTGCGATCTTCATAGAGAAGACCTGCGGTCTTCACACAGGTCTTTAGAGGGGAGTTCAAAGGTCTCTTTAGAGAAAACTGCAAGTCTTCATAAAGATTACAGCTGGTCTTCATTGATAAGAGCTTGTGGTCTTTTATGGAAGAACTTCTCATTCCATTGAAACTCCCATTCCATCTCCACGGATTTTTCTGTGTTACAGAACATTTCGACAGAACAATTTTAAGAATGTTTGGGCGATCAGGTTTCGCCTGTTTAGGTTATTGACGAAGATCAGTTTGGCTGTTGGCGTTTGAATTGCTTTTGTTGCCAATTCAGAAAGGCAAACAGATCGAAACTTACAACCGATGGTTGGCTAGTGGTAGCAGCTGAGGCAACAGCAGCAGTCAACGTCATTGGTATTACATTAGAGAGTTGTAATTGTGTGACTGCAGCGCGAAATTCATTCTCAAAAATTTCTATTCTCTCTCAAACTCTCTTTTTCTGATGCAGCAGCATTTGCCAATAAATCGCATGCAACGTCATTGAGTGAGTAGTACTTTTTAAGCTCCTCTTAATGTCTCTTTCTCCATTGCACGACACAAGTACGCTACTCTTACTTGCAATTGTTTGTTTGGATATTCACCACATTAACGTAATAGCCAGCCAATTCACTAGAATTTCAACTTAGCTCCCACTTAAAAAAACAACAAACCGAACGTTGCATCTGAGCTCCACAGCTATTGTGGCGTTACTTTTATTTTATTTCATTTGATTTGTTGACAAGTGGTGAATATGGAAGGCGATTTTGTTTGTGGGACGATCAAGTCAAGACGCGGCAAAAGAAAGGTGACTCGCTTTGGCAAAACAACAAACACACACCGACCGGCGTCGGGGCCTAAAACACCAGCTGTGAACGCAAGGCAGTCACCATTTAGACGTGTTCGGATTAACTTGTGCGCGCGCTTGCCATTCATAAAAAAAGACAGACAGAGAATCACAAAACGATGACGAAAATTTGTTAATAACAAATTGAAAACAAATAAAAAAGTGGAAGAAGAAGAGTAGAAATAGTAATAGAAGACGACAATAACAATAATAACGAAAGTCGAATTAAAATAAAAAAACGGAAGGAAAGAATAAAAAAAATAATAATAAAAAAGTTTAATAAACAAAACAAAAAACAACCGAACTTTGTTTATGCCAATTTTGTTGTTGTTGTGCAATTTTGTTTTCAGAAGAAAGCATCGGAGATAACGGAAAACAAGATTTTGTAATAAAAAGTAAATTGTTTTTTATATAAAAAGTTTAATTTTAATTTAAATTAAAATATAAAGCAAAAAATCCATTCAACTCCATTCATCCGCTTTGAAAAGCTTAAGCAATAACGTTTCTATTATGGCCAGCACCCAGCTTCCAGTTCTACTTTCCAAAACAACAACCCACACTTGTTCCATTTTGAATGTTAAACAAATGAAACATTTCAAAATTTTATACGCCTGTATTAACGATGTTGAAACAGCCAATAGACCAGAGGGAATTAATTTATCCACCAACGTGGATAATAATGTTCACCGAAATGGACAGATGATTATTATCATCCAGCATTAAGTCTCCCAAAATTTATTATTTGTTCAAGATTGTAAATAAATGTGAGCACTCTTGTGGATAAAATTATCCACTTTGGTGGATAAAGTTATCCACTTTGGTAGATAATGTTATCCACAATTGTGGTTAAAGTTATTCACTTTTATTGATAAGGTTATCCATTAGTGTGGATAAAGTTATCCACATTTATGGATAATGTTATCCACTTTAATGAATAAAGTTGTTCACATGAGTGGATAAAGTTATCCACTATGGATAATGTAATTTACTGTTGTGGATAAAATTATCCAACTTTGTCGATAAAATTATCCATCATTGTGGATAAAATTATCCACTTTGGTGGATAAAGTTATCCATAAATTTATCCACGAACGTGAATAAATTTCACAACAAATATGGACAACTTTATCCACAAAGATGGATAACTTTAACCATAAAGGTGGATAATTTTATCCACAAAGTTGTATAATTTTATCCGCAAAGGTGGACAATTTTATTAACAAAGGTGGATAAAGTTATCCACATTTATGGATAACGTTATCCACTTTAATGAATAAAGTTGTTCACATGAGTGGATAAAGTTATCCACTATGGATAATGTAATTTACTGTTGTGGATAAAATTATCCAACTTTGTCGATAAAATTATCCAACTTTGTCGATAAAATTATCCATCATTGTGGATAAAGTTATCCACTTTTTTGGATAATGTTATCCATAAATTTATCCACAAACGTGAATAAATTTCACAACAAATATGGACAACTTTATCCACAAAGATGGATAACTTTAACCATAAAGGTGGATAATTTTATCCACAAAGTTGTATAATTTTATCCGCAAAGTTGGATCATTTTATTAACAAAGGTGGATAATTTAATCGACCAAAGTGTATAATTTTTTCTACGTTATCTACAAATGTGGATAATTTAATTCACAATGGTGGATAATTTAATCCACCAAAGTTATCCACCTTTATTGATAAAAATATCCACTTTGGCGGAAAAAATTCTCAATCTTTGTAGATAAGATTATCGACGTTGGTGGATAAATTTATCCATTTTGTGGATGACGTTTTCTACTTTTGTAGACAAAGTTATCTGTGGTGGATGAAGGTATCCACATTGGTAGATAAAGTTGTCCACGTTTGCGGATAAAGTTGTCAACCTTTATGAATAAAGTTTTCCACATTAGTGGATATAGTTTTCCACATTTGTGGATAAAGTTATCAATATATATGGATAAAGTTATCCATATTTGTGGATAAAGTTATCCATATTCGTGCATAAAGTTATCCACATTTGTTGATAAAATTATCCTCCTTTGTGGACAAAATTATTCACCTTTGTGGATAAAATTATCCACCTTTATGGTTAAAGTTATCCAACTTTGTGGATAAATTTATTTAATTTTGGAATAAGGTTATCCACTTCTTTGGATAAAGCTTTCCACATTTGAGGATAAAGTGAATATTTTTTATCCACAATAGGGATTACTTTATCCACAATTGTTGTTATCCACAAAAGTGGCTAAAGTAATCCCTATTTTGGATAAAAAATATACACTTTGGCGGATGAAATTATCAACCTTTTTAGATAAATTATCCACGTTGGTGGATAATGTTATCCACCTTTGTGGATGAGGTTTGTGGATAAGGTTATCCACATTGGTGGATAAGGTTATCCACATTGGTGGATAAAGGTATCCACACTGGTGGATAAAGTTATCCACACTGGTGGATAAAGTTATCCACATATGTGGATAAAGTTATCCACCTTTATGGATATAGTTTTCCACATTGGTGAATAAAGTTATGCACTTTGGTGGATAGAGTTGCCCACTTTTGTATAAAAATTTATCCATGTTTGTTGATAAGATTATCCACCTTTGGGGATAAAATTATTCACTTATTAAATAAAGTTATCCAACTTTGTGGATAAAGCTTTCCACATTTGAGGATAAAGTTATCCACTTTTGTGGATAACAACTATTGTGGATAAAGTAATCCCTTTTGTGTTTAAAAAAATTCCACTTTGGCGGATAAAGTTATCAACCTTTCTAGATAAATTATCCACGTTGGTGGATAATGTTATCCACCTTTGTGAATGACGTTTTCCACTTTAGTGGATAAAGTTATCCACTTTTGTGGATAAAGTTATACACTTTGGTGGACAAAGTTATCCACTTTGATGGACAAAGTTATCCACTTTGGTGGATATAGTTGCCCAGGTTTTCCACTTTTGTGGATAAGGTTATCCACATTGGTGAATAAAGTTATCCACATTGGTGGATAAAGGTATCCGCATTGGTGGATAAAGTTATCCACCTTTCTGGATTAAATTATCCACGTTTGTGGATAACAACAATTGTGGATAAAGTAATCCCTTTTGCGGATAAAGTTGTTCAACTTTGTGGATAAAGTTATCCACTTTTGAGGATAAAGTTATACACTTTGGTGGACAAAGTTATCCACTTTGATGGACAAAGTTATCCACTTTGGTGGATAGAGTTGCCCAGGTTTTCCACTTTTGTGGATAAGGTTATCCACATTGGTGGATAAAGTTATCCACATTGGTGGATAAAGGTATCCACATTGGTGGATAAAGTTATCCACATTTGTGGATAAAGTTATCCACCTTTATGTATATAGTTTCCACATTGGTGAATAAAGTTATCCACCTTTCTGGATAAAATTATCCACGTTTGTGGATAACAACAATTGTGGATAAAGTAATCCCTTTTGTGGATAAAGTTGTTCAACTTTGTGGATAAAGTTATCCACTTTTGTGGATAAAGTTATACATTTTGGTGGACAAAGTTATCCACTTTGGTGGACAAAGTTATCCACTTTGATGGACAAAGTTATCCACTTTGGTGGATAGAGTTATCCATGTTTGTTGATAAAATTATCCACCTCTTGGGATAAAATTATTCACTTTTTAAATAAAGTTATCCACCTTTGTGGAAAAAGCTTTCCACATTTGAGGATAAAGTTGTCTATTTTTTGTGGATAACAACAATTGTTGATAAAGTAATCCCTTTTGTGGATAAAAAATATCCACTTTGGCGGATAAAATTATCAACCTTTGTAGATAAATTATTCACGTTGGTGGATAAAATTATCCCCCTTTGTGGATGAGGTTTTTCACTTTTGTGGATAAGGTTATCCACATTGGTGGATAAATGCATCCAAATTGGTGGATAAAGTTGTCCACCTTTATGGATATAGTTTTCCACATTGGTGAATAAAGCTATCCACCTTTCTGGATAAAATTTTCCACGTTTGTGGATAACAACAATTTTGGATAAAGTAATCCCTATTGTGGATAAAGTTGTTCAACTTTGTGGATAAAGTTATCCACTTTTGTGGATAAAGGTATACATTTTGTTGGACAAAGTTATCCACTTTGGTGGACAAAGTTATCCACTTTGGTGGATACAGTTATCCACTTTTGTGTAAAAAGTTATCCACTTTTTGGATAAACTTATTCACGTTGTTGTTTAAAGTTATCCATCTTTGTGGATAAATATATCCACATTTGTGGATAATGTTATCCATCTTTTTGGATAAATTTATCCACCTTTGTGGACAAGGTTATCCACCCTCTGTTGTGGGTAAGGTTATCCACCTTTGTGGATAATCTTATCCAACTTTGTGGATAAAGTTATCCACCTCTGTGGATAAAGCTCTTAACTTTTGTGGATAAAATTATCCACCTTAGTGGATAAGGTTGTGGATAAAGCTATTAATGTTTGAGGACAAAGTCATCCACATTTCTTGTTAAAATTGGAAAAAATTGTACACCCTTGTGGATAAAGTTGTACAAATTTGTAAATATTATCCGCCTATTTGTGGATAAAGTTAGTCACCTTTTTGGATAATGTTATCCACCTATTTGTGGATAATGTTATCTACATTTGTGGATATAGTTGTCCACTGTTGTGGATAAATATAGATACGTTTATGGATAAAATTAATGTATTTATTCACATTTGAGGATAAAATTATCCACAGTTGTGGATAATGTTATTCGCCTTTGTGTATACCGTTCTTGTTGTAACAGGTTTAGGAATGTGGCTGCTTTGGTTGTAGCCACAAAGATACTGCAGTTAGTTGAAGAGGCTTGGTTGGGCAGTCGAAAAGGTGCAGAGTGTCGTGCAGGCCTGTACTGCATGCTGCGCGGCTGTCAGCAAACCTTGCCCTTGAACGTAGTTAAACCAAACCAACTCTGGTTTGTTGTATCAGCTGACAGTCTTTAGCTGCGATAAAAGGGGACTGTACTCCGAGGACCGCATTCGACCGATTGTTGTTTATATCAGCTGCGACAGCATCTGTGTGAATGCTATTCAAACTGATCGACCGGCTCTCTCTTGTAACTTTGGATATTACCAGTGTGGGGGAGTTCTATACGGTGATTAGGATGACTCTCTGGTAATCCGCGAGCAGGAACTGCAATGACAGCATATCATTGTGTTGCTCTACTGCAGATGGACCTCTTATGTGATGAAGAAGCACCCCGTTGCAGTTCTTATTGCGGTGTTCTGACAGTTTTTAATATTCTTCCATTGTATTGCACTTATGTTCATGGACCATACTGTCGTTGGATTGCTTAACACAGGCCGACCAATTGCATTATATGTGCTTCCGAAGGTTTATTTATCTGCAACTTTTAGTGCTGCCGGCTAGGTTCCTTACCGTAGTCCATGTGGTGAACAGAGTGGATGGAAATTTAGTAGGGAATATTTTCAAGCATAAAATGGTACTATTATCGAACAAATAGGGCTTCAGCATTGAGGTTAGCGAATATAACCGACACCAAGATTGCACGATCGTCTGCATAAATAACTATCTCAATGACGTCTTGAGGCGGTGGAATACAGGAAAGGTAGAGGTTAAACAGTTTTGCAGATATCACCCCACATTGGGGAACTACTTGTTTCACACTACGGAATTTCGACTTCATGTTCCTAAATTCTACGTACGACTGGCGTCCACACATACATATTATTGATTATATAACGCTTCGAACTTTGTCGAAGAATTGTCTGCGAGTCTGAGTATAGTCTCAAACAATTCTGTTAGTGGCGCCATAATTGTCCGTGTAAAACATTGAGCTATAAATCTGCTCAGCTAGTGATATACCCCTCTGGTCATTACCTAGAATCGTATGTTACAACTCATGATGGCCATTAGGTACCTTAAGAACAATTATTTATGTTCTTCCAAAAGCGAGCTAATGTTGGCCTGGGCATATACTTAGGCAACTCTACCTGGGCAGTTTCACATCTGACTGCTACCCTCAAATATGCAATGTACCTGTTATTAGAACCAGGCTCCTGGGAGTTAGGGGTCTGTAATGAACAGACTGGTGTAACTGGAAAGCTAGTTGCCCCACCTCCTCTTCTGGTGCGTTCCATCCTCAAGACTTTATAACTATCACAACACTGTAAGCTGCAGTTATAACAACGCAAATAAGTTCTTTCGTATTTATTTAATTTATTTACCTTGACAGCTAAAGAAATACAGCGTGCCATGCGGTCCCAAAGCCCGATGTAGGGCTTTTGGCGAATTGAGCGGGCTGCATCGTCCCGATCTCTTACTTGACTTGCCAACTGGTGTTCTTCTGCTATGATGGGGGTAGTCTCATAGTACTGCACTCACACTGTACTTGCAGTTGTTGCTGAGCTAGGTTTCCTGTCCCGACGCGTTCATGACTTTTTTCCGAGGTAATAGTGGAACCGTGGTGCAATGGTATGCACAACCGCCTTGCACACATAAGGTCATGGGTTCGATTCCCCCGCCAGACAACATCAAAACACTTTTCAACGGTGGCAAAATACCCCTCAGTAATGTTGGCGACATTTCCTGAGTATTTCAGCCATGTAAATTTTCTCTATAAAAGTGTTGTCTTAGACACGCCGTTCAGACTCGGCGATAAACTGTAGGTCGCATATCATTGAGCTAATATGAATCGGGGTGCACTCATTGATATGAGAGAACTCTCCCTTGTCCCGTAAGGGATGTAAAAAAGTATCAGTCTGCTTTGCCGACAGAGATATACCCTCAGCCTGTGTAAATTGAAACACTTTTTTCCCAAAAAACTTATGTATGACAAAACTGTTGATGAGGATTAAAGTTAAAAAGTTTTGCGGCAGAGTTACTTAAAGGAATGGACCGACATAGACCATAGGGGTGCCATAGGGGGTTTTTACACCCTTCGGGCTGTTTTCTCAAGAAGCATGGGCTTGCCACTGAAAAAATTCTTACCTTCGTATTTGAGGCAGCGAATGTAAGTTGCTTCAACAAAAATCAAAGAGATTCGTAGTCTTAAAGTGAACTTAGCCGAAATTTTGTGTGGGAGGTACCGGATGGAGTGGACAAATATAGGCCATAGTCGAGCCTGATTTATATCTGGTAGAAATTTCACGATGTGCAAATTATGGACCAAATCGGTTACTCCATTTAAGAGTTATCGTGCGCACAAATTTTCCGAACATTTTCGAAATTTTGTGGGGGAGGTACCTGAAGGAGTGGACCGATATGGCTTATCTTCAAACTTAAACTATGTTCGGACAAAATATTACTAAGACCAAATTTTGGACGGAATCGGCAGATCCGTTCGAGAGTTATCTTGCGCTCCAACAACTACACAGTGTGGCATAAGGGTTTTTTTACCTTTCGGGCTATTTTCTCAGGAAGTCTGGACTTGCCCCTAATGCAACTTATGGCGTCGTATGGGGAGCAGTGAATACAAGTTGCCACAACAAAAATCAAAGCGATTCGAGAGCAGGTCCTAAACTGAATTTTACCGAAATTTTGTGTGGGAGGTACCCGAAGAAGTGAACCGATTGAGTCCATATTGAAACCTTATCTAAGTCTGGTACACATTTCACGATGTGCAAATTATGGACCAAATCGGCCACTCTCTTCAAGAGTTATCTTGTCAAAATTTTTCCGAACATTTCCGAACTTTTGTGGGGGAGGTACCGGAAGGAGTGGACCGATATGGCTTATCTTCGAACTTAAACTAAGTTTGGACACAATATTACGAAGGCCAAATTTTGGACGGAATCGGCATATCCGTTCGAGAATTATGTTGCGCTCCAACCACTACACACGGTGTCATAGGGTTTTTTTTTACCTATCAGGCTATTTTCTCAGGTAGTATGGACTTGCTCCTGATGAAACGTATGCCGTCGTATCGGGGGCAGTGAATACAAGTTGCTACAACAAAAATCAAAGCGATTCGAGAGCAGGTCCTAAACTGAACTTTTCCGAAATTTTGTGTGGGAGGTACCCAAAGGAGTGAACCGATTGAGTCCATATTGGAACCTCATATAATTCTGGTAGAAATTTCAAGATGTGTAAATTATGTACCAAATCGGTTACTCCATTCAAGAGTTATCGTGCGCACAAATTTTCCGAACATTTTCGAAATTTTGTGGGGGAGGTACCTGAAGGAGTGGACCGATATGGCTTATCTTCAAACTTAAACTATGTTCGGACAAAATATTACTAAGACCAAATTTTGGACGGAATCGGCAGATCCGTTCGAGAATTATGTTGCGCTCCAAGCACTACACACGGTGTCATAGGGTTTTTTTTTACCTTTCAGGCTATTTTCTCAGGAAGTATGGACTTGCCCCAGATGAAACTTATGGCGTCGTATGGGTGGCAGTTAATACAAGTTGCCACAACAAAAATCAAAGCGACTCGAGAGCAGGCCCTAAACTTAACTTTTCCGAAATTTTGTGTGGGAGGTACCCGAAGGAGGGGACCGATTGAGTCCATATTGGAAGCTCATCTAAGTCTGGTAGAAATTTCACGATGTGCAAATTATGGATCAAATCGTTTACTCCATTCAAGAGTTATCGTGGCACAATTTTTCCGAACATTTTCGAACTTTTGTGGGAGAGGTACCGGAAGGAGTGGACCAATATGGCTTTTCTTCGAACTTAAATCAAGTTTGGACACAATATTACGTAGGCCAAATTTTTGGACGGAATCGGCAGATCCGTTCGAAAGTTATCTTACGCTCCACCAACTACACAGTGTGGCATAGGGTTTTTTACCTTTCAGGCTATTTTCTCAGGAAGTATGGACTTGCCCTGATGAAACTTATGGCGTCGTATGGGGGGCAGTGACTACAAGTTGCAACAACAAAAATCAAAGCGATTCTAGAGAAGCTCCTAAACTAAACTTTTCCGAAATTTTGTGTGGGAGGTACTATATGCACGGTGCTCTTGAATCAAATTTAAATGGAAGGTGCTTACACCTGGGAAGTTTTTGCGGATTCTGAAACTACAATGTTGATAGATTGGAAAAATCAAAAAACAAAAAAAAAAAAATCGTCGGAGCGCTTTTTAAATAAATTGCGATTCAAGTTGACATTTATAGGGCTTGTTTAGGTTTTCACTATTTTGCTTAGAAACCGCAAGTCCTATCAAAATGGGACTGAAGAAAATGTTGTAGCTCTGAAAATTCTCTACAAGATTGGCCCTTGCGGTATTTTCGTAGGTTTTACCATTTTTGAGATATTGAAGTTCAAATTGGGACAATGCACTGACTGTTTCGCCCCTTATAAAACAATGTCATGAAGGGTGCGCCTTAACTAACTTTTAATGAAAACGGCTTACACAGGGAAAGATTTTGTGAATTCTGAAACAGCAATGTTCATAGATGAGAAAAATCCAAAAACAAGAAAAAATCGCTGTAGGGATTTTTAAATAAATCGCGGTCAAAATTCACATTTTAGATGTATTTTAGGTTTTCACGCTTTTGCTTGGAAACCGCAAGTCCAATCGAAATGGAGCTAAAGAAAATGTTGTAGCTGTAAAAATTCTTTACAGGATTGTTCTTAGGCTGTACCATTTTTTAGATAAAGAAGCCCAGTTTACATGTTTGGTTTTTTTGTTAGGGTTTCGCGATTTTGCTTGAATACGGCAAGTCTTATCGGCATGGGGCCTGAGAAAATCGTATAGCTGTGAAAATTCTCTACAAGACTCGCTTATGTAAATTTTCCTAGGTTGTACCATTTTTTAGATATATAAGTTTAAGGAAATTGCAGTCATGACATTGTTTTATAAAGAGACGATACAGAATTGAATTGAATTGTCCCAATTTCAACTTCTATATCTCAAAAATTGTAAAACCTACGAAAATATCATTAAGGTCAATCTTGTAGAGAATTTTGATAGCTACAGCATTTTCTTTATTCCCATTTTGATATGGCTTGCGGTTTTCAAGCAAAATCGCAAAAACCTAAACAACCCCTAAAAATGTCAACTGAATCGCGATTTATTCAAAAAGCGCTCCGGCGTTTTTTTTGTTTTTTGATTTTTCTCATCTATGAACATCGTAGTTTCAAAATCCGCAAAAACTTCCCAGGTGTAAGCACCTTCCATTTAAATTTGATTCAAGAGCACCGTGTATGTTTTGTGGAAAGGAGTGATGTAGTTAAGCTTCCATTAGATCAGTCATAATCTAATGCAGCCAAGGGTACCAACACATACGAAGACATAAGTTCCTGTGATCCCAAGAGGTGATTAGCGTGAAATTTTACATCGACATAGCCATGTCCGTCCGTCTGTGGTAATCTCGCTAGTGTCCGAAAGGACTGATGAAAGTGGATAAAATTTTGGTCAAAGGTATTGTAGGTCCATAGAACTTTTGGTATTTAAAATGGGCTATGTAGGTCCATGTTTTGGTATAGCTCCCATATAATATGATTAATCGAGGCCTTAATGAATTTTGTAGGTATTAAAAAAATTTCTCAACATAAAATTTTAGGATATTGTCCATATATAACGATACCGAGCGATTTCAATTGGAGTTCAAAATATTTAATGATGGAGCGGATAAAAATGCATTTTTTCTTGTTTTTTTAATTTTTCAGTTCTTTGGAAAGTAATTTTTAATTTTTATTTTCAGAAATCGTGGAACGTATGTATGTATGTAAAACAGAAAGGCTGCATAAAGATTGTGTAAACATATTTATATAAAACAAATAATACAACAAATATAATTAAACATATAATTTAAAACAAACTTGAAAAGTGTTTTAAAATGTAAAACAATTGGAAAGTGGTGAAAATAATAAAAAAGAACTACGAAACGAAATATTTATAAAAATAAATTAAAAAAGAAAAAAATATTTAATGAACTTTAAATAATTTTTAAAGCCATAAAAAATACAACAAAATTATAAATAAATAATTACCATAAAAAACAAAGAAAAGAAAAGAAACGAATATAAAGAAATCATTCATTGTCACGTTATAAAATAAATTACAAAAGCACCCCAAATACATATAAACCAAACAAGAAAAAAAAACAACAATTAAATAAAGCAACTGCAAAATTAAAAAAAGCTCAACTTGTCAACACTTAAGAAGTCATTAAAAAAGGCTAAAAAGCATTCACAATAGACTTTAGCGAAATACAAAAAAATATCAAAAAATAGTATTCAAAGCTACTGTGCATAAAACACAGCAAAAAAAAAAAACATAACCATCTATGTCTCTGTGTGCATTCTTATAAATTAATGTCAAGTGTTTTATACAATTTTCTAAATAAGGTTTTGTTGGCCAAATTAAAATAAGAAGGTTTTTGAAAAAAAAACACAACAAAAATAATAGTGAAAAATCAAGAAAAAAAAACAAAAAATAAGTGAAAAATAAAAACAATTAAAATACAAAAAATAGTTAACAACATCAACGTCATTTTTAGCATTGCATGTGTAAAAGTGTCACTGTGTGTGTGTGTGTGCAAAGTGTACTGTGTAAAGTATTAAATGGCCCAGAAAAACAGCATTTAAGCGACAACGATGACAACAATTGTTTAAATAGAAACAACAAAAAACGAGAAAACTTAACATTTTATTAAGGTGAGTAATAGTTGTTTTTTTTTTTTGCTATTTGTATGTGTGTAAATTCTAATAAGGGGACGTACAAAATAAACTAAAAAATAGTTTAATAAGGCTAGTAACAAATAATTCTAATCCAATTCACTGGTTGCTACGTCCCACAGTTTTTTTTTTTTCCATTTATTTATTTTGTTGCTTACATTTTCATCAATTTTTTTTAATTCATTGAACATTTACTTCAATACACCAATTTATCACAAAATCAACAATAGATTTCCATTTCTTTGTTGTACTAAATAAAGTACTAAAAACCAAATTATTTGAATTGTAAATATCATCATTACTATTAATCAATCCTAAGGAAAACATAACAAAAACGAAACGAATTTTAAAAAATTGTTTTTATTAATATTCACGAAATCAAAAATATATACAAATATTATAGCATAAATTTATGAAATATTTTTGATAATATTGAAAAATACAAGATGGAATTTTGTTTAAAATTTGCCATTTGGTCAAAGTACGAGTATGTTGTAGATTCTTGACCTCAAACTTATATATGTTTATTCTAAATCCCCAAGAATAATTTTATTTATATATGTATCATCTTCTTTATTGCATATTCGATATTAGAATATTAGCGACTATGTTACATTTTAGGTACCAATTCTTTTTTATATGTTATTTGATAAAGTAGAGAAAACAAGTGAGCAAAGGCTATAGTCGGGACGGGGCCGACCATGTGATACCCTACACCACTACCCCTGTGCATAAGCTTTTCACTGGTAAACATTTCTTTTAGGGAATATAAACCGACTACCACCAAAAATTATATGCCTCTTTGTCTCTGGGACCCCCATAAGCAACCAAAATTTCGTGACCATCCGATCAAAATTACGACTTGTAGCTTGATTGCAAAAAAATGGAAGAATTGGATGCATTACCGACTATTGTGGTATCTCCCTTGTTTGAGCACCTTCGCCAACCTGCTTTACACCAATGTAAAAGTAATCTTTTCTTCTTCCATTGACAGGCTTTGTCGTTGGAGTACCCCTACTAGAAGCCAATATATTCACAAAGAATAAAACTTTGAATTTGTCTCCAAATGAGTTTTTCCCCATTCCGACCCCTAAATATTATCCGGCTATCACCAAAATCAATAGGCTTCTTCCTATGTGGGACCCGCATCAGTAGCGGGAAAATGGGATGCATTACCGACTATTGCGATAACTCTGTTGTTTGAGCAGCTACGACAACCTACTTTACATCGTTGTAAAGGTGATATTTTCTACTTTCCCTGCCAGATTTTTGCTTTTGATATACCTCTTAAAGCAACAGAGATATTGGCTTTGAAATAAAACGTTGACTATTGCCGTATCTCTGCTATTTGACCACCTATGACAACCTAATTTACATCGTTGTAAAGGTGATATTTTCTACTTTCCCTGCCAGATTTTGCTTTTGATATACCTCTTAAAGCAACAGAGATATTGGCTTTGAAATAAAACGTTGACCTTTCTCCAAATAAGTGTTTGCCCATTCCGGCCCCTGAATATTATCCGACCATCATCAAAATCAATAGGCTTCTTTCTTTTTGGGACCCCCATTAACCCCCAAAATTTCGTGACCATCTGATCAAAATTGCGACTGTAACGTGATTACAAAAAAATCTGAAAATTGGATGCATTATTGACTATTTCCATATCTTTGCTATTTGACCACCTACGACAACCTACTTTACACCGTTGTAAAGGTGATATTTTCTACTTTCATGTTCAGGTTCTGCTTTTGGTATACCTCTTAAAGAAACAGAGATATTGGCTTTGAAATAAAATGTTGACTTTTCTCCAAATAAGTGTTTGCCCATTCCGACCCCTAAATATTATCCGACCATCACCAAAATCAATATGCTTCTTCATCTGTAAGACCCCCATTAACCCTGAAATTTTCGTGACGATCCGATCAATATTGCGACCTGTAGCGTGATTTCCAAAAAAATAGAAAAATGGGATGTATTACCGACTATTGCGATATCTCCGTTATTTGGTTACCTACGCCGACCTAGTTTGCATCATTGTAAAGACGGTATCTTCTACTTTCATAGTCAGGCTTTGCTTTTGGAAAAATTTTAACCAAAGCTGTGATATTTGTCAATATAATTAAAATCGCAAAAATGAAAATTGGGTTTTATTTGCTACTATTGCGATATCTTCGTTGTTTGATCTCCTACGAGCACCTACTTTACATCATTAGCAAGGTGATATTTTCTGCTTTCATTGTCAGGTTTTGCTTTTGGTATACCCCATATAGAAGCTGAGATATTGGCTTTGGAAAAAAACGTTGTCTTTTTATCCACCTACGTTTTTTTGCCCTTTCCGACCCCTAAATATTATCCGACCATCACCAAAATCAATAGGCTTCTTCCCTCCGGGACCCCATCAACATCCAAAATTTCGTGACGATCCGATCAAAATTGCGGCCTGTAGCGTGATTACAAGGTTTAGATGGACAGACGGACAGACGGACGGACGGACGGACTGACGGACGGACACACATAGCCAGATCGACCCAGCTCGTCGAGACATTCATTTTGATATATATAAGTATGGGTCTACGACCATTATTTCGATGCGTTACAAACTTTTTGGCCAAAACCAACTTATAATACCCTCCCCACATAGTGGTGTAGGGTATAATGAATTACCTGCAATGATTAAATTTTCTGCATTTCGGAATTCTGTCCATTGCTGGATATTTTGAAGCCAGAATATCTTTTGTCTTCTTCTGCTGCGTTGTCCTTCACAGTGCTCTTGAACTAAATTTAAATGGAAGGTGCTTACACCTGGACAGTTTTTGCGGATTCTGAAACTACAATGTTCAGACATGAGAAAAATCAAAATACAAAAAAGAAACGCCGGAGAGATTCAAGTTGACATTTTAAGGTTTTTTTAGATTTTCACGATTTTGCTTGGAAATCGCAAATCCTATCGAAATGAGACTAAAGAAAATGTTGTAGCTATGAAAATTCTATATAAGATTGATTTTTATGATATCTTCGTAGTTTTTACCGTTATTAAGATATAGAAGCTCAAAGTAGGACAATGGATTGACTGAATCGCCTCCTTAGAAAACAATGTCATGACTGCAATTTCCCAACTTACACTTATATATCTCAATAATGGTACAACCTTGGGAAAAAATACGAAAGACATTATTGTAGAGAATTTTCACAGCAACAACATATTCTTTTATCCCATTTCGAAAGGATTTGCAGTTTTCAAGCTAAATCCTGAAGACCTAAGAAAAAAATCTGAAAGTTTGATCTGAACCTCTATATCTCAAAAATGGTTAAATCTACGAAAATATCAATCAGCCAGTCTTATGTGAAATTTTCACTGCTACAACATTTTCTTTAATGCCATTTCGATAGGACTTGCGGTTTCCAAGCAAAGTCGTGAAAACCTAAAAAACAACTAAAAATGGGAACTTTCATCGCGATGTTTTCTTGTTTTTGGATTTTTCTCATCTATAAACATTGCTGTTTCAGAATTCTTCCCTGGCGAAAGCGGGTTTCCTTTAAAGTTAGTTAAGGTGCACTGTGCATAAGATTGTAATATAAGGAGATTATACAGTCAATCCATTGACCTAATTTGAACTTCTATATCTCAATAACGGTAAATCGTCAGTCTTGTAGAGATTTTTCATAGCTACAACATTTTCTTTAGTCCCATTTCGATAGGAGTTGCGTTTTCCTAGCAAAATTGTGAATACCCCAAAACCCTTAAAAATTTCAATTTGAATCGCGTTTTATTTAAAAAGCGCTCCGGCGTTTTTTTTTGTTTTTTGATTTTTTTCATCTATGAACATTGTAGTTTCAGAATCCGCAAAAACTTCCCAGGTATAAGCACCTTCCATTTAAATTTGATTCAAGAGCACCATGCCTTATATGAAATGTATCTCATTTTTATACCCTCAGCCTTTAGGCTAGAAAGGGTATATATACCCTTTCATACGGGCAAAATGTGCCTTATCGAAATAATGGTTTTAGACCCCTTAGTTTAAGTTCGAAGATGGGCTATATCGGCCCACTCTTCCCGGTACCTCCCCCACAAAAGTCGAAAATGTTCGGAAAATTTGTGTGCACGATAACTCTTGAAGGGACTAACCGATTTGGTCCACACTTTGCCCATCGTAAAATGTGTACTAGACTTAGATAAGGTTCTAATGTGGACTCAATCGGTCCACTCCTTCGGGTACCTCCCACACAAAATTTTGGAAAAGTTCAGTTTAGGTCCATCTCTCGAATCGCTTTGATTTGTTGCTTTAGCAACTTGTATTCACTGCCCTCAATACGACGGTGTAAGTTTCATCAGGGGCAAGTCCATACTTCCTGAGTAAATAGCGTGAAAGTTGCAAAAAAACCGTATGACACCGTGTGTAGTGGTTGAAGCGCAAGATAAATCTCGAACGGATCTGCCAATTCGGTCAAAATTTGGCCTTCATAATATTTTGTGCAAACATAGTTTAAGTTCGAAGATAAACCATATCGGCCCTCTCCTTCAGCTACCACCCTCACAAAAGTTCAAAAATGTTCGGAAAAATTGTGCGCCCGATAACTCTTGAAGGGAGTGACCGATGTAATCCATACTCTGCACATCCTATTATATCTACCAGACATATATCAGGTTCAAATATGGACTATATTTGTCTACTCCTTCTGCTACCTCCACACAAAATTTTGGATAAGTTCACTTTAAGACCTGCTCTCGAATCACTTTGATTTTTGTTGAAGCGATTTGCTTTCTCTAACTCCATTACGACGGTAAAAGTTTTTTCAGGGGCAAGTCTATATTTCTTGGGAAAAAAGACCGAAAGGTGTAAAAACCGCCTATGTCACCACATGTGGCGGTCGGAGAGCACGAGAACTCTCGAACTGTTCAACCGATTTGGTCCAACATTTGGTCTTCGTCATATTATTTCTAAACTTAGTTTCATGGGCCAATATTTAAAAATGTCACTAAAATCCTAGGACGATATTACTTGAATGGGGCAACCAATTTGGTCCAAACTTTGGATCTCCTAATATTTTGTCAAAATTTTGTTTAAAATGGCCCATATCGACCCTCCCTAAGGGTACCTCCCCCACAAAAGTTCAACATTTGTATCTTAGTGCAGTTAATTCCTAATCCACATTTTTGTCGGCAAGTTCAAATGTCCAAAAAGGGCAACAAAATTCTGAAGAGACCTTAAATACATTCGATCTGTCTGTAGGTGATAGTTTCACTTCACATTGGCTGAGGGTATTTATCTGTCGGCAAAGCCGACTGACACTTTTTTACTTGTTCATTTTTGTTTCCAATTAAACAAGCATTTTCTATAACAACCGGAGTTCGGTTGTAATTCGAACGAATTTTAATTCGAATCGTCTTAGAGAAACAGACAATAACAAAAAAAAAAAACATTGTTCCACAACATCCCATACGGGACAAGGGAGAGAAGTCTCCCTTGTCCCGTAAACAGACAATAAATTATCATAATAACACTGTGCGACAACAAAAAAAATTAAAAGAAAAACTGAGTAGATTATGAAAGTAGAGCTAAAAATATGAGACACGTGTATCGGCGTTTTTAAAGTTTATATCGGAAAGTAACCAAATTAGGTGGGGCAAGTTCCGCCCATTTCTAGCTTTTTCGAAATATTCGAGTTAAGATATCTTGGAATCCTTGTATTTTAGGTACATAGTATCTCTGGCAACTTTACACAGGAGGATGTGGGAAATATTTTTGTTAAACATTTTAACCCTCATGTGGTTCATCAATAGGGTCTTTTGGTCCTTTTTTCGAAAATCTTTCAAAAACTCTTTTAAAATGTGATCATATCAAATCCAAATATTCTACAAAATTTTCCGCCATTAAATTTTACTATGGGTCTCAGGATACACAAAATCTTATCTAATTGCCAGGAACCTCTAAAAATGAAAAACACGTTTAAGGGTTAAAGTCGGACCTTATCTGAGTTTATTCAAAATTGTCCCACAAAACATAATTTTAGAGAGATAACGTCAAAGACAAAAATGTTCTTCGTCAAATTTCACTATGGATCGCCAAAGAATTGAAATGTCTATTGATATTATATATCATGAAAATATCAGTATCAATTTTGCTGAAAAAACATGAAAATATTTACCAATTTTTTTGATGAAATTTTTTTTCCTTCTTTATTCGAGTTGATACATGAAAGTAATATAAAACTTGGTTCTTGGTGAAAAGTGTTAAAAGAAGAAAAATTCTACACAAAATTTAACTATGAGTTTCAGAATAAACCATATATCTCGGTATACTATTTTCTTTAGAAAATTAGATAACAAATTTATATATTTTAGAATGAAATTATTTGTTTTAATTTTGGACTGATAATTTTACATAATTCAATACTGAATCAAAATCTAACAAAATCCTTCACTTTTTGGGGATATGGTAAGAAGAAGAAATGTTCCACATCAAATTTCACAATGAGTCTCTGAATAAAAGAAATCTGTAACCATAACATATAACATTCTTAGCAGCCCTTGTTTTTGATAAAGGGTTTAGGGCCATATTTTACAAATTTTATCCAGATTATCGTTGTGATAGGACACTGTAAATATTTTAATGATGGTTTTTGTTATGAATTCATACGGAAGGTGTCGTGCGCTCCATTCAAACAGCTTTTGAAATATTTGTGGTGAATATATATTTGAAAAATATAGAAAACCCAGATCGGAAGTTGTAAAATTGCACATTTTTAGTAATTTTAACTTAAATTACGTAGTTAGGATAAGCCACTGGTTGCTTATATTGTATGGGAAAATACAAGGGAGGTCTACGGCTATGGTACAGTGCAAATATAAGTGTCATATGGGATTTCACATACACGATTTGGCGTGGTCCAAAATAACTCCTGCTTTGGTGCCATATACGGAATTAACCCTAGAAATTTACATAAATAGCTTTATCCTTACTGGATTTGTTATGGTCATACATAATACAGCTATTTATGTAAATTTTTAGGTTTAACTTAACTAAACTCGAAAAAATTAAAAAAATATTTTTTCTTTAAAAATACATTGTGGTGTGATAGGATTGTAGTCTTCCACAAGATGGTGTGTTAGTCTTTTATATTTTGGGCGTTGTGGACCACTATAAAAATACTTCTCTTAGAAGATTTGATGGTCTTCTATACGAAGACGTTGGTAAATTTGTGATCATCTATACAAAGACGTTGGTGAATTTGTGGTCTTCTATAAGAAGAACTTGTGGTCCTCTACGAGAATACCTTGAAGTTTTCTATAAGAAGAAGACTATATTTTAAAATTGATTTCAATTTTATTTGGCCAACACGTTTTATATGTCTTTGCTTTGATATCGATTTGTGTGTCAAACGGAAATTATAAAAACTTTTATATATACGTTCAATTTTATTCAGTGAAATTTGTATAGTTTCACGGAATCAATGTTAATTTTTTTATAACTTCCGTTTGACACAAAAATCGATATCAAATCGATTTAAAAGACCACAATTATAAATTGATGAAATTTAGGTTTGTTTGTTTATAATTTTTTATTGCATCATTTCAAATACTTAGCAAAGTGTTTTGAAACTCGACATATACAAATATTAATTGGGCGCCACTATAGTGCAGGGGTAAGTAGTACTTACTAAGTACAGCTCACATTTTCAAGGGTGACAAAAATACCATTTAGCGTAATATAGGCTACATTTCATCCACTTTTAAAAAAATCTGCCTTGTCCATTCGGGAAAACATAGCCAGCCATCAGTTACTTTCAATCATCTGCCAATTTATGGATTCTTTTTCAATTTTTGTTGCAACTTTCTGTTTACTAAGACCATCAAAATGCGTATGACCATAAATGTCCTTCCTAATCAATCAACATGACATTATTGACAATTTGTCTATTGCTATAAAAAAGTTTTTTTGCTAACTGTTAAAGTCGGCTTTGCTATTTGCCACAAAAAAAGAAACAAAAAACATATATTTAAAATGTTTATTATCACCACCTCTTTTTGCAATTAATTACTAACAAAATATTGACTTTGACCCAAATGTCGAGTTAAATGTTTACAATAAATTGTTTATAATAAAAATTAATTAAATATGTTTTGTATTGCTACCATTTATCATAAAAAACGCACACCCACAATTTAGCGAATAAATAATAATATTGCCAAATAAAGGCTAAAATGAACCTAACCATTTAGATACCTATCGGATAGGGTCAAATGGTTAAATATATTTTATTATTATATATTAAATTATGTATGTTAGGGTGCCTTAAAAAATCAAACGTTTTTTCATTTAATTTCAAAACTAAAAGTATGAAATATTATGACAATTGGTTGGGAAATCAACGGCAAAAAATTACAGTCGAATGTGGAATAGTTCTTTCTTTGAACTATTATCCAAATATCGAGTATTGTGGAAGAATTAATAATCGAATCAAAAAAAGGCAAATATTTTTGTAAAATATATGAAGTCGCTACAATGGATCAAAAATACCCATTTAATGAGACTCAATAGCATTTTGTGCATTTCCTCAGAGTGCCACAAGAAATTTTGCCGAAGACACTTTATACCGAAAACGAAAAGATTAGAATAGATTTGTAAAGTAGAGTAAAAGTGGGAAATCGGAAAAAAGTGCTTTTATTGACCCTTTCTGAAAGAAAGGGTGGTTCAATTGACCTTTTCTGGAAGGAAAGGTGCTTCTATTGACTCTTTCTGGAAGAAAGGGTGCTTCTATTGACCTTTTCTGGAAGGAAGGGTGGTTCTATTGACCCCTTCTGGAAGAAAGTGTGCTTCTATTGACCCTTTCTGGAAGAGAGGGTGTTCCTAACGACCCTTTCCGGAAGAAAAGGTGCTTCTGTTGACACTTTCTGGAGGAACGTGTGCTTCTATTGACCCTTTCTGGAAGAGAGGGTGCTTCTATTGACCCTTTTAGGAGGAAAGGGTGCTTCTATTGACCCTTTCTGGAAGAGAGGGTGCTTCTATTGACTTTTTCTCGAAGAGAGGGTGCTTCTATTGACCCGTCCTGGAAGAAGGGCTGCTTCTATTGACCCTTTCTAGAAGAACGGGTGCTTCTATTGATCCTTTCTGGAAGAGAGGGTGCTTCAATTGATAATTTCTGGAAGAAAGGGTGCTTTTATTAACCTTTTCTGGAAGGAAGGGTGCTTCTATTGGCCCTTTCTAGAAGAAAGGCTGCTTCTATTGATCCTTTCTGGAAGAAAGGGTGCTTCTATTAACCTTTTCTGGAAGGAAGGGTGCTTCTATTGGCCTTTTCTGGAAGGAAGGGTGCTTCTATTGGCCCTTTCTAGAAGAAAGGCTGCTTCTATTGATCCTTTCTGGAAAAGAGGGTGCTTCTATTGACCCTTTCTGGAAAAAGGGCTGCTTTTATTGACCCTTTCTGGAAGAACGGCTGCTTTTATTGACCCTTTCTGGAAGAACGGGTGCTTCTATTGATCCTTTCTGGAAGAGAGGGTGCTTCTATTGATCCTTTCTGGAAGAGAGGGTGCTTCTATTGATCCTTTCTGGAAGAAAGGGTGCTTCTATTAACCCTTTCTGGAAGGAAGGGTGTTTCTATTGATCCTTTCTGGAATTAGGGGTGCTTCTGTTGACCCGTCCTGGAAGAAGGGCTGCTTCTATTGACCCTTTCTGGAAGAACGGGTGCTTCTATTGGTCCTTTCTAGAAGAAAGGCTGCTTCTACTGATCCTTTCTGGAAGAGAGGCTGCTTCTATTGACCCTTTCTGGAAGAAAGGGTGATTCTATTGACCCTTTTTGGAAGAGACAGTGCTTCTATTGACCCTTTCTGGAAGAAAGGGTGCTTCGATTGACCTTTCTTAAAGAAAGGGTGCTTCGATTGACCCTTTCTTAAAGAAAGGGTGCTTCCATTGATCCTTTCTTGGAGAAAGGTTGTTTCCATTGGCCCTTTCTGGAAGAAAGGGTGCTTCCATCGGCCCTTTCTGGAAGAAAGGGTGTTTCTATTGAAATTTTCTAGAAGACAGGGTGATTCTATTGACATTTTCTGGAAGGAAGGTTGCTTCTATTGACCCATTCTGGAAGGCAGGGTGCTTCTATTGACCCTTTCTGGAAGGGAGGGTGTTTCTATTGACCCTTTCTGGAAGAAAAGGTGCTTCTGTTGACCCTTTCTGGAGGAACGGGTGCTTCTATTGATCCTTTCTAGAAGACAGGCTTCTTCTATTGATCCTTTCTGGAAGAGAGGGTGCTTCTATTGACTCTTTCTGGAAGAGAGGGTGCTTCTATTAACCTTTCTGGAAGAAAGGGTGCTTCTGTTGACCTTTTCTGAAAGAAGGGGTGCTTCTATTGACCTTTTCTGAAAGAAGGGGTGCTTCTATTGACCTTTTCTGAAAGAAGGGGTGCTTCTATTAACCTTTTCTGAAAGAAGGGGTGCTTCTATTGACCTTTTCTGAAAGAATGGGTGCTTCTATTGACCTTTTCTGAATGAAGGGGTGCTTCTATTGACCTTTTCTGAAAGAAGGGGTGCTTCTATTGACCTTTTCTGAAAGAAGGGGTTGCTGCTATTGACCTTTTCTGAAAGAAGGGGTTGCTTCTATTGACCTTTTCTGAAAGAAGGGGTGCTTCTATTGACTCTTTCTGAGATAAAAGGTTCTTCTGTTGACCCTTTCTGGAGGAACGGGTGCTTCTATTGATCCTTTCTAGAAGAAAGGCTTCTTCTATTGATCCTTTCTGGAAGAGAGGGTGCTTCTATTGACTCTTTCTGGAAGAGAGGGTTCTTCTATTAACCTTTCTGGAAGAAAGGGTGCTTCTATTGACTCCTTCTGGAAGAGAGGGTGCTTCTAACCTTTCTGGAAGAAAGGGTGCTTCTGTTGACCTTTTCTGAAAGAAGGGGTGCTTCTATTGACCTTTTCTGAAAGAAGGGGTGCTTCTATTGACCTTTTCTGAAAGAAGGGGTGCTTCTATTGACCTTTTCTGAATGAAGGGGTTGCTTCTGTTGACCTTTTCTGAAAGAAGGGGTGCTTCTATTGACCTTTTCTGAAAGAATGGGTGCTTCTATTGACCTTTTCTGAATGAAGGGGTGCTTCTATTGACCTTTTCTGAAAGAAGGGGTGCTTCTATTGACCTTTTCTGAAAGAAGGGGTTGCTGCTATTGACCTTTTCTGAAAGAAGGGGTTGCTTCTATTGACCTTTTCTGAAAGAAGGGCTGCTTCTATTGACCCTTTCTGAGAGATAGGGTACTTCTATTGAGCCTTTTTGAAAGAAAGGGTGCTTCTATTGATCCTTTCTGAGATAAAAGGTGCTTCTATTGACCTTTTCTGAGAGAAAGGGTGCTTCTATTGACCCTTTCTGAGAGAAAGAGTACTTCTATTGACCGTTTTTGAAAGAAGGGGTGCTTCTATTGACCCTTTCTGAGATAAAAGGTTCTTCTATTGACCCTTTCTGAGAGAAAGGGTGCTTCTATTGACCCTTTCTGAGAGAAAGGGTACTTCTATTGAGCCTTTTTGAAAGAAAGGGTGCTTCTATTTTTCCTTTCTGAGATAAGAGGTGCTTCTATTGACCTTTTATGAAAGAAAGGGTGCTTCTATTGACCCTTTCTGAGAGAAAGGGTACTTCTATTGACCGTTTTTGAAAGAAAGGGTGCTTCTATTGGCCCTTTTTGAGATAAAAGGTGCTTCTATTGACCCTTGCTGAGATAAAAGGTGCTTCTATTGACCCTTTCTGAGAGAAAGGGTGCTTCTATTGACCCTTTCTGAGAGAAAGGGTACTTCTATTGAGCCTTTTTGAGAGAAAGTGTGCTTCTATTGACCCTTTCGGAAAGAAATGGTGCTTCCATTGGCCCTTTCTGGAAGAAAGGGTGCTTCTACTGCCTTTCTGGAAGAAAAATGAAAACTTTCAGAACGTCGATACTCGTATCTTTAATATTTGGCCCGTCATTTATAACCTGTCCAATTTTTTTTTAAATTTTGATAAACGATTTTTTGTTTTGTTGTTTTTTTTATAACCATGTGTGCTCCACATTTTTAATATTGTTTACTTAATTCGTATCTCAAAATTTTCTGGTAGCCAAGTTCCCAGTATATTAAATTTCAAAATTAAAAAAAAATTATTAGAAAAAAAGATTTTGTTGCATTTTTCTTTTATTAAGGTGTCCTCATCGTTTTGTGGTTGATGTTTAACCATGTCAGAGTTTGCAGTGGGTACGTGTATGTGTGTGTGCGTTTGTGGATTCTTAAGTTTGGGTATGGTTTACTTGGCTACACCACAGAACTTAGAAACCGTAACAAACATTTAACCTTAAACCAATTAGGTTTTATGGTTTATAAACATCGAAAACACAAAAGCAAAAAATAAAATAAAGAAAACAAATTAGAAGCTGTTGAAGTGTTAAATGAAGAAAGAACATAATGAACGGACAGACGGACGAACAAGACATGGGTGTTATAATCCATATGACATTCCATTGAAGAGATAAGACAGTTGCTTTATTGAAGGGTGCATTAAAGCTAATACATATTTAAAAAATTTGATTTTATTATAATATATGAAAAATATTTAAAAAAAATAATAATAATAAAATAGTTGTTTTAAAATATTAAGCCAGACTATTTTGAAAAAAAAAAAAATAATAATAATAAAAAATAAAAAGTAGTAATAAAACCCCCCACATACAAAACAAATAAACTTCCGTTATTGTTAATACACCTATTCAATTGTTGCTCTTCTAACACAAAGAATATTAATATCAAAAAACTTGTTTCAAATACCCAATAGAGAACCCCTGCATGAAAAAAAACATTACATTGAAGTTCAAAGTCAAATTTGCAAAAAACGGGTTAAATGAAATTCGCATTAAATAAAACAGCATACACAACATATAGCAATCAACACTGTATTGTTTATTTAGCATCTAAATAAACAAAAAAAATCTTGCAAAGAAATCTCCCAAAAAATCAAATCAATAACAATAACAAAAGACTTAAGTAACAAACTTCCTCGCCATATTCATATGTTGGGAATGTTAACATAACATGGTTACTTATTGTTATGTTTTTGTTTTTTTTTGGTTATTTGTTAATGTGTTTTATTGTAAAGAAATATTTCAATGTCAATATGTGGCAGCCGTAGCCACCATCAACAATATAAATAATTTTACAGTTATTATTGTTTAATAGAGAGACAGTCTTAAATCAGTATTTACAATTGAAGTTAATTTGGATAAACACCTGTTTTTAGCGGAACTATTTGTATAACAGAGTCCGCTTCGATTTTTAGCATTTTCAATGCAAAGCCGACAAATCGATTGTTCTCTACGTTGATTACGTTGATTATTTTTGTACCCTCCACCATAAGATGGGCGGTATATTAAGTTTGTCATTCCGTTTGTAACTACTCGAAATAATCATTGTAGACCCCACAAGCTATATGTAGTCTTGATTAGCGTGCAATTCTTCATCGATATAGCCATGTCCGTCCGTCTGTCCGTCTGGGGAAATCACTCTAGCGTCCGAACGGATTGAAGTAGGTGGATGAAGTTTTGGTAGAATATATTATATGTACGTAGGACTTTTGGCGTTGAAAGCGGGCAATGTAGGTCCGCGTTTTCGTATAGCTCCTATACAAAGTGACGCGTCGTCGTTTTAAGGAATTTTTAAGATATTTGTCCCATTTTACCACCGAATTGGTTGTAATTTGGTATTTTGTGTCTCCAGAGGCTAAAAAACATTTCTACCAAAGTTTGTTTATATAGGTCCACGCCCCATATATAGTACGCGTCACTTTAAGATATTTTGAATGTATTAGTCTCATTTGACAACAGAATCGGTTGTAATTTGGTATTTTGTGTTTCCAGAGGCTAAGAAACATTTCTACCATAAAATTTTTATATAGGTCCCCGTTTTGATATAGCCGCCATAGGGCGATATCTCCCGATTTTCGGTATTTTGAAGGTTTTAGCCTCATTATCACACCGAAATGGCTAAAATTTGGTATTTAGTCTTCGTTGGGGTATAAAACTTTCCCCCAGAAATTTGTAGATATAGGTTCACGTCTTCATATAGCCCCCATAGAACGGTACCGTCCGATTTGCGGTATTTTGAAGGTTTTAGCCTCATTATTCCAACGAAGTGGCTGACATTTGGTATTTAGTCTTTTTCTGGGCAACAAAAATTTCCCTCAGGAATTTGTCGGTATACGTCCACGTTTTGATGTACCCCCCATAGAACAGTATATACGAATTTTCGGTATATTGGAGGTTTTGGCCTCATTATAACACCGAAATGGCTGCAACCACCTAAAATTTTTCGGTATAGGTCCATGTCTTCATATTGCCCCTATAGAACGGTACCTTCCGATTTTCGGTATTTTTAAGGTTGCTGCTCAATATCCCATCGAAATGACTGACCCCACCCAAAATAGCTGATATTTGGTATTATGTTTTTGATAGGGTTATGAAATATTTCACCAGAAATGTGCCGGTATAGGTCGACGTCCTCAAATAGCCTCCATAGGACCGTATCTCCCGATTGAAGGTATTTTGAAAGTTGTGGCCTCAAAATACCACCGATATGACTAAAATTTAGTATGAAAAATGCCATGAGTATATAAAATATTGCAGAACAGAATTATCAGTATAAGCCTTTTTCTTCCAATAACACCCATAGAAGCGTACTTCCCGATTTTCGGTATTTTGAAGGTTGTGTCATCAATACTTCATCGAAACAGATGATATTTAATAGTCCGTTGGTGGTATAAAACTTTCCACCTGAAAATTTGCGGTATTGTTCCATGTTTTTACATAGCCCCCCATAGAAAGGTCCCTCCCAATTTTCGGTATTTTGAAAGTTTTATCCACATTATTCAACGGGAATAACTGAAATTTGGTATTTAGTCTTAGTCTCCAGAAATTTATCGGTGCAGGTCAACATTTTATACAACCTCCATAGAACGGTGCTCCCGATGTTGATAACTATCCAAATCCAGAATATCCAGGTTTAGGTCTAGTCGGTGTTGGCCAATTTTATGTATTTCGCTCAATTCGGAAAATTGTAAATATTGTTCCATGTTTTGGAAAGAACAAAAGTGTCGCCCATATGAGCTGTTTTGAAGGGCGTATTATCAGTTGAGATATATGTACTACTCCTGTAATAAAACGAAATTAAACTAATTGTTCCTTTCACTTCAATACAGTTCGTGGTGGAGGGTATAAAAAGTTCGGCCCGGACGAACTTAACGCTTTTCTTACTTGTTTATACCCTCAGCCTTCAGGCTAGAAAGGCCGGGGCGATTTGAAAACCTTAACGAGCCCTTCGCGTTTCTGATTCCTGGTATTGAACTGAGCAAAAAAGTCCTCTACACCATAGGTCTACCGCGAAAATCGAGCCTCCCGATTTTGACTTTAAGTTTTTTATCCACGTTTTTTGGACATTTTAGCATATAACGGCCAAACCATTGATATTTTGCATCCATGGCGAAGCCAAGACAGTGAGTAAGAACTCTCTAATACATCGCAAAAGCATTGGAACGCTTCTTCAGGCAGTTTTGGCCTTGAGAATGTGCAAACTTTTCGGAAAATGTCGATAAATGACACTGTGCTACAAAAGTTGACCAGAAAAATATTCAAGCGTTCTGATGCAAAATTGTATCGTTTTGGGATCCATGAACAACGACAACACCTTTAGTTCGTTTGTATCACTTCGTTTTACTTTTTTATAACGGTAACAGTAGTGAAAATCTGGGTTTCTTACATTTTCAAATTTATACGGACATATCTTCTTTTTTTCACAACGGATTTCTATTGATCCTTCTTCCTTTTAAAGGGGTGAATAATAAATATTTTTTTGATTATTGATTATTTATTTATTTCTTTATTTCAGCCAATAGATTCAAATTCTTTACAGGCTGTGGATAAATATCTTAGTCTTAAATATCTTAGTATTTCGAACAAGTTATTATCTTTTTTAATCGGTTCACAAATGGCTAAGTTATAGTGGATTCTGTCTGAAAACCCCCACAAAAAAAAAAAAAAAACTATAACTGAATTTCATATCAATTTAATTTTCAAAAATATAATGTTTTTTGTTTTGTTCAAAATGCGCCTCATCAAAATAATGGTTTTAGACCCCAAGCATGTTTGGACGAAATGTGTTTCAGACAATTTGGAGTCGATTTAGCAATGTCCGTCCGTAAGTTTGTCTGTCTGGCTCTCAAACGGATGAGCCGATTTGGTCCAAAATTTGGCTTTCGTAATATTTTGTTCAAACTTAGTTTAAGTTCGAAGATGAACCATATCTGTCTACTCCTTCAGGTACATTCCCTAAAAAAGTTCAGAAAATTTGTGCGCATGATAACTGTTGAAGGGAGTAACCGATTTGGTCCATACTTTGCACATCGTGAAATGTGTACCAGACTTAGATAAGGTTTCAATATGGACTCAATCGGTCCACTTCTTCGGGTACCTCCTACACAAAATTTCGGAAAAGTTCAGTTTAGGGCCAGCTCACGAATCGCTTTGATTTTTGTTGTAGCAACTTATATTCCCTGCCCCCCATACGACGTTATCAGGGGCAAGTACATACTTCCTGAGAAAATAGCCTGAACGGTGCAAAAAAACCCCTATAACACCGCGTGTAGTGGTTGGAGCGCAAGATAACTCTCGAACGGATCTGCCGATTCTGTCCAAAATTTGGCCCTCGTCATATTTTGTCCAAACTTAGTTTAAGTTCGAAGATAAGCCATATCTGTACACTCCTTCAGGTACCTCCCCCACAAAAGTTCAAAAATGTTCGGAAAATCGTGCGCATGATAAGTCTTGAAGGCAGTGACCGATGTGGTCCATACATTACACACCTTAATATATATGTATATCAGTTTTGAATATGGATTATATTTGTCCACTCCTTTGGGTACCTCCCACACAAAATTTCGGATAAGTTCACTTAAAGATCTGCTCTCGAATCACTTTTATTTCTGTTGAAGCAACATGCATTCGCTGTCTCAATTATGACAGTAGAAGCTTTTTCAGTGGCAACTCCAGTCTTCTTGATAAAACTGCCCGAAAGGTGTAAAAACCCCATAGCACCATATGTGTTCGCTGGAGAGCACTGATCAATCGATTTGGTCATATTGGCTTTCGTCATATTTTGTCCAAACTTAGTCTCAGTTCGAATATGGACAACAACTCAATATTCAATATTTACAATATTTCACTAAAAATGCAAAATTGAATGCATGATGTCTTTTGAACGGGGCAACCAATTTGTTCAAAACTTTGAATCTCCTAATATGTTGTCAAAATTTAGTTTAACTTCCGATATCGATGACCGATATCGATTTTCTGGTCCAAAATTTATTCGATGAAGTGAAGTGAGCGCGATATCTATCAAAAGTGGGCGCGATATCTATCAAATATAAGATCAACTTTCGTAATGGACTATGTCGGTCCATTCCTTTAGGTACCTCCCCCGCAACACTTTTGAATATTAATCCTAATCCACATTTTTGTCGGCAAGTTCAAATGTCCAAAAAGGGCCACAAAATTCTGAAAAGACCCTAAATACATTCGATCTGTCCGTAGATGATAGTTAAATTAGGATAGTCTGAGGGTATATCTCTGTCGGCAAAGCCGACGGATACTTTTTTACTTGTTTTTATTTTATTTGCATTTTATTTTCATTTTACTTTACTTTATTTTATTATTATTTTTATTTTATTTTATTTTTAGTTTATTTTGTTTATTTTTATTATTTTTTTATTTTATTCTACTTTAGTTTATTTTAATTTAATTTTATTTGAATTTTATCTTATTTTATTTTCACTTTATTTTCATTTCATTTTATTTTTATTTTTATTTTTATTTTTTTATTTTTGTTTCATTCAATTTTCATTTTATTCCTATTTTTATTTTATTCTTGTTTTATGTTTATTTTATTTTATTTTTATTTTATTTTAATTTTATATTTATTTCATTTTTATTTTATTTTTATTGAATTTTTATTCATTACCACATTTGTTGTAATTCCCCCAAACAAATGCTGGGATATTCGTTATTGTGATTAAAAAAGATACAAAATGATGCGATATTTTCGTCGTTTGGCCTCCTTCGCTAACTTATTATTTTATTTTATTTTATTATATTTTATTTGTTTATTTTATTTATATCTTATTTTTATTTTATTTTTGTATTTTTTTATTTTTATTATTTTTTTTATTTCATTTTATTTTTATTTTATTTTTATTTTATTTTTATTTCATTTTTATTTCTATTTTATTTTTATCTCATATTTATTTTTATTTTATTTTATTTTATTTTATTTTATTTTATTTTATTTTATTTTAATTTTTCTTTAATTTTATTTTATTTTCTTTTATTTTATTTTATTTTATTTTATTTTATTTTATTTTATTTTATTTTATTTTATTTTATTTTATTTTATTTTATTTATTTTATTTCTATTTTATTCTTATATTATGTTTATTTTATTTTATTTTATTTTATTTTATTTTATTTATTTTATTTCTATTTTATTCTTATATTATGTTTATTTTATTTTTAGTTTATATTTATTTTATTTTATTTTTCTTTTATTTTATTTTTATTTAATTTTTATTTTAATTTATTTGTATTTTTATTATTTTTTAGTTTATTTTAATTTTATTTATATTTTATTTTTGTTTTTTTTTTATTTTAGTTTATTTTATTTTGTTTTTATTTTATTTTATTGTGTTTTTATTTTATTTTTTTATTTCATTTTTATTTTATTTTTATTTAATTTTTAATTTATTTTATTTTTTTTTTTATTTTATTTCATTTTATTCTACTTTATTTTATTTTAATTTATTTTTACTTTATTTTTGTTAAATTATTATTTTTATTTTAATTGTATTTTTATTTTATCTTTATTTTATTTTCATTCTATTTTCATTTTATTTGCATTTTATTTTATTTTCATTTTATTTTATTTTTTTATTCATATTTAATTTTGTTTATTTTTATTAATTTTTATTTTATTTTATTATTTTATTTTTATTTTTGTTTTTAGCTTGAGGTCTATGTTTGGAAAATAAAATATAAACATTAACACAGACCTCAAGCTAAAAAAATCGTTTCATTTCAAGCTAATAAAAAATTGGTCGAACAAATCCAAATACATGCAATTTTTTTATTTTTATTTTATTTTAACTTTATTTTAATTTTATTTTATTTTTATTTTTGTTTTATTTTTATTTTATTTTCATTCTTTTCTCATTTTATTTTATTCTTATTTTATGTTTATTTTTTATTTTATTTTTATTTATGACTTTTTATTTTAATTTATTTTATTTTATTTTTATTATTTTTTTATTTTATTTTAATTTTATTTATATTTAATTTTTTTCCTTTTTTTGCGAAAGGGAACAGTGATAGTCAAATTTTCTAATTACCAAGAGAAACTGAAAAGTAATTATCACTTTTCCAAATAGCTACTTTTTGATAAGTGCAATGTGAAAAGCGATAGGTTGTTTCGTGGAATAGTGCCCTGGTCACAGCCAAATGACAGCCAAACGAAACATTTAAATTTGTTGATGCCTCTTTAGATTCAGATTTTATTCTAATTCTCATTGCCTTTCAACCAGCCTCCTCCAATTCTTGGATTTTTCGTGGTATCATAATCTCCTTTATAATCATAGCAAATCTGATAGCATACCAGATGACACCAGGTGCAGCCAAGAACAATTCCTAGGCTTTGATAGTACAAAAATCAGCATTTCATTGCTCTGAATTAATATTTATATTTAATTATTTTAATTAGTATTATTTTTAAATATTTTGCCTTTCCCGAAATTAAATCAATTTTAACTACATCCCACTTTAAATAAAACTTGTTGTTTTAAATTTAAAAACAACAAAACCCGAGATTTAGCTGATTTATTTTACAACAATAAAATAATACACATCTCAACAAAACTGCCAAAAGTGAATCTAAAAATAGACACACAGCACGGTGACGATAGTTTGTTGTTATTTACAACAAACCATCAAAATTTTTTATGCGTTTCTTTGCAATGCAAAGACCATAACAGTGTGAAGTAGTTACTTGGTTTACATATGCGGCTATGAGATTTTTTAAATGTTTCTGATGAATTCGCATTTAAACGAATTCATCGGTTACGTTTATACTTGAGCTCTGGTCGTCATAATATTGTGGAAGAGTTCTTTGTTTCAATACAAAGAACTAAGAGAACTGATGAGTCCAGGTGGCGTTGGACGAAACTAGTATTCTTTGCCTTTCCCGAAATTAAATCAATTTTAACTACATCCCACTTTAAATAAAACTTGTTGTTTTAAATTTAAAAACAACAAAACCCGAGATTTGGCTGAATTATTTTACAACAATATTTTTATTATTATCATTAATAAATACAAAAAGTGTATGATGAATATTAATAATATTGACAAAAGACGTATTGAACATTACTAAATATTGTTTGTTTTTAAATATCATATAGAATATAACTTTATTATAGCTTCCTATAGTCTTTTATACGATTTTTACTCAATTAATTAATTTCAATAAACAAATTTATAACGGTCTTTGTCTAATTTTAATCTTTTGTCGGCAGATAAAAAACTTTGTAGTTATTTTAAATTGCAAATTGTTTATATTTATCACAGTCACTAATTTGTGAACATTTGGTGGGATTTTAATAGACTAGGTGGCTTGGTTAAATGTTTTTCAAAAAGGTGGTCTTACAACTTTCATGTATTTATTAAATATTGAACATTTGTTACCGTTTATTTGTTGCTGCTGTTAAGTGGTTGTTAAACTAAAACAGCTGGGGAATTTTAATTCAATTTTGTTTAATATTCCATTGGATTTTGTTAAGATTTTTTGGAATAATAAAAAATATTTTAGGCCTATTAAGTTAATCACCTTTAACCCTCTGATATCGTTTGTTCCTACATGGAATGTGTGCTTTTAAGCCATTAATATATTGTGGGGCCTTATTTGATAACAAATCAAATCTATTGGGCCATAGATTTGTCTTAGATATCATTTTTATTGGTTTATGAACAAAAAACTGTTTTAAATGTCAACAATGTTGTTTTTGTTGCGGCATGATATATGTTTTCTCATAATTTATTAGTTAAATTTTATTGAAAAAAAGCTGTTGTTGTTGTCGAAATGAGTTATAACCTATTTAAAAGAAGATGACAGAATACATGAGAAACTCAATGTTTTTTTTTTTCGGTTGGGTATGTGATAGATGTCAAGCACGTTGTTTGGAACTTACTGTGGGTTTTGTATAAATATTTTATGTTTTTCAAGGACTAAATTTGTAAAAAAAATAATTTTTCAATGTCTAGCAAATTTCTGAAAAGTGAGGTATTGCACGGTAGGTACCAAGCAATTGCCCTGATTGGCTTTAGCGCAGCAAAGTCTAGGACTTACCTTGGTCCACTAGTCTTCTATGAGAAGAAAACGAGTCTTCTACTTGGAGACCTAATGGTTTGCTATAAGATAACCAAATGGTCTTCCATAAGAAGTACACATGATATGCAATGAGACGACCACGATAGCAGTCAAAAATGGTCAAAAGCCAAGTACCTCGGAATACAGATATATTGGTTTTTGAATTTTGGTATTGACAAGACCAACTGGTTCTACTAAAACAAATTCTCCTATGGATGCCTTTTGCACCTTTTATAGAAGCCTCCTATGAAGGTCTACTAATCAATAGAAGCCTCTATGGAATACCTCAATAGCTAAAAAGAATAGTAGGACTCCACAGTAGGCTATGACAAACTAGCAGGCTGCACAAAGACGGATTCCTCAGGGGGCTTCTATATAATAAATTACCTTTATAGGATGCCTCTAGAAGAGAATTCTTTGGCATATAATGTCTCCATAGACATTTATAGGATAGATGGCCTCCGTAAAAAGTTTCTATCGGAAAGAATGGTTCTATAGCAGGCCCCTAAAATATGAAGTTTGTTTATGATAGAATGTAACCTTAGAAAGTTTCTATAGAAGACAAAACGTCCAGACCAGGCTAGTCTAGCATAAAAGGCTTTCATAGGAGGCTTCTATATAATAGAAGACATCTACAGGAGCTTCTATGGAACAGAAGGCCTCTAAATGACGTTTTTGTAGGATAGAAGGATTCCATAGAATGCTTTTATAGAATAGATGGCATCCACAGGAGGTTTCTATATAAAAGAAGGCTATGTAGGAGTCTTCTACAGAATAAGCGCACACAGGATGTTTATATATAATAGAAGGCTCCATACAAGACTTCTATAGAAAATACAACCGCTATAGGAGGTTTCTACAGAACAGACGGTTTCCATAAGAAGCTTTCATAGGAATGAAGCCTTCCATAGAAGGCTTCTAGATGATAGAAGGCCTCCATATGAGGGTTCTTTAGAACAGAAACCCTCAAGAGAATGCTTCTATAGCATAAAAGGCCTCCAAAGGAGGCTTTTATAGAATATATGGCCTAAATGGGTGGCCTCTGTAAAGGTATAGAAGAATATAGAAGGTCATATATCTATAGAACACCTCAGGAGAACTTATCTCTCTAAAACTCCAGCCTATCTAGAAGACATCAAGAAGCCTTACGTCTATTGACGGTCTCAAAAGGTCTTCTGCCTATAGAAGACCTCAGGAGATCTCCTGTCTATAGAAGACCTCAGGAGGTCTTCTGTCTATAGAAGACCTCAGGAGGTCTTCTCTCTATAGAAGACATCAGGAGGTCTTCTCTCTATAGAAGACTTCAGGAGGTCTTCTCTCTATAGAAGACCTCAGGAGGTCTTCTCTCTATAGAAGACCTCAGGAGGTCTTCTGTCTATAGAAGACCTCAGGAGGTCTTCTGTCTATAGAAGACCTCAGGAGGTCTTCTGTCTATAGAAGACCTCAGGAAGTCTTCTGTCTGTAGAAGACCTCACGAGGTCTTCTGTCTATAGAAGACCTTAGGAGGTCTTCTGTTTATAGAAGACCTCAGGAGATCTTCTGTTTATGGAAGATCTCAGGAAGTCTTCTGTCTATAGAAGTCGTCAAGAGGTTTTCTGTCTATAGAAGACCTCAGCATCTCAAGATGGTTTTTGTTTATAGAAGACCGTAAGAGGTCTTCTATCTGCAGAAGACCTCAGGATGTCTTCTGTCTACAGAACACCTCAGGATGTCTTCTGTCTACAGAAGATCTCAGGAAATTGTCTGTCTATAGAAGACATCAAGAGGTCTTCTGTCTATTGAAGACCTCAAAAGGTCTTCTGTCCATGGAAGACTTCAAGAGGTCTTCTGTCTATAGAAGTCCTCAAGAGGTCTTCTGTCTATAGAAGACCTCAAGAGGTCTTCTGAACATGGAAGACTTCAAGAGGTCTTCTGTCTATGGAAGACTTCAAGAGGTCTTCTGTCTACAGAAGACCTCAGGAGGTATTCTGTCTATAGAAGACCTCAGGAGGTATTCTGTCTATAGAAGACCTCAAGAGGTCTTCTGTCTATAGAAGACCTCAAGAGCTCTTCTGTCTATAGAAGACCTCAAGAGGTCTCCTCTCTACAGAATACCTCAGGAGGTCTTCTGCTTATAGAAGACCTCAGGATGACTTCTGCCTACAGAATATCTCAGGAGGTCTTCTATCTATAGAAGATCTCAAGAGGTCTTTTGTCTATAGAAGACTTCAGGAGATTTTCTGTCTATAGAAGACCTCAAGAGGTTTTCTGTCTATAGAATTCCTCAACATCTCAATATGCATTTTGTCTAAAGAAGACCTCAAGAGGTTTTATCTTCTGTTTATACAAGAATTGAAGATGTCTTCAGTCTACAGAAGATCTCAGGAAGTCTTCTGTCTATAGAAGACCTCAGGAGGATTCCATAGGAAAACTTCAATTCAGCCTGGCTGAATAGAGGTTTCCATAGGTAAACTTCAATTCAGCCTGGCTGAATAGAGGTTTCCATGGGCAAACTTCAATTCAGCCTGGCTGAATATAGGTTTCCATAGGTAAACTTCAATTCAGCCTGGCTGAATAGGGGTTTCCATAGGTAAACTTCAATTCAGCGTGGCTGAATAGAGGTTTCCATACGTAAACTTCAATTCAGCCTGGCTGAATAGAGGTTTCCATAGGTAAACTTCAATTCAGCCTGGCTGAATAGAGGTTTCCATAGGTAAACTTCAATTCAGCCTGGCTGAATAGAGGTTTCCATAGGTAAACTTCAATTCAGCCTGGCTGAATAGAGGTTTCCATAGGTAAACTTCAATTCAGCCTGGCTGAATAGAGGTTTCCATAGGTAAACTTCAATTCAGCCTGGCTGAATAGAGGTTTCCATATGTAAACTTCAATTCAGCCTGGCTGAATAGAGGTTTCCATATGTAAACTTCAATTCAGCCTGGCTGAATAGAGGTTTCCATATGTAAACTTCAATTCAGCCTGGCTGAATAGAGGTTGCCATAGGTAAACTTCAATTCAGCCTGGCTGAATAGAGGTTTCCATAGGTAAACTTCAATTCAGCCTGGCTGAATAGAGGTTTCCATAGGTAAACTTCAATTCAGCCTGGCTGAATAGAGGTTTCCATAGGTAAACTTCAATTCAGCCTGGCTGAATAGAGGTTTCCATAGGTAAACTTCAATTCAGCCTGGCTGAATAGAGGTTTCCATACGTAAACTTCAATTCAGCCTGGCTGAATAGAGGTTTCCATACGTAAACTTCAATTCAGCCTGGCTGAATAGAGGTTTCCATACGTAAACTTCAATTCAGCCTGGCTGAATAGAGGTTTCCATACGTAAACTTCAATTCAGCCTGGCTGAATAGAGGTTTCCATAGTAAACTTCAATTCAGCCTGGCTGAATAGAGGTTTCCATAGGTAAACTTCAATTCAGCCTGGCTGAATAGAGGTTTCCATACGTAAACTTCAATTCAGCCTGGCTGAATAGAGGTTTCCATACGTAAACTTCAATTCAGCCTGGCTGAATAGAGGTTTCCATACGTAAACTTCAATTCAGCCTGGCTGAATAGAGGTTTCCATACGTAAACTTCAATTCAGCCTGGCTGAATAGAGGTTTCCATACGTAAACTTCAATTCAGCCTGGCTGAATAGAGGTTTCCATAGGTAAACTTCAATTCAGCCTGGCTGAATAGAGGTTTCCATAGGTAAACTTCAATTCAGCCTGGCTGAATAGAGGTTTCCATAGGTAAACTTCAATTCAGCCTGGCTGAATAGAGGTTTCCATAGGTAAACTTCAATTCAGCCTGGCTGAATAGAGGTTTCCATACGTAAACTTCAATTCAGCCTGGCTGAATAGAGGTTTCCATACGTAAACTTCAATTCAGCCTGGCTGAATAGAGGTTTCCATACGTAAACTTCAATTCAGCCTGGCTGAATAGAGGTTTCCATACGTAAACTTCAATTCAGCCTGGCTGAATAGAGGTTTCCATAGGTAAACTTCAATTCAGCCTGGCTGAATAGAGGTTTCCATACGTAAACTTCAATTCAGCCTGGCTGAATAGAGGTTTCCATACGTAAACTTCAATTCAGCCTGGCTGAATAGAGGTTTCCATAGGTAAACTTCAATTCAGCCTGGCTGAATAGAGGTTTCCATAGGTAAACTTCAATTCAGCCTGGCTGAATAAAGGTTTCCATAGGTAAACTTCAATTCAGCCTGGCTGAATAGAGGTTTCCATAGGTAAACTTCAATTCAGCGTGGCTGAATAGAGGTTTCCATAGGTAAACTTCAATTCAGCCTGGCTGAATAGAGGTTTCCATAGGTAAACTTCAATTCAGCCTGGCTGAAGAAAAGTTTCCTTATAGGAAAACGTCAATTCAGGCTGGTTTTCTGTCTATATAAGACCTCAAAATTTTCTTTTTGTCTATAGAAGACTTCAAGAGGTCTTCTGTCTATAGAAGTCCTCAAGAGGTTTCCTTATAGGAAAACTTCAATTCAGCCTGGCTGAAAAAAAGTTTCCTTATAGGAAAAACGTCAATTCAGGCTGGTTTTCTGTCTATATAAGACCTCAAAAATTTTTTTTTGTCTATAGAAGACCTCAAGAGGTCTTCTGTCTATAGAAGACCTCAAGAGGTCTTCTGTCTATAGAAGACCTCAAGAGGTCTTCTGTCTATAGTAGACCTCAAGAGGTCTTCAGTCTATAGAAGACCTCAAGAGGCCTTCTGTTTATAGAAGACCTCAGGAGGTCTTCTGTTTATGGAAAACCTCAGGAGATCTTCTGTCTATAGAAGATCTCAAGAGGTCTTCTGTCTATAGAAGACCTCAAGTTGTCTTCTGTCTATAGAAGACCTCAAGAGGTCTTCTGTCTATAAAAGACCTCAAGAGGTCTTCTGTCTATAGAAGACCTCAAGAGGTCTTCTGTCTATAGAAGACCTCAAGAGGTCTTCTGTCTATAGAAGACCCCAAGAGGTCTTCTGTCTATAGAAGACCTCAAGAGGTTTTCAGTCTATAGAAGACCTCAAGAGGTCTTCAGTCTATAGAAGACCTCAAGAGGTCTTCAGTCTATAGAAGACCTCAAGAGGTCTTCAGTCTATAGAAGACCTCAAGAGGTCTTCAGTCTATAGAAGACCTCAAGAGGCCTTCTGTTTATAGAAGACCTCATGAGGTCTTCTGTCTATAGAAGACCTCAGGAGGTCTTCTGTCTATAGAAGGCCTCAGGGGGTCTTCAGTTTATAGAAGACCTCAGGAGGTCTTCTGTCTATAGAAGACTTCAGGAGGTCTTCTGTATATAGAAGACCTCAGGAGGTCTTCTGTCTATAGAAGACCTCAGGAGGTCTTCTGTCTATAGAAGACCTCAGGAGGTCTTCTGTCTATAGAAGACCTCAGAAGGCGTTCTGTCTATAGAAAGCCTCAAAAGGACTTCTGTCAATATAAGTGTTATGAATTAGAAGATTTAGTTGTTCTTTATCCCATTTCGGCCTCCCTTGTACAGTTGAAAAATTAACCTACAAATCATTGAAAACTTTACCTTGAAATGTCAGTTCTACATAAAATAAAAACTTGCGCATTGCCTCTGAATGTTACCTAGAAAACTACATTCAATTGTCATGACATGATGCCGGTTGCAATTTGGAGGTTGTTCTAGTTCCCTTAAAAGGCCAATAGCATACAGAAAAACAAGTTGTTCTTTTTTTTGTTTCCACATGCAACTCTACAAACATATTTCCGTAAAACGACAATCAAGTTTGTTGCTTAAGTCTTTTGTTTCCCAATCATTGTTGTCATTTTAATTGAAAGGCGTTTCTTTTCCCATCACATTTGACATGTCATTAACAAACGACGAAAAAATTATACAAAATTCATGTTTTATTATTTAACAACAGCGGCGGCATCATCATCATATGGAATATCCTTTTTTGGTTGTGATGTGTTTTGCCAGGAAGTGGCACACAGATACCCCAAACCAAAACAGCAACAGTGATTCCATGAAGAGCCACCATACCAAGTATGGTCATGTGAAGGTAAATCTTAGCATAAGTCGTCATCCTTTTTTTCAACACAAAATCAGTGAAATAAAAATAGCTGGCAAATCAACAAATTAACATAAATAAATGCAAGGCAAGAAAAAACCGGACCATGCATGGCCAGACCATAATAAGACGAACAATTTTTGGGAAAAGTGTTTTGTCTCTTTCTTCTTTTTCTTTGCTTACTTTTGTGTTATGAAATCACTAAAAGGACCTGTCTTGCCTCGAAATTCAATTTGAAGGTAATTTTTTTCTCTGCCCAAAAAAAACAGCGACGGAAAGAGAAATCGCCAAAAATTTGTTCGGGAAAGAAAAGTAAGGCAGACGCAACGGGAGCTAACCAAAAACACTTTTAGAGAGTAATACACCTTCACAAAAGTTTAACCTTGAACTTATAATGTCGTTGTGTTAACGTTGCTGTTGTTGTTATGGTGTCTGTCGTCAGTCTTAAAGCTATTGCCTTTGTTACGTCTGCTGCCAACTCTGCTGTTGCAGTGTCGGCGTTGGTGTCTTGTTCTCATTTCTTGTTGTCGTTATTGTTTTATTTTTCTTGTTGTTGTCATGTTTGGCTGATAAATATCAAATGACGTCAACCTGTAGCTAAAATGTAAGCAATATTCACAGTTATGGAGATTAATATAGTAGCTGAATTAAGATTTCCATAGGTACACTTCAATTCAGCCGGGCTGAATAGAGGCTTCCTTATAAGAAAACTTCAATTCAGCCTGGCTGAATAGAGGTTTACATAGGTAAACTTCAATTCAGTCTGGCTGAGTAGAGGTTTGCATAGGTAAACTTCAATTCAGCCTGGCTGAATAGAGGTTTCCATAGATAAACTTCAATTCAGCCTGGCTGAATAGAGGTTTCCTTATGGAAAACTTCAATTCAGCCTGGCTGAATAGAGGTTTCCATAGGTAAACTTCTATTCAGCCTGGCTGAATAGAGGTTTCCATAGGTAAACTTCTATTCAGCCTGGCTGAATAGAGGTTTCCATAGGTAAACTTCTATTCAGCCTGGCTGAATAGAGGTTTCCATAGATAAACTTCTATTCAGCCTGGCTGAATAGAGGTTTCCATAGGTAAACTTCTATTCAGCCTGGCTGAATAGAGGTTTCCATAGGTAAACTTCTATTCAGCCTGGCTGAATAGAGGTTTCCATAGGTAAACTTCAATTCAGCCTGGCTGAATAGAGCTTTCCATAGGTAAACTTCAATTCAGCCTGGCTGAATAGAGGTTTCCATAGGTAAACTTCAATTCAGCCTGGCTGAATAGAGGTTTACATAGGTAAACTTCAATTCAGCCTGGCTGAATAGAGGTTTACATAGGTAAACTTCAATTCAGCCTGGCTGAATAGAGGTTTACATAGGTAAACTTCAATTCAGCCTGGCTGAATAGAGGTTTACATAGGTAAACTTCAATTCAGCCTGGCTGAATAGAGGTTTACATAGGTAAACTTCAATTCAGCCTGGCTGAATAGAGGTTTACATAGGTAAACTTCAATTCAGCCTGGCTGAATAGAGGTTTACATAGGTAAACTTCAATTCAGCCTGGCTGAATAGAGGTTTACATAGGTAAACTTCAATTCAGCCTGGCTGAATAGAGGTTTACATAGGTAAACTTCAATTCAGCCTGGCTGAATAGAGGTTTACATAGGTAAACTTCAATTCAGCCTGGCTGAATAGAGGTTTACATAGGTAAACTTCAATTCAGCCTGGCTGCATAGAGGTTTACATAGGTAAACTTCAATTCAGCCTGGCTGAATAGAGGTTTACATAGGTAAACTTCAATTCAGCCTGGCTGAATAGAGGTTTACATAGGTAAACTTCAATTCAGCCTGGCTGAATAGAGGTTTACATAGGTAAACTTCAATTCAGCCTGGCTGAATAGAGGTTTACATAGGTAAACTTCAATTCAGCCTGGCTGAATAGAGGTTTACATAGGTAAACTTCAATTCAGCCTGGCTGAATAGAGGTTTACATAGGTAAACTTCAATTCAGCCTGGCTGAATAGAGGTTTACATAGGTAAACTTCAATTCAGCCTGGCTGAATAGAGGTTTACATAGGTAAACTTCAATTCAGCCTGGCTGAATAGAGGTTTACATAGGTAAACTTCAATTCAGCCTGGCTGAATAGAGGTTTACATAGGTAAACTTCAATTCAGCCTGGCTGAATAGAGGTTTACATAGGTAAACTTCAATTCAGCCTGGCTGAATAGAGGTTTACATAGGTAAACTTCAATTCAGCCTGGCTGAATAGAGGTTTACATAGGTAAACTTCAATTCAGCCTGGCTGAATAGAGGTTTCTTTATAGGAAAACTTCAATTCAGCCTGGCTGAATAGAGGTTTCCTTATGGGAAAACTTCAATTCAGCCTGGCTGAATAGAGGATTCCTTATAGGAAAACTTCAATTCAGTCTGGCTGAATAGAGGTTTCCTTATAGGAAAACTTCAATTCAGCCTGGCTGAATAGAGGTTTCCTTATAGGAAAACTTCAATTCAGCCTGGCTGAATAGAGGTTTCCATAGGTAAACTTCAATTCAGCCTGGCTGAAAAGAGGTTTCCATAGGTAAACTTCAATTCAGCCTGGCTGAAAAGAGGTTTCCATAGGTAAACTTCAATTCAGCCTGACTAAATAGAGGTTTCCATAGGTAAACTTCAATTCAGCCTGGCTGAATAGAGGTTTCCATAGGTAAACTTCAATTCAGCCTGGCTGAATAGAGGTTTCCTTAAAGGAAAACTTCAATTCAGCCTAGCTGAATAGAGGTTTCCTTACAGGTAAACTTCAATTCAGCCTGGCTGAATAGAGGTTTCCATAGGTAAACTTCAATTCAGCCTGGCTGAATAGAGGTTTCCTTAAAGGAAAACTTCAATTCAGCCTAGCTGAATAGAGGTTTCCTTACAGGAAAACTTCAATTCAGCCTGGCTGAATAGAGGTTTCCTTAAAGGAAAACTTCAATTCAGCCTGGCTGAATAGAGGTTTCCTTGCAGGAAAACTTCAATTCAGCCTGGCTGAATAGAGGTTTCCTTATAGGAAAACTTCAATTCAGCCTGGCTGAATAGAGGTTTCCTTATAGGAAAACTTCAATTCAGCCTGGCTGAATAGAGGTTTACATAGGTAAACTGCAATTCAGCCTGGCTGAATAGAGGTTTACATAGGCAAACTTCAATTCAGCCTGGCTGAATAGAGGATTCCATTGTTAAACTTCAATTCAGCCTGGCTGAATAGAGGTTTACATAGGCAAACTGCAATTCAGCCTGGCTGAATAGAGGTTTACATAGGCAAACTTCAATTCAGCCTGGCTGAATAGAGGATTCCATTGTTAAACTTCAATTCAGCCTGGCTGAATAGAGGTTTCCAAAGGTAAACTGAAAGATAAGGTGCTTCTATTGACAAGTTCTGACAGAAAGGGTGCTTCTATTGATCTTTTCTGAAAGAAAGGGTGCTTCTATTGACCCTTTCTTAAGGAAGTGGAGCTTCTATTGGTCCTTTCTGAAAATGGGTGATTCTATTGAGCTTTTCTGAAAGAAAGGGTGCTTCTATTGACCTTTTCTGAAAGAAAGGGTGCTTCTATTGACCCTTTCTTAAGGAAGTGGAGCTTCTATTGGTCCTTTCTGAAAAAGGGTGCTTCTATTGAGCTTTTCTGAAAGAAAGGGTGTTTCTATTGAACCTTTCTTAAGGAAGGGGTGCTTCTATTGGCCCTTTCTGAAAAAGGGTGCTTCTATTGACCATTTCTGAAAGAAAGGGTGCTTCTATTGACCTTTTCTGAAAGAAAGGGTGCTTCCATTGACCTTTTCTGAAAGAAAGGGTGCTTCTATTGACCTTTTCTGAAAGAAAGGGTGCTTCTATTGAACTTTTCTGAAAGAAAGGGTGCTTCTATTGACACTTTCTTAAGGAAGGGGAGCTTCTATTGACCCTTTCTTAAGGAGGGGGAGCTTCTATTGACCCTTTCTTAAGGAGGGGGAGCTTCTATTGACCCTTTCTTAAGGAAGGGGAGCTTCTATTGACCCTTTCTTAAGGAAGGGGTCTTCTATTGACCCTTTCTTAAGGAAGGGGAGCTTCTATTGGCCCATTCTGAAAACTGGTGCTTCTGTTGACCCTTTCTAAAAGAAATGGTGTTTCTATTGAATCTTTCTTAAGGAAGGGGTGCTTCTATTGGCCCTTTCTAAAAAAAGGGTGCTTCTATTGACCCTTTCTGACATAAAGGGTACTTCTATTGACCCTTTCTGATATAAAGGGTGCTACTATTGACCCTTTCTGACATAAAGGGTACTTCTATTGACCCTTTCTGATATAAAGGGTGCTTCTATTGACCCTTTCTGACATAAAGGGTACTTCTATTGACCCTTTCTGAAAGAAAGAGTGCTTCTATTGCCCCTTTTTTAAGGAAAGGGTGCTTTTATTAACCCTTTTTACCATTGTGTGCTATAATTTCATTCACAACTTTAACAGAAATCCTTACTTTCAAACTTCACTTCTTTACTTCATTAGAAAAGCAACAAATGTGCGTAAATTTGGCATTCTTAACCATACAAAATGAGGATATCGGTCTGCCTTACCTGTTTGCACGACCAATTTAATGGAATTATTTTGAAATAATCGGTGTTTGTTCGACTTTGAAAACTTTGGTTCTCTGGACCCATCGGAATAACAATATTGGCAACATACAACACACACCTTATTAAAACAAACAACAAAGACAGCAAGAACACAACAATCGCCGCCACCGTCTAAAAAAGGTAAAAGCCACTTTCCGACACATTTTGTGTTGTTGTGCAATAAATTATTTCCACCCTTAGCGGGGTAATAAAGACAACTTTTAAAAATAATATCACAATTTTTTAATGATGAAATAAAAAGGTGAAATAAGTTTCATTATGGCAGTCCGCCAATGCATGCCTTGCCATGCATTGTGTCATATCTGTGATATTGAGTTCAGTTTTTAGTTTTGTTGTTTGTTTTCTATATGAAAATAAAAATAATGGTTCCGACTAAAAACGTTTTTTTATGCATGCATGTATGTGGTCTTGGCTGTTAACTAGTTATTGGTGTCCACCTTCACATATTTCTCTCTTTATCTTTATAAAGACTTTGTCCGCATCCCCCGCAAATCATTAATAATTTTTATTTGATGTTTTTTAGTCGGTTTGTTCATGTTGTGGTTTTTTGTTTTGTTTGCTTGAACTTCGTGATAGCTGTTGGTGGTGATTATAACACATTATGTGATAGCTAGAATATCAACAAAAGCACCAACAACAAAATCAAGATTTAATTTTAGTTGTCGGTGCATATAAGAAAAACATCTCTGTCTTCTCTTACTTCTCCTCTGCATTGTCAACAACGTTTGCGAATGAAAAGCAATGGGAATTGTTTGCTTTATTATTGCATAGCTCAGATTCGATAAAATGGGGTAGGGGGTGTTAGACAAGTCAAAGCTATTTATCTAAAGCATTTATAAATGTCAATAAGACTGTCGAAGATATTCACTTGCATAGCAAATTGTTCATTAATTTATAGCTTGAGGGGTTAGGTGAGCTTCAGAATAAAGTAATGACAGCAGATAGAGAATAAATGTACCTGATAGAAATCGTAGGAAATCCTCAGCTTAGTTGGGAGATTACAGAACAAATGGCTAGAAATTGAAATGCATCAATGCCTCGAAAGGACTTTTAACCATTTTTCCAGACTTATTACTTACCGAATACATATTGGGGATTTAATTTTTTTTTGCCTTTATCTTGACACTTGTGAACGTTCTGAATAAATGTGGATCTTTTCTTATAAATTTGATAGGGATATTTCCTGTCCATAGATAAATCGAAAAACCGAATTACAGCTTATTCTACTAAAGAGGGCTTCACCTAAATATTATCTAAAAGTAATAAAGCCGCAGAGGGTGACGTAGGTGATGAGAGATACCAAGGAACGGTCCTGACCGGCTTTAACATGGCAAAGTCCAGGATTTATCTTGGTCCCTCTCTCATCTCAAGTGGATTTGCTCTCATGCTCCCACTGAAGACAAGGACGAACAGACCAAAGATATTTTATGAGCGCTTAGAAGAAACATATGACCGTTGTCCTGCCCATGGCATTAAAATTATTCTAGGCGATTTTAATGCCAAAATTGGAAAGGAAAATATCTTTGGCCCCACAGTCGGAAAATTCAGTCTTCACAATGAAACATCTGACAATGGCATGAGGCTGATAGACTACGCCGCGGCAAAAAACATGGTAGTTAGCAGCACCAGATTTAAACATCTCGAAATCCATAAGGGCACCTGGCGGTCTCCTGATCAGAAAACAAGAAATCAAATTGATCACGTTGTGATAGATGGAAGACATTCATCGAGCGTGTTGGATGTGCGCTCGTTCCGAGGAGAGAACATAGACTCGGATCACTACCTAGTTGCAGCAAAGGTACGCATCCGGTTAAACGTAGCAAACAAAGTACGAACCAACACAACACGAAAGTTAGACATCGGTAAGCTGCAATCACAACAGATAGCCACAGCATATTCCACTCAACTGACCCAATTGCTTAATGCGAGCACTCCTCATCCCGATAACATATCAGCGCAATGGCAAAGCATTACCCACTCCATGCAAACAGCCGCAAAATCCATACTTGGATACCAGAGGCCTCCACCAAGGAATCCATGGTATGATCAGGAGTGTCGTGCTGCCACCGAAGAGAAAAATGCGGCATATGGGGCTACTTTACAATCCGTAGCAACGCGTAGCGCACGAGAGAGGTATCGGGAGAAAAGGAGAGAGGAGAAACGTCTTTTCCGCAGGAAAAAGAGAGAGATGGAAAAGCAGGAGTGTGAAAAAATCGAGATGTACAGTCAGCCAGAATGAAGTCCAAAGATTCTACCAAAGAGTGAAGCATCAAACTGATGGCTTTGGTACAGGCACCTCCTCCTGTAGAGACCAGCAAAAAAATTTTGTAACTGATACAGATAGTGTGCTCAGGATATGGAAAGAGCATTTTTCAAATCTGTTGGTATCCAGCGAAGACGACGAAGAAACCACAGATCCAATCCCAGAAAATGGTATTGAATATATGTATACCGCCCAGCCAAGATGAGGTAAAGACAGCAATAAACCGGCTGAAGAATAATAAGGCAGCAGGAGCCGATGGCTTACCAGCCAAGCTGTTCAAAACCGGTGTATTCATGAGTTAGTTAGCACCATCTGACAGGAAGAACGCGTACCCGACGATTGGAACCTGAGTATCCTGTGCCCCGTCCACAAGAAGGGAGATAAGACTGTATGCTCTAACTATAGGGGCATAAGTCTACTCCCTATTGCCTACAAGATCGTGTCAGGGATATTGTGTGAACGACTAAAGCCTATGGTCAACGAGATAATTGGGCCATACCAATGCGGCTTTAGACCTGGCAAGTCCACCATTGACCAGATATTTACCCTGCGGCAAAGCCTGCTGCGTTCAAAAGTATTCCAAGCCATGTCTGAATTTGGTATTCCCGCAAAGCTCATCCGGCTTTGTAAAATGACTTTAACTGACACGAGGTCCTCAGTTAAAATAGGAAAGAACCTCTCCGAATAGTTTGGTACCAAAAGAAGTTTCAGGCAAGGAGACAGCCTCTCGTGTGCTCTCTTCAACATCCTGCTGGAAAAGGTTATACGAGAGGCAAACGTCAAAAGAAGTGGCTTAATCTATACCAATAGTCACATGTTACATGCTTATGCTGATGATATAGACATCATGGGCCGATCAGTAAAAGAAGTAACTGATACCTTTATAAAAGACGAAGGAGAATCTGCTAAAGTGGGTCTGGCGGTAAACGGCGAAAAGACTAAGTTGATGGTGTCGACGCGCAATGCGTCCATAGAGATCGGGCCAACTGTTGACGTTGGTTCCTATAATTTTGAGGTAGTAAAAGACTTCGTCTACCTCGGCACCGCCGTAAACACAACTAACGACATCAGTTGTGAAATAAAAAGAAGAATTGTATTGGCCAACAGATGCTACTTTGGATTAAGTAAGCACTTTAAAAACAAAGCCACATCTCGTCAAACAAAAATAACGCTTTACAAAACACTGATACTACCCGTGCTGATGTATGGTTCCGAAGCCTGGGTACTTGCGCAAGCAGATAAGGCTGTGCTTGGTGTGTTTGAGAGAAAAATTCTTCGAAAGATCTACGGACCAATCTGCGTTGACGGTGAATATCGACGTCGCATGAACCACGAGCTGTATCTGCTATACAACGACATCAATTTAGTTAAACGTATTGAGATGCAACGATTGCGTTGGCTAGGCCATATCATAAGAATGAGCGATGATGAACCCGCTAAAAAGGGGTATAAATATGAGCCGCTTGGCGGTGCACGCATAATTGGCAGGCCAAAGAATAGATGGCGCAAACAAGTGGATGAAGAGATGACTAGGCGCGGCATTCCAGAAAGAGAAGCAATAGACAGAGAGAAATGGAGATCTTTTCTTAGTTCGGCCTATAGTACAAATGTTCTGTAATGAGCCAGCTAAGTAAGTAAGTAGTAATAAAGCCGCAGAAGGCAGATTAGACTATATTTTGGGACTTTGCAACAAATTCTCAGCAGTTCTCTTATGTTTTAATGAGAGAGAATTCATTTGAATTGGAATTTACCAAGTACGTTTGTTATAAATGGGGCGTATAATTCCTGGCAAACTTATCTGTCTAAATGGCTTGGTGCGTATAATTTATTTCATTAGTAATACGCACTCTGACTTATATTTTAAATAAATTATGAAGATATCTATTATCTTTCTATATTACTGAATATATAGACATTTCTTTGAAAGAGAATCAAATTAAAATATTTGACGGATGAAATATTCCGCACTTCGGGATTTGAAATTTATTGGTTGCAATTTTTTGTAATTGTTTTTCGTTTACTTTTTTTCTAACATTTCATACAAAATTGCCCATAATTAATTGACATATGATTAATAGCAACAACAAAAATAATAAGTTGTTTTCTATACAGCGTTTATCTTTGATTAACCGCTGTCTTTTTTATGCATTCTTTAAGTGGCGTTTTGTTTGCTATACCCTCCTGACAGTTAAACTAGCAATTATGTGCACTAAGTTGCCGGCAACTTTGTTTTAGAACACGGTGTTCATTTAATCAACGGGTCGGGGGTAATTATAATGAATTTATTTGAAATAAAGTTTTCGTTGAAATTTCTTGTTACTCGGATAATTAGATATTTGTCGATTCTATTGAAGTGTGTAATTAATTAACAAGAATGAGAAACTACATTTCAAAAAAATCGATTTCATTTGAAAATTTAAATGGTTGAGGTGATATATGCATGAATTTGATATGAATTAATCAGAATGCGATTAAATAATTGCAAATTTGCTGTACTTTAGAAGGGATTAGAATAAATGAAAACATGATTTCCGTATGTGATTCAGTGCGGATAATTGTTGTCATTACTTATACGCACCAAAGTATCGATAAATAAGGAAATTGTATTATGAATATACATAGACTGCTGTTGTGTGCCAATGTCGTTGTTTTTAAACTACGCACATATTTATTTGCAGAGTTTGTTGAAACAAACGGCAATTTTCAGCAAAGGTTTAATACAGCTTTATCCGGGAATACATCCAATGTATTAACATATTATATGATCCCTACAATCTTGGGGAAGTTATTGGTTAGAATTCGTTTACCATCGACCGGGACATTCAACTATCTATGAGTATAGATTTTGTTCTGGATATTTACATATTTCTCGGGCGAAAAAGGTGGTAAAATCAGCTTTTTACAAATGGCCTTAGGGACGCCTAGATCAAGGTCGACCGAATACGTAACGATATCAATGCCATCTGGCATTGGAAGTAGATGTTAAACAATTCCGGAGTTATAGCCCCAAACTCGCGGAACTCCCTGTTCCACCCTACGGGACTTCGGTTCTTGTTCCGGAATTCCACGTATGACTGGGCTACACACATATAATTTATTATGCAATATTTCAAACTTGGTCGGAGGGTAATCTGCTAGGATTACCACAAGAAATGCTTGACAGTATCAAATGTTGTTTATAACTCAAGAGCCATCAAGGCTGTCATATCAGACGGCTTGTTCTGGCTCGACAATATGTGTGGAGCTGGTGTGCAGCGCAGCTGATGATCGGCTTGAACAAAATATTAAGGTTACCAAAGGCTGGAGAGAATAGGTTGATCCGTTTGAAAGTTTTCGTACGCTCCAGCCAGATTGATAGATGGACGAACATGGCTAAATCGAATTGTAAATCAACTTGTCTGAAAAGGATTTCGTCCAAAAATATTCAGACCCCATTATTTCAATGAGGTACATTTTGGTCATATGAAAGCGTGTATACTCCTTTAGGGTAAGTTAGCATAACGTCGTCAGACGTGTTTAATGTCCTTTATTCTCTTCAGAGAGTTCGAGAGTGACTTTAACCACAAATTACTTATAACGGTTATAATGCTGCAACTCTACAGATGATCTAGTCACTTGCTCTGCTTGTGCTTACCGACCAACATGTTTATCACCAGTGCCAGCTCTTTGACTCTGGGGTTACTGTTTAGATTGACGACGCTTATCACGCTCATTTTTTCTTAGGTATTCGACCAGTATCCCGGAAAGTCCCTTCTGCTACCCAAACATCAAAAAAGTTTGGGCAGTTCTTTCAAGTGGTGATTGCTGAACTCTCAGAAACTAGGCCAATTTCTCGTTATTTATGAAAGTGCAGCGTTAAGAGGTGACGATAAGCTGAAGGAGATGATTATATGAAGATGGTCTGGCCCAAGTGAAACGACGGGTTGCCAAGATAAGTCTTATGTCAGACTAAGCGACATAATGGTTATACGTGGCACTCTATTTTAGGTAAGAGCGTCTTCATTGACGTGCACAAGGTAGGGCTATCAATCTTCTAAGCCAGCATTATACCACTTTGATGATTGCCTAGTACCGAATGCCAGAACTCATGACTTGCATGACCAGAACAGACGGTTATGACCTTTTCAAAGCGGGCTGATTTTGCTATTGGAAGGGACTGCGGGTGAGTCTCGCATTCCGGCGACGGATGACTCACTGGGAGCTTGTTCAATTTGCACGCATCAACATAGTCCCTCACATGGACGAGTGCAAGTCTCCATAGAAAATCTGCTGATCTTCTCATAGAAGATCTGGTGATCTTCTCATAGAAGATCTGGTGATCTTCTCATAGAAGATCTGTTGATCTTCTCATAGAAGATCAAGTGATCCTTGTTTAAAGCATCAGGTGATTTCCTCATAGATATCAATTCATCATCTCGTGGAGATTAGGCGATTTTCACAAATCGGGTGATCTTCTCATAGAAGACCACGCGATCTTCTCACAGAAGATAAGGTTATCTTCTCATAGAAGATCACATGATCTTATCATAGAAGATCAGGTGATATCCTCATAGAAGATCACGTGATCTTCTCATAGAATAGCAAGTGCTATTTTTTAGAAGATCGAGATATCTTCTTGTAGAAGATCATTGTATATTCTGGGTAGGAGATAAGAGTATCTTCTTTTAGGAGATCAGGCGATCTTCTCATTGAAAATCAGGTGATCTCATAGAAGATCAGGTGATCTTACCATAGAAATTCAGGTGGCCTTCTTATGGAAGTTCTGGTGATCTTTTCATAGAAGATTAGGTGATCTTCTCATAGAAGATCAGATGATCCTTGTTTAGAGCATCAGGTGATTTCGTCATAGATATCAATTCATCATCTCGTGGAGATTAGGTGATTTTCACAAATCGGGTGATCTTCTCGTAGAAGATCAGGTGATCTTCTCATAGAAAACCAGGCGATCTACTCACAGAAGATAAGGTTATCTTCTCATAGAAGACCACGTGATCTTGTCATAGAAGATCAGGTGATATCCTCTTAGAAGATCACGTGGTCTTCTCATAGAAGAGCAAGTGATATTTTTATAGAAGATCGAGATATTTCCTTGTAGAAGATCATTGTATATTCTAGGTAGGAGATAAGAGTATCTTCTTGTAGGAGATTATGTGATCTTCTCATAGAAAATCAGGTGATCTTTTCATAGAAGATCAGGTGATCTTCTCACAGAAGAGCAGGTGGCCTTCTCATGGAAGTTCTGGTGATCTTCTCCTAGAAGATTAGGTGATCTTCTCATAGAAGATCGGGCGATCTTCTCATAGAAGATAAGGTGATCTTACCATAGAAGATCAAGTGATCTTCTCATAGAAGATCGGGTGATCTTCTCATAAAAGATCAGGTAACCTTCTCATAGAAGTTCAGGTGACCATCTCATAGAAAATTTGGTGATCTTCTCATTGAAGATCAAGCGATCTTCTTATAGAAGATCAGGCGATCTTCTTATAGGAGATCAGGCGATCTTCTTATAGGAGATCAGGTGATCTTATAATGGAAGATCAGGTGATCTTCTCAAAGAAGATTTGATGACCTTCTCATAGAAAATAAGGTGGTCTTCTCATAGAAGATCAGGTGATCCTACCATAGAAGATGAGGTGATCTTACCATAGAAGATCAGGTGATCTTCTCGTAGAAGAGGAGGTGGCCTTCTCATGGAAATTCTGGTGATCTTCTCATAGAAGATAAGGTGATCTTACCATAGAAGATCAAGTGATATTCTCGTAGAAGATCGGGTGATCTTCTCATAAAAGATCAGGTGACCTTCTCATAGAAGTTCAGGTGACCATCTCATAGAAAATTTGGTGATCTTCTCATAGAACTCAGCTGATCTTCTAATTGAAGATCAAGCGATCTTCTTATAGGAGATTAGGTGATCTTCTTTTAGGAGATCAGGCGATCTTCTCTTAGTATATCTTCGCATAGAAGATCACTTGATATTATTATAGTATGTCAGGTGATCTTCTTATAAAAGTTCAGGTGATCTTCTTACATAAGATCAGGTGATCTTTTTGTAGAATATCAGGTAACATTCTCTTATAGAAGATAAGTTGATATACTCTTATAGGAGATCAGGTGATCTTCACTTATAGAAGATCAGTTGATCTTCTCTCAGAATATCAGGTGAGTTTTGCATAGACGACAAGGTAATATTCTTATAGTAGATTCTTTTCTATTGCGATCCATCCTCATCGCTTTTTACTGTTCTAGTTGAGCTTGGTTTCCTACACCACCATCATCAAGATATTCTTTTGAGCCGTGAAGCTTAATATTTTGTCGATCTTACCTCAGTGTACATTGTAATTAAATTGCCAAAAAGGTGCACTTTTAGGGATTGGAACAGCAACGAACGGTGTTAAGTGCTGCGTCTGGGGTTGATTTTGGGCAGCAACGTAGCCCCTGTCATAGTCCCTCACATGGACGTGTCCAGAGCATCCCCTGAGTTGCACACATTCCTCATGAGTATTGCAACTCACCGTAGTTTGAGTATGGTGGACGCGCATGGGACAAATCGAACACATGCATATTGTTCCTGGCTTTTCCTCTGTTCCGGCACGGACAAAAAAGAATCCGTAGCAGGTATTCAAGTATATGATGTGCTCAATGCATTGTATTTTATACCAATTGGCAGATAAGTAGGGAGGGATATTTATTTATATTACTACCCCATATACATATACCTGAATTTTGTCAGGCAGTTAAAATCAATATATCCGTACTTATTTGAGAGCCTTGTTAAGCTCATTGCGCGCTTATTGTTTGTGTCCTTCTCATTGATTGCTATCGCAAAATCATTTTAATACGAAAACAAAGTAAAAACATTGAAAATAAATAAAAAATACACCACTAATTTGAGAAGAAAACATTTTGGAAAATTATTTAAAAACACAGACAATGGTGTAATCGAACAAACTACAGCATCTCAATAATCAACAAAAATAGTTATAAGAAGGGGTTGTACAAAATACCACGCCCCAAAATTTAAAATAACTTGTCAGCAGTTAAAACTTTGTGTTTTGATTTTGCAGGCAACCAAAAATAATAAACAGCAAAATTGTTTGTTTTGAGATTGTTTTTTTTTTTTGTTCAATAAAGTTATTAAATTGATGAGTTGATGATCGTCTCAAGTTTTTGTAGATAACATTTCGGTTTTTTAAGTCAATCAGGGTTTCAATGGAATTCTCTGCTAATTGGATCATTTCCAAGGTGCATAACCTGACAATGGCTTGTTGTGGTCTTTAATTAAAAAAAAAAATTCGTAGAATTTTCAAATATCGGTTGTTTATCTAAGATGAGGCAAAGAAAGGTTTGTGATATGAGAAAGCCTTTAGACATTTTTGGAGTACTTAAAGGATTCTTTAAAGCCTTTATTTTTAATATTTGACACACTCTGCCTGCCTTAAGTTTGTTTAAGAACTGTCTTAAACATCCACATGGATTTACATATGTTTCTAATTAAATATTCTTGCAGAACATTTCACGAAAATTTTCCTTAGAATATATTCCATCTTTACGAACCTTCTTCGTCGCCCCCAAAACGTTTCTGCACGTTTATGGTGGCGATATATCTTTAGAATGGCGCCTCTTAGCCAATTAGTTGATCATTATTATTGCTAAAAACAGCCAAAAACAGATTTATCTTAAATTTGAAATCTTCACACAAACACACACACTCACATAACATACCATTTAAGATTCTCCTCCACTTTAAAATAAACAATAAACAAATTGTTGTTGTTTTTAAGTTCATTTTAGGCATCAAAGTTTTATATCAAAGCTGAGGCTAAAGTGAGGCTTCTTCCGAATTAAAAAAATAAATGTTTTTATTTATTTATTTTGCGTAGGCTCACTTTGCAATAGACTTTGATTTTTGGTGTTGAAGAGTCGTTGTTTTTGATGATGACGACGGTGATGTCATTATGACTTTTAATTGACATTTTGGTTTGGCAAACGTAGAACAACAATAACAACTGACAATATTGGCAACAAACATTTAAAATCTAACAACAGCAATAACAACAACAACAGACTTTAACTTGAACTTGGAATGTCGTTTAACATTAAATGTTCGTTCAGTCATAGATCAAATTCAATTCACAAATGTTGATCGTTGTTATGCTTTTTTTTTTGCTTGATATTTATGGTGTTTTCATGTGTGCATGTAATGTGTGTGTTTGTTTTTCTGTAATAAAAAATAAATATCCAATTGAAAATAGCATATCCAATATTCAATAAAGAAAAAAAGCTCATTTCAACGTCAAAGTGAACAAGTGACCTTAGTTTGCGCTTGCAATGCTCACAACACAATTCTCAATTCTAAAAAAACCGCAAAAATTATGTCTATCAATGGCCCACAAATCAAAAGACTTAAGCGACAAACATGAATGAAATATTGACCACACGTGCCCATACCGGTGTGATACCGTGTGTGTATTTTCGGTTTTAGAATGGTGGAGTGTTGATTTTGTTTTGCCTGCTTGTTTGACAAATGAAAATATATAGGACATGTACATTTTAAATTATGTTATAGGCAATTAATATACATATAGTTTTCTTTCGATCGAATCGGAGAAATAAAAAAACATAAAAACAAATCTAAATTTCAACAACATAGTGCACTTTGCTATGATCAGATATGTACCTAATTGAAATATTATTGTCAGTTAATACCAAATCCTTTTCAGACAATTTGGGAATCGATCTAGTAATGCTCGTCCATCCGTCCCTTTGTCTGTATAACGAACGGATAAAAAATTCGCTCCTAATTTTTATGTCCTAATATTTCTTTCAGCATAGATCAAGTTCGCAGATAGTCTATACCGAAACCTTACATTGGTGAGCCACCCCACAAAAGTTTCCATAAAGTTCACTCACAATCCCATGGCAACGTGTTCTATGTACCAGATTGTACCGAAAAACCAGCTGCTGCCAACTCAGCACATACATGTTTGTGTTTGTCAATTTAGGGTCTTCTTATAGAGCACTTCCAGGTCTTATTATAGAACACCACTGTGCCCTTTTATAGAAGACCAATGGTCTTTCCTATAGAACACCGCCAGGTCTTTCTACAAAAGACCACCCAATCCCACGGCAGTGGGTTCTTTCTTACCGGATAGACTCGAAACAATAGTGTTTCGGCCAGCGGATGTCAACCCAACATCAAACCTAACAGAAAACCACCAAGTCATCGAAGTCTTTTTAGAGAAGACCTCTAGGTATGCTTATAGAAGACCACTAGGTATTCTTATAGAAGACATCTAGGTTTTTAAAAGAAGACTTTTAGTTCTTCTTATAAAATACTTTAGTTCTTCTTACAAAAGACCTCTAGATCTTCCTATAGAAGACATCTAGGTCTTCTTATAGAAGATTTCTAGGTCTTCTTATAGAAGACCTCTAGGTCTTCTTATAGAAGACCTCTAGGTCTTCTTATAGAAGTCCTCTAGGTCTTCTTATAGAAGATCTCTAGGTCTTCTTATAGGAGACCTCTAGGTCTTTTTGTAGAGGAATTCTGGGTCTTCTTATAAAAAGCTCTAAGTCTTCTTATAGAAGACTCCTAGGTCTTCGTATAGAAGACCTCTATTCTTATAGAAGACCTCTAGGTCTTCATAAAGAAGATCACCAGGTCTTCTTACAGATTACCACCAGGTCTTCATAAAGAGGAACACCATTTCTTCTTTAAAGATACCTACATTAAGAGGGCCACCAGGTTTCCATATAGAAGAAACCTCCCATTGAAGGCCACCAGGTCTTCGTATAGAAAATACCAGGTATTTTTATATAGTACCTCCAGGTCTTCCTATAGAAAACATCCAGGTCTGCTTATAGAAGACATTCGATCTTCTTATAGAATACTTCTAGGTCTTCTTGTAGAAGAAGACCTCTAGTTCTGCTTATAGAAGACACCTTGTTATTTTTATAGAAGACCTCTAGGTATTCTTAAAGAAGATAACCGCGTCTTCTTATAGAAGACCTTTAGTTCTTCTTATAGAAGACCTCTAGGTCTTCTTACAGAAGACCTCTACGTCTTCTAATAGAAGACCTCTAGGCCTTCTTATAGAACACCTCTAGGTCTTCTTATAGAACACCTCCAGGTCTTCTTATAGAAGACCTCAAAGTCTTTTTATAGAAGACATCTAAGTCTTCTTATAGAAGACCTCTAAGCTTAGTCTTCTTATAGAAGATCTCTAGGTCTTTTTATAGAAGACCTCTAAGTCTTCTAATAAAAGACCTCTAGGCTAAGTCTTCTTACAGAAGACATCTAGGCCTTCTTATAGAAGACGTCTAGGTCTTCTTATAGAAGACCTCTAGGCCTTCTTATAGAAGACCTCTAGGTCTTCTTATAGAAAACCTCTAGGTCATCCTATGGAAGACCTCTAGATCTTCTTATATATGACCTTTAGTTCTTCTTATAGAAATTCTCTAGGTCATCCTATGAAAGACCTTTAGTTCTTCTTATAGAAGACCTTTATGTCTTCTTATAGAAGACCTCTAGGTCATCTTATAGAAGACCTCTAGGTCATCTTATAGAAGACCTCTAGGTCACCTTATAGAAGACTTCTAGGTCCCCTTATAGAAGACTTCTAAGTCTCCATATAGAAGACTTCTAGGTCTCCTTATAGAAGACCTCCAGGTCATCTTATAGAAGACCTCTTGGTCCTTTTATAGAAGATCTCTAGGTCTTCATAAAGAAAGCCACCAGGCCTTCATAGGTCTTCCTATAGAAGACCTTTAGGTCTTCTTATAGATGACCACCTGGTCTTCTTTAAAAAACAAAAACACCGGGCCTTCATTTAAGGGAACACTAGCGTTCCCTATAGAAGACAACCTGGCCTTCCTAGAGAAGACAACCAGGTCTTTTTATATAAGACCACCACCAGGTCTTCCTATAGAAGATCAGCTTGTCTACTTAAAGATGATCACCAGGTGGTGGGTGGAAAAAATTTCTTTAAAAAATCCACGTTTATTGGCCTATGGGTGGTGGAAAAAATTTCTTTAAAAAATCCACGTTTATTGGCCTATGGGTGGTGGAAAAAATTTCTTTAAAAAATCCACGTTTATTGGCCTATGGGTGGTGGAAAAAATTTCTTTAAAAAATCCACGTTTATTGGCCTATGGGTGGTGGAAAAAATTTCTTTAAAAAATCCACGTTTATTGGCCTATGGGTGGTGGAAAAAATTTCTTTAAAAAATCCACGTTTATTGGCCTATGGGTGGTGGAAAAAATTTCTTTAAAAAATCCACGTTTATTGGCCTATGGGTGGTGGAATAAATTTCTTTAAAACATCCACGTTTATTGGCCTATGGGTGGTGGAAATAGTTTCTTTAAAAAATCCACGTTTATTGGCCTATGGGTGGTGGAAAAAATATCTTTAAAAAATCCACGTTTATTGGCCTATGGGTGGTGGAAAAAATTTCTTTAAAAAATCCACGTTTATTGGCCTATGGGTGGTGGAAAAAATTTCTTAAAAAAATCCACGTTTATTGGCCAATGGGTGGTGGAAAAAATTTCTTTAAAAAATCCACGTTTATTGGCCTATGGGTGGTGGAAAAATTTCTTTAAAAAATCCACGTTTATTGGCCTATGGGTGGTGGAAAAAATTTCTTTAAAAAATCCACGTTTATTGGCCTATGGGTGGTGGAAATAGTTTCTTTAAACAATCCACGTTTATTGGCCTATGGGTGGTGGAAAAAATTTCTTTAAAAAATCCACGTTTATTGGCCTATGAGTGGTGGAAAAAATTTCTTTTAAAAAATCCACGTTTATTGGCCTATGGGTGGTGGAAATAGTTTCTTTAAAAAATCCACGTTTATTGGCCTATGGGTGGTGGAAAAAATTTCTTTAAAAAATCCACGTTTATTGGCCTATGGGTGGTGGAAAAAAATTCTTTAAAAAATCCACGTCTATTGGCCTATGGGTGGTGGAAATAGTTTCTTTAAAAAATCCACGTTTATTGGCCTATGAGCGGTGGAAAAAATTTCTTTAAAAAATCCACGTTTATTGCCCTATGGGTGGTGGAAAAAATGTCTTTAAAAAATCCACGTTTATTGGCCTATGGGTGGTGGAAATAGTTTCTTTAAAAAATCCACGTCTATTGGCCTATGGGTGGTCGAAATAGTTTCTTTAAAAAATCCACGTCTATTGGCCTATGGGTGGTGGAAATAGTTTCTTTAAAAAATCCACGTTTATTGGCCTATGAGTGGTGGATAAAATTTCTTTAAAAAATCCAGGTTTATTGGCCTATGGGTGGTTGAAAAAATTTCTTTAAAAAATCCACGTTTATTGGCCTATGGGTGGTGGAAAAAATTTCTTTAAAAAATCCACGTTTATTGGCCTATGGGTGGTGGAAATAGTTTCTTTAAAAAATCCACGTTTATTGGCCTATGGGTGGTGGAAAAATTTCTTTAAAAAATCCACGTTTATTGGCCTATGGGTGGTGGAAAAAATTTCTTTAAAAAATCCACGTTTATTGGCCTATGGGTGGTGGAAATAGTTTCTTTAAACAATCCACGTTTATTGATCTATGGATGGTGCAAAAATTTTTATTTAAAAAATGTACGTTTATTGGTCTATGGTTGGTGGTTACAACAACAAAAAAATTTGATTAATTGCTGTTTAAGGAGCTCGAATATAGTTTTATTGGTCCATGGGTGGTGGAAAATATTTATTTAAAAACTCCACGTTTATTGGTCTATGGATGGTGGAAAAAATTTATTTAAAAAATTCAAATTTGTTGGTGTATGGGTGGTGGAAAAAATTGATTAAAAAATCCTCGTTTTTTGGGGTATGGTTGGTGGAAAAAATTGATTAAAAATCCTCGTTTTTTGGGGTATGGTTGGTGGAAAAAATTATTTAAAAACATCCATGTTTTTGGTGTATGGGTGGTGGAAAAAATCCACGTTTATTGGTCTCTGGGTGGTGGAAAAATTTATTTAAAAAACCCACGTCTATTGTTCTATGAATCTTGGAAAAATTTCTTTAGAAATCCACGTTTAATGTATGGGTGGTGGAAAAAATGTATTAAAAAAATCCACGTTTATTGGTCCATGGGTGGTGGAAAAAATTTATTTAAAAACTCCACGTTTATTGGTCTATGGATGGTGCAAAAATTGTTATTTAAAAAATTTACGTTTATTGGTCTATGGTTGGTGGTTACAACAACAAAAATATTTGATTAATTGGTTTTTAAGGAGCTCGAATATAGTATTGAAATCTTCAAAGAGGGTCGTCCTTGTGATCCTGATTACCGCGATAATTTTTTGCGGGCAAGTCCATGTCTCCTGACACTATAACCCGAAAGCTCACTAAAAATATATCGTTGCAATCAGAAGCACGAAGACTAACTTGGATGATTTCAATTTCAAAATAACTCTGAAACCGTTCTTAAACTGCAATTATATTAAAATTTTGAACTTTGGTTGGGCAGGTACCCGAACAATTTGTCTTCGAACATAATTTAAGTTTGAGAGAAATATTCTATTGTTATCTTGCCCACCAGCCATTTTACTTGGTCACCGTATAATTTGTTGGAGCCTTTGAACCATTATTTCAAGATATATGGACTTGCCTACGAAAACCACTATATCTCTGTAAATGGGACAACAAGGAGTACCCTTGATAAAAATTTCAAAACTATCCACGAACAGCCCTCTAAATGTATTTAAGTGAAAGTTTTGAAGTTTTGTGAGGGAGTTACCCGATGGTGTTGTCCGACAGTGACCTTCACGGAACTTGATGTTTGTATGTTTAGAAGAAATTTTAGGACGTCCAAAATTTCGGTCATATCAGATACTCAATTCTTCTCATCAGTCATTTTAGTTGGTGACAACAGCGTTTTTGACTTGTCCCCGAAAAAAGAATCTACCTTTGTTATAGGGGCCGTGGGAACAACCTGTTGCAAAAATTCTAAATTATCCGAGATTTTTCCTTAAACAGCACTTTTGCGAATAATTTTGTGAGGAAGGTACCCGAAGGAGTAGATCGATATAGGCAATATTCAATGAATGAAAGTTTTCAAACTCAGCCTTTGTCTAGCACCACATCTAAATATGCCTGATGAGCTGAATTAAACCACCAGCGAAACGATCGTAGCATATTTGTTGGATGTGTGTGAACTTCCCTAGATATCACTTTTTCAATACAAAACTCCTTAGGTTATGATAGCTCAATTAATTCAATTAAATAAAAGTTCCCGACTTTCTATACAACTGTCATTTTTAGTTTGCCAAACATAAATTGTCAATGGAACATTGTTTCCCATCCCAGTATCTAATTTGAAAGTTTATGAGTATAATAGCTGCTAAAATTTGTAATCTTCGATATGACCCTTTTCCACATTCTTAAGTCATTCTTCCCACCTCTTTCTTCCGTTTACAGCAGCACATACTCAGACAAAACACACATGGGGTTGACCTAATAAACAACGATTCCATCAAGTCATGCTGCTCCTCATCAGCACCATTGGACAAAAAACGATCAACAGACATGTACAAATCATTATTGCTGGGCATTTATAGTTTTAACATATGCAAAAAAACGTTCGCTCGATCGCACACAGTCACTCACTCACTCGTAGTACGGTAAAAAAACGAAAAAAATGATTAATTTGTTTCCGTGCCAATAAAGCGCGTCTCTCAATAGAGTTCCATGTTTGTGGCTTAAGTCTTTTGTTTTCTATGCAAAAAACAAAACACGCCACCACAGAGAGTAGTCACATTATGAAGCAAACCATTCTACCTGTAGGCTCTTTTTGTCTTGAATAAAATTTCACTTTTGTTCTCTTCCCCAAAATCAATGGATGCTAAATCGCAACACTGAGCCGGGTGCTGATGAGTGGCAATGATGTTGATCCAGCACCGCTATTGGCTCCGCTTGGTGATCATTAAAATGCCTCAATTTTTTTTCGACTTAATTTTGCATACCAACATCGGCTAAATGAGTTTTTCACGTTTTCAACATTTCTGTTTTTTTTTGTTACTGTGTTAAGAATGAATTTGAAATGAATTGTTGTTGTCGTTGTTGTTGTTGCTGTTACCCGCTTCTTTAGTGTGTCAATGATAGCAGTGACATTTAACCTAAAAACAAATCAATTAACAAACATTTGCAGAGTTATTTTTGTCTGAAGGCGCACAAAAAGGAGGTCTTGGGGGGGAACAACACTTTGAAACTCTTTAAAATCAGTCTAATGTTAAATTTGTTTTGAAAGAAAAAAATTCAAACACAATTAATGAACCTACCAACCATCGAACGAACCTAACCAATTTTAACTCAGAAATCTATAATCAATCATATTTTGGATTGACTTTTTTGGAATGTGAAATTAAAGAAATTTCATTTTTGAAAACAAACAAAATGCTGGGTGTTAATGATAGCGAGGCCAATCTCTCAATCGAAGAAAGAAAGAAATTGTAATATGCGTCAAGGTTTCTTTGGATTAAAGGAGAAAGAACATTTAAAATCAATAAAACAAATATCTCCAATTGATAGGTGGGGGTTTACTGTCACTTTTGCAAATGGGATATTCAAAACAATTAATACAAGAGTTTCGCTACCATTTTATGTGAAATAAGAATGATATTCACTATTTTATTTGGATAATGGGTTAGGTTGGCTATCAGCGGGAAGTTATCAATGAGGTGGAAAAGGAAAGTGCGTTTTTATTTATGTGAGATGTTCCGTTGGCTATCTGTTAGAAGATTTTTTTTACAGAAACCAAATTTAGGAGCTGGTTCATTAATTAAAGAACCTCTACAAACTGCAAATTGGTGCCAATATCAACTATCCATCCATGTGAAATAGGAAAGAAGTAATATGGACTCATGGGACATCGGTACAGATAGTCTTTGGGAGAATGGCAATGCAGCATCAATGAGCAAAAGGAAGCATAACCCAACAGGCATTGCAAAATACTCTGTTCTTACCTCAAAGCAGTGGTCCCACAAAGCAGCCACCTTGAGCTCTTCACTGAGAACATTGAAATCCCAATCCCATGTTAGTATGAAATCCACAAGTATATATACAAGTAAGTTTCTCGGATGAGGAAGTGTTTGCACTTTGACGACAAACACCTTGAGAACTTTGAATATCAGACCGAGGTCGCCAAGAATAAATCTATAGATATGTAGTTGGCTATGCTCATATTGCAAGATTGGAAAGTTTAAACAATCACAGCAGGATTCCACAATGTGTTGGCAGTGTTCAGTGTTCAACCTGCGGGTGATCAATTGTAATGATTGTTGCCGATACAATACACGTGATTACCAGCTAAATGAGAGGCGTTGCATTTCGACTGCAGCAAATGTTCGAAGAGAAGTTTATTCCCACACCCATCAGTTCAGCATCATATTCTGCATCACCTTCTTCCGGTTTTCATGGAAAATGAGCTCCATGGGTCGACAAAATCACCAAACATCATGTACTTCGTTGTGCATTGAATATTGTCTGATTTCGTCACTAAGAATCAGGTGATCTTCTCTAAAATGATCAGGTGATTTTTTCAAAGATATTTAGTTGAAATTCTCATAAAAGATAAGGAGATCTTCTCAGAAAAGATTAGGTGATCTTCTCATAGAACATCAGATGATCCTCTTAAAGAAGAGCGGATAATCTTCTTAAAAAAGAGCGAGTAATGAGGAGCGGGTGACCTTCTTATAGAAGATCAGGTGATATTCATACAGAAGATCAGGTGATCTTCTTATAGAAGATTGGGTGATCTTCTTATAGAAGATCGGGTGATCATCTTATAGAAGATCAGGTGATCTTCTTATAGAAGATCAGGTGATCTTCGTATAGAAGATCAGGTGATCTTCGTATAGAAGATCAGGTGATCTTCTTATAGAAGGCCAGGTGATCTTCTTATAGAAGATCAGGTGATCTTCGTATAGAAGATCAGGTGATCTTCTTATAGAAGGCTTCTTATAGAAGGTCTTCTTATAGAAGGTCAGATGATCTTCTTATAGAAGATGGGGTGATCTTCTAATAGAAGATCAGGGGATCTTCTTATAGAAGATCAGGTAATCTTTTTATAGAAGATAAGATCAGGTGATCTTCTTATAGAAGATCAGGTGATATTTTTACAGAAGATCAGGTAATCTTCTTATAGGGGATCAGGTGATCTTCTTGAAGAAGATCATGTGATCTTCTTATAGAAGATCAGTTGATCTTTTTATAGAAGATCAGTTGATATTTTTATAGAAGATCAGTTGATCTTCTTATAGAACATCAGGTGATCTTGTTATAGAACATCAGGTGACCTTGTTATAGAAGATCATTTGATCTTCTTATAGAAGATCAGTTGATATTCTTATAGAAGATCAGGTGATCTTCTTATAGAAGATCAGTGGATATTCTTATAGAAGATCAGTTGATCTTCTTATAGAACATCAGTTGATATTCTTATAGAAGATCAGTTGATCTTCTTATAGAAGATCAGTTGATCTTCTTATCGAACATCAGGTGATCTTGTTATAGAACATCAGGTGATCTTGTTATAGAAGATCATTTGATCTTCTTATAGAAGATCAGTTGATATTCTTATAGAAGATCAGGTGATGTTCTTATAGAAGATCAGTTGATCTTCTTATAGAAGATCAGTGGATATTCTTATAGAAGATCAGTTGATATTCTTATAGAAGATCAGGTGATCTTCTTATAGGGTGATCTTCTTATAGAAGATCAGGTGATCTTCTTATAGAATATGAGATGATCTTCTTATAAAAGATCAGGTGATCTTGTTATTGAAGATCAGGTCATCTTCTTATAGAATAGCAGGTGATCTTCGTATAGAAGATCAGGTGACCTTATTATAGAAGATCAGGTGATCTTATTATAGAAGATCAGGTGATCTTCTTATAGAAGATCAGGTGATCTTCTTATAGAATATGAGGTGATCTTCTTATAACAGATCAGGTGATCTTGTTATTGAAGATCAGGTCATCTTCTTATAGAATAGCAGGTGATCTTCGTATAGAAGATCGGGTGATCTTATTATAGAAGATAAGGTGATCTTCTTATAGAAGATCAGGTGATCTTCTTATAGAATATGAGGTGATCTTCTTATAACAGATCAGGTGATCTTGTTATTGAAGATCAGGTCATCTTCTTATAGAATAGGTGGTGATCTTCGTATAGAAGATCGGGTGATCTTATTATAGAAGATAAGGTGATCTTCTTATAGAAGATCAGGTCATTGTCTTATAGGATATCAGGTTATCTTCTTATAGAAAATCAGTGACATTTTTACAGAAGATCAGGAGCGGGTGACCTTCTTATGGAAGGTCATATTCTCATAATAAATCAAGATTCTTTTATAGTCGATAATTTAAATTTATCATAGAAGATAGATCAGAGAATCTTCTCATAGAAGATCCGGTAATCTTCTCGTAGAAGACCCGGTGATCTTTTCATAAAACTTCAGGCAGTCTTCCCATATGAGATCGAGTGAACTTCTTATAGAACATCAGGTGCTCTTCTTATTGAAGATAAGTGGATCTTCTTATAGAAAATCAGGTGATCTTATAGAAGATCAGTTGATCTTCTTATAGAAGATCAGGCGATCTTCTTATAGAATATCAGGTTATCTTCTTATAGAAGATCAGGTGATCTTCTTATAGAAAATCAGGTGATCTTGTTATTGAAGATCAGGTCAGCTTGGTATAGAAGATCAGGTGATCTTCTTATAGAAGATCAGTGGATCTTCTTATAGAAGATCAGGTGATCTTTTTATTGAAGATGAGGGAATCTTCTTATAGAAGATCAGGTGATCTTCTTATAGAATATCATGTTATGTTCTTATAGAATATCAGGTGATCTTCTTATAGAAGATCAGAACGCTCTGTTAATCATCCCATAGAAAATCAGGTTGTCTTCTCATGGAAGATCAGGTGAGCTTCTTATAGAAGATCAGGTGATCTTTTTGTAGAAGATCAGGTGATCTTCTCATTAAAGCTCTGTTAATCATCCCATGGAAAATCAGGTTGTCTTCTCATAGAAGATCAGGTGATCTTTTCATAAAACATCAGGTAGTCTTATATAAGATCGAGCGAACTTCTTATAGAACATCAGGTGATCTTCTTATTGAAGATCAGTTGATCTTCTTATAGAATATCAGGTTATCTTCTTACTGAAGATTACGTGATATTCTTAGAGAAGATCAGGTGATCTCCTTATAGAAGATCTGGTGATCTTCTTATTGAAGATCAGTTGATCTTCCTATAGAAGATCAGGCAATATTCTTATAGAAGATCAGTTGATCTTCTTATAGAAGATCAGTTGATCTTCTTATAGAACTTCAGGCAGACTTATATATAAGATCGAGCGAACTTCTTATTGAAGATCAGGTGATCTTCTTATAGAAGATCAGGTGATCTTTTTATTGAAGATCGGGTGATCTTCTTATAGAAGATCAGGTGATCTTCTTATAGGAGATCAGGTGATCTTCTTATAGATGATCAGGTGATCTTCTTATAGAACATCAGGTGATCGTCTTATAGAAGATCAGGTGATCTTCGTATAGAATATCAGGTGATCTTCTTATAGAAGATCAGTTTAACTTATCATTGAAGATCAGTTGATATTCTCATAGAATATTAGGTGATCTTCTCATAGAGTAGATGATATTGTCATAGAATAATTGGTGATCTTCTAATAGAAGATCAGGTGATTTTCAAATAGAAGATCGCGTGACCTGCTTAGAAGATCAAGAAATAGAAGATCAGGTCATCTTCCCAAAAAATATCAGTTGATCTTCTCAAAGAAGATCTGGTGGTCTTTTCATAGGGATTAGATTATCGTCTCATAGGAGATTAGGAGATCTTCTCATAGAAGATCATGTAATCTTCTAATGGAAGATCGCGTTATCTTCTCATAGAAGATCAGGGGATCGTCCCATAGAAGATAAGGGGTTCTTCATATATAAGATCAGAGGATCTTCTAATAGAAGGGCAGAGGATCTTCTCATAGAAATATCAGGTGATGTTTTCATAGATGATCAGGAGATCTTCTCAAATAAATCAGGTCAGTTTCTCATAGAAGATCAGACCACGTTCTCGTGGAAGATTAGGTAATCTTTTAATAAAATGTATTGGAATCTACCCGTAGAAGATCACAGGATCGCAAGAAGACCAGTTGAACCTATCATAGAAGATCAAATGATCTTCTCATGGAAGATCAAGTGCTCTCTTCATGGAAGGTTAGGCCATATTCCTGTAGAAGATCAAGAAAATCAGGTGATTTTCTCAATGAGGATCATCTTATCATACGTTCTTCTTAAAATATCAGGATCTTCTGAATAAAATCAGGGTTTTTTCTCATAGAAGTTAAGGAGATCTTCTTCTCATAGAAGTTAAAGAGATATTCTCGTAAAAGATCAAAAGATCTTCTTACAGAAGATCAAAGTATATTCTCATAGAAGATCGGAAGATCTTCTCATAGAAGTTAAGGAAATCTTCACATTGAAGATCAGGAGATCTTCTAATAAAATATCAAGATATCTTCACATAGAAGTTCAGAAGATCTTCTAATAAAAGATCAGGAGATCTTCTCATAGAAGATCAGGAGCTTTTCCCAATGAAAATCAGATGATCGCCTCATAGAAGATCGCGTGATCATTTCAAAGAAAATCATGTAATCTTCTCATGGAAGAACACGTAACCTTAACATAGAAGATCAGGTGATGTTCTGATATAAGATCAGGTGATGTTCTGATATTAGATCAGGTGATGTTCTGATATAAGATCAGGTGATCTTCTCATAGAAGATTAGGTGATCGTCTCAAAGAAATTGAGGTTATCTTCTCACAGAAGATCAGTAGATCTTTTCAAAGAAGAAGTGAACTTCTCAAAGCAGATCAAGTATCTTCTTAGAAAAGATAAGTTAAACTTATCATAGAATATCTGGTGATCTGCTCAAAGTAGATCAGGCGATATTTTTATAGAAGATCAGGAGATCTTCTCATAAGATCAGATATACATCTCATGGTAAATCTGATTACCTTTTCATAGTATATCAGAGGATCTTCTTATAGTAGATTGTGTGATCTTTTAAAAGAAGATTGTGTGATCTTTTCTTATAAAATAGGTGATCTTCCCATATATGATGAGTTGAACTTATCACAGAATATTACGAAACCTTCTCATAGAAGATCGGGTAATCTTCTCCATGAAGTCGGGAGATTTTCTCATGGAAGATCAGGTGATCTTCTCAAAGAAGTTCAGATGTTCTTCTCATAAAAGATCTATTGAACTTATTATAGAAGACTATGGGATCTTCTCATAGACGGTCATGGGATCTTCTCATAGAAGATCATGGAATCTTTTCATAGAAGATAATGGGATCTTTTTATAGATAAATCAGCTTATCATAGAATATTGGTGGATCCTCTCACAGAAGAAAAGGGGATTTTTTTTGGGATACGATTAGTCGATCTTCTCATAGAAGATTAGGTGATAGAAGAAACGAATAAAATTAGTAGCTAATGACTTTATTTACCTCGCCACCGCCATAAATAGAACAAGCTAAAGCTTTGTGCTATTAAAATGCCTGATGGACAAGATAACTATTGAAAGGTGTAACTCCAAACCTTAAATTATGTTGCAATACTGACAATGTCGGCCCTTTAGCTACATCCTCCACCTTTATGCTTAAGTCCACTTTAAGCCGCTTCTGCAATCATTTTGAAATTTTGATAGTAGACCACTAATCGGATTGTGATGAAAGTTTAATAACAGTTTGCCTTTTTGATTGTGACTGTAATTTTATAATTTTTTTTCTGGGATAAGATGTTTGCCCCGAAGAGTCTAGATATTTAGGAGTATTACTGTATAAACTTCCGCACAGAATTTCAGTTAAATCAAGTGGTTTTCTGCAGTCTACCCTTGTGATATGTATTAAAAGGCAAACAAATTTTCCATACTTCCAAAGATCCTGTCCAATCAGTGTTCTTGAGATTGTTGATATTTATGGATATGGAATAGAAATGTAATCTGGAAGCATCCAAAACTTCTTTTGCACTGTAAAAAAGCTGCATTTTAGGGATATATTTCTAGGCATTCATGTCCACCATTGACTGCTATCGGCATTGATAAATTTTTAGATTGTTAGAGGTATTTGTTTTATGGAAGCATCTTCATTAGCTTCATTGATAGCTTGTAATTAACAAGCCTTTACACAGCACAAGCCATAACAACTTGTGGTAGTATTTAAGATAACAAGACTTAGGACACTAACTGCAGCAGCATTCACTCTAAAGATCCAAACAAAAAAACCAAAAATTAGATTTCGTAACCCCTCCCCTTTTCCATTCTTTCACTCTAGATAACTGAAAAAAATTTGCAACATTTTAGTTAGTTTTAGTTGTTATCAACATTTCAACAATTGATTACCAATCGATTTGCCCGTCGAAGCATAACATCAATCACCCACCACCACTAACCAGGCATAACATGCCTCTGTATACAATTCCAAGAAAAAAATTTCAATGCGGGCGCAGGCAAAGAAAATTGATTTTCGGCTTTCAGAGGAGACAGCATAAAGACACAACAAACAACACAGCACCACCCTAAGGCGAAGAGTAAATTTTTGGCTATCAAATAATCATTCAAAATAACGCATTTGTTCGATGCAATTAAATGAAATTGCAAATTTCCTTGTCCAACACAACAACAAGAACAACAACATCTCACAACTCAAAACAATGAACCAAAGCAAAATAAAACGCAATGTTTGACTTTTTTTAAGTAAAAGCTTTGGCATAAATTTTCAGTTTTGGTGAAATTGAAAATTGTACAAAGTAAACAAAGATAAATAACGAAACATTAGATATTACATAATATTACCATAGACGCAATCGAACTTCTTTTTATGGTTTGTTTTATTACAACAAGGTCTTAGCAAGCGTAAGCACAGAGTAATGGTGGCCCCGCTGCCACAACTGCCACACAAAACAACTTTCTTATTACATGAAAGTGAAGTGAAGAATGAAAGAAATAAATGAACAATTTCCTCTTTGCCTCTTATGGCAATGGACAGTCAGTCAGCTAACAATTGAAAATTAACCAACGCATACTTAACACACATTCACGCCGAAGCCGGCATATTTGGAGCGTAAAAATTGCTTTAACTAGGGGGCGATTGAAATTCCAATGGAGTTGGGTATTTATTTGTAAGGTGTTAATTATCGCATAACACCATAAACACGTGACACAAGTTTAATAAATAATAAAAAAGCCTGGCTGAATAGGGTTTCCAATAGGAAAACTTCAATTCCACAGGAAAACTTCTAATCAGCCTGGCTGAATAAGGTTTTCGTTGGGAAAACTTCAATTCAGCCTGGCTGAATAAGGTTTCGGTTGGGAAAACTTCAACTCAGCCTGGCTGAATAAGGTTTCCGTTGGGAAAACTTCAATTCAGCCTGGCTGAATAAGGTTTCCGTTGGGAAAACTTCAATTCAGCCTGGCTGAATAAGGTTTCCGTTGGGAAAACTTCAATTCAGCCTGGCTGAATAAGGTTTCCGATAGGAAAACTTCTATTCAGCCTGGCTGAATAAGGTTTCCGATAGGAAAACTTCTATTCAGCCTGGCTGAATAAGGTTTCCGATAGGAAAACTTCTATTCAGCCTGGCTGAATAAGGTTTCCGATAGGAAAACTTCTATTCAGCCTGGCTGAATAAGGTTTCCGATAGGAAAACTTCTATTCAGCCTGGCTGAATAAGGTTTCCGATAGGAAAACTTCTATTCAGCCTGGCTGAATAAGGTTTCCGATAGGAAAACTTCTATTCAGCCTGGCTGAATAAGGTTTCCGATAGGAAAACTTCTATTCAGCCTGGCTGAATAAGGTTTCCGATAGGAAAACTTCTATTCAGCCTGGCTGAATAAGGTTTCCGATAGGAAAACTTCTATTCAGCCTGGCTGAATAAGGTTTCCGATAGGAAAACTTCTATTCAGCCTGGCTGAATAAGGTTTCCGATAGGAAAACTTCTATTCAGCCTGGCTGAATAAGGTTTCCGATAGGAAAACTTCTATTCAGCCTGGCTGAATAAGGTTTTCGTAGGGAAAACTTCAATTCAGCCTGGCTGAATAAGGTTTCCGTTGGGAAAACTTCAATTCAACCTGGCTGAATAAGGTTTCCAATAGGAAAACTTCTATTCAGCCTGGCTGAATAAGGTTTCCGATAGGAAAACTTCTATTCGGTTTGGCTGAATAAGGTTTCCGATAGGAAAACTTCAATTCAGCCTGGCTGAATAAGGTTTCGGATAGGAAAACTTCAATTCAGCCTGGCTGAATAAGGTTTCGGATAAGAAAACTTCAATTCAGCCTGGCTGAATAAGGTTTCGGATAGGAAAACTTCAATTCAGCCTGGCTGAATAAGGTTTCGGATAGGAAAACTTCAATTCAGCCTGGCTGAATAAGGTTTCGGATAGGAAAACTTCAATTCAGCCTGGCTGAATAAGGTTTCGGATAGGAAAACTTCAATTCAGCCTGGCTGAATAAGGTTTCCGTTAGGAAAACTTCTATTCAGCCTGGCTGAATAAGGTTTCCGTTAGGAAAACTTCTATTCAGCCTGGCTGAATAAGGTTTCCGTTAGGAAAACTTCTATTCAGCCTGGCTGAATAAGGTTTCCGTTAGGAAAACTTCTATTCAGCCTGGCTGAATAAGGTTTCCGTTAGGAAAACTTCTATTCAGCCTGGCTGAATAAGGTTTCCGTTAGGAAAACTTCTATTCAGCCTGGCTGAATAAGGTTTCCGTTAGGAAAACTTCTATTCAGCCTGGCTGAATAAGGTTTCCGTTAGGAAAACTTCTATTCAGCCTGGCTGAATAAGGTTTCCGTTAGGAAAACTTCTATTCAGCCTGGCTGAATAAGGTTTCCGTTAGGAAAACTTCTATTCAGCCTGGCTGAATAAGGTTTCCGTTAGGAAAACTTCTATTCAGCCTGGCTGAATAAGGTTTCCGTTAGGAAAACTTCTATTCAGCCTGGCTGAATAAGGTTTCCGTTAGGAAAACTTCTATTCAGCCTGGCTGAATAAGGTTTCCGTTAGGAAAACTTCTATTCAGCCTGGCTGAATAAGGTTTCCGTTAGGAAAACTTCTATTCAGCCTGGCTGAATAAGGTTTCCGTTAGGAAAACTTCTATTCAGCCTGGCTGAATAAGGTTTCCGTTAGGAAAACTTCTATTCAGCCTGGCTGAATAAGGTTTCCGTTAGGAAAACTTCTATTCAGCCTGGCTGAATAAGGTTTCCGTTAGGAAAACTTCTATTCAGCCTGGCTGAATAAGGTTTCCGTTAGGAAAACTTCTATTCAGCCTGGCTGAATAAGGTTTCCGTTAGGAAAACTTCTATTCAGCCTGGCTGAATAAGGTTTCCGTTAGGAAAACTTCTATTCAGCCTGGCTGAATAAGGTTTCCGTTAGGAAAACTTCTATTCAGCCTGGCTGAATAAGGTTTCCGTTAGGAAAACTTCTATTCAGCCTGGCTGAATAAGGTTTCCGTTAGGAAAACTTCTATTCAGCCTGGCTGAATAAGGTTTCCGTTAGGAAAACTTCTATTCAGCCTGGCTGAATAAGGTTTCCGTTAGGAAAACTTCTATTCAGCCTGGCTGAATAAGGTTTCCGTTAGGAAAACTTCTATTCAGCCTGGCTGAATACGGTTTCCGTTAGGAAAACTTCTATTCAGCCTGGCTGAATAAGGTTTCCGTTAGGAAAACTTCTATTCAGCCTGGCTGAATAAGGTTTCCGTTAGGAAAACTTCTATTCAGCCTGGCTGAATAAGGTTTCCGTTAGGAAAACTTCTATTCAGCCTGGCTGAATAAGGTTTCCGTTAGGAAAACTTCTATTCAGCCTGGCTGAATAAGGTTTCCGTTAGGAAAACTTCTATTCAGCCTGGCTGAATAAGGTTTCCGTTAGGAAAACTTCTATTCAGCCTGGCTGAATAAGGTTTCCGTTAGGAAAACTTCTATTCAGCCTGGCTGAATAAGGTTTCCGTTAGGAAAACTTCTATTCAGCCTGGCTGAATAAGGTTTCCGTTAGGAAAACTTCTATTCAGCCTGGCTGAATAAGGTTTCCGTTAGGAAAACTTCAATTCAGCTTGGTGGAATTAGGTATCCGATAGGAAAACTTTAATTCAGCCTGGCTGAATAAAGTTTCCGTTGGGAAAACTTCAATTCAGCAAGGCTGAACAAGGTTTCCGTTAGGAAAATTTCTATTCAGCCTGGCTGAATGAGGTTTTTTTATAAAAAAGTTGGAGGTTATTAAGTAAGTATAGAATGGTCAAACCACTTCTATACCAGAAAAAAAAATAAATAAATAAGCATCTCATCTAATTAGGTCACCAAAAATCTTTGTTTGGTTTGTTAATTTTATGACATCTACTTTGCCGCGCCGCTGCCACCACAAAAGTGGGTTAAATTTAAATTTTGAATAACCAACAAAATTTATGATTCCTTTATTGGTGACAAAAGTTCTATTTCTAATTTCTTTTTATGTGGGTATTTTTGCTAGGTCTCCGCACCTATTGTCTGGCATTTCATTTACGATTGTCTTCATAGAAAAGAGTGATTGTTTAAGATTTGTTTTTCTGTTGTTTGTTTTTTCGTTTTCTTTTTTTGCCAATTTCTTGGGAATTCTTTGTGAGCATGAAGGCGTTGACACCTCTGTCATTTCGGTTTTATTATGAATCATGTTGATTGTTTAACAAAAGTGATGTTATAAAAAATAATTTATTTAAACAAATTACAACAAAACAAATTTATTTATCTAAATGGATGGCAATCAATCTAAAGTGATGCAAATTCACACGATGAGTGAAATGACTCAAGTGAAAGAAAAAATAAACACAAAAAGACGGAAATGTCTGCATTTTGGTTAAGAGGAATGACCGATAATGCCCATTATATTAAGGGGCTATATTCTGGAGGCAGACAAAATATTTCTTTAGAACCTTGAATGATCAAAGAATATTTTTGAAAGAGCTCCTTTTTTGAGGTATTGAGGCATTAGAACAAATTTATATATTTAAGAAAATTTTAAATGGAGTACTAGAGCAAATTTGTATATGAGAAGTCTCCCTTGTACCTTTAGGTATGTTCGTTAGAAATATTTTTTATCGCCACAAAGATTATCACAACTGAGCATCCTTAATTTTCCTTATTTCCTCTTTACCAATCTGTGTTTACCAATTTCTCAATCTTCCCCTTAATATTGCTCTTTGTTTTAAGATGCGATTTTAATCAATTCCAAAACAACATTATCATTGTTACCTCTTGTCTGCCATCGCCATCACACATTTAATGATCTTTTGTTTAACAAATTTTTATATTTCTGTTAACATAACTTCTATTTAACGTAAATATATATCAAAAACAAAGATTTAAACATTACCAATGGAGGGGGGAGAAGGTCAACGAGGTCATATGCCATAAAAACCAAATACATACAAATTTTTAACATATTCTCCTCTTCAATAAAGTCTCTAAAACTTAGCAGGCATTTAGCGTAACCATCGAACTTCTTGTTAAAAGAGGCACACTCAGTCCATGGTAGCAGCCAGCGCCACCAAAAAGTATTTGTGTTTTTTAATTGCCAAATCATGTAATATTGCAAAATGAAAATGTTTAACAACAGATATCTCCCCTTTTTGGTAGAGAAAAATCATCATCAGCAGCAGCAGCAACAGCATCAGCAGTTGGCAGCTAAGGCAGGCAAACAACATAGCAGCAACATGCTCATCATCACCAAACAACAAGCAAACCTAATGTTAAACATCATTATCGGCTAGCAGCATCTTTGAGGTAGTTTTGTTTCTAGGTGAAAACTTTAGACTGAAATTTGGGAGTTATGTGGTACCCTACACCTTGACTGAGGTCTGCTATAGAATACCGATGAGGACTTTTGTAGGTTGAAGACTAATGTGGCCCTCTATAAGAAGAATACCAATAACGTATTTTGTAGTTAGATAACCAACGACGTCTTTTCTAGGTAGAAGATCAATGAGGTATTCTGCAGGTAGAAAGTTTATGTGGTCTTTTCTAGGTAGAACACCAATGAGACGTTCTTCAGGTAGAAAGCCAATGAGAGCTTCAGCAGGTAGACGGGCAATGAGGTCTTATGTAGGTAGAAAACCCATGAGGCGTTGTTTGGTTTACGTTCCCCTCATAACCTCAATTTGAGATTAATATGTAATGCTGTAGAAGTATAATACAAGCTTTCTTTCTAACCAGTATCTCCACCTGGTAGCTTTGTGGATGGAGATAGGCTTGCTTCACCCGAAGAATCACCCGAGGCGACGCCACAATTCATCTTAGAGCCGTCTATGTATTCCATGAAGTCGTGACCCGTCAGTGATAATCCATTCTTTTCTGGTTGGAAATTTTACTTCAAAACGCTGCAGGAGAGTAGTAATCGGCATTAATTGCTATCTCTAAGTGAAAACTTTAGACTGAAAATGGGTAGTAATGTGGTACCCTACACCTTGACTGAGGTCTTCTATAGAAGACCGATGAGGGCTTTTGTAGGTTGAAGACCAATGAGGTCTTCTATAAGAAGAATACCAATAACCTATTATGTAGGTAGAAAACCAACGACGACTTCTCTAGGTAGAAGATCAATGAGGTGTTTTGCAGGTAGAAGGTTTATGAGGTCTTCTCTAGGTAGAACAGCAATGAGGCGTTCTGCAGGTAGAAGGTCAAGGAGCGCTTCATCAGGTAGACGGCCGATGAGGTCTTCTGCAGGTAGATGACCAATGAGGTGTTGTTTGGTTTACGTTCCCTTCATAACCTCAATTTGATTCGCTACTCCCATTGGTGTTGCGACTGACGCCTATTGAGTTTAATATGTAATGCTGTAGAAGTATAATACAAGCTTCCTTTTTGGTCAGTATATCCACCTGGTAGCTTTGTGGATGGAGATAGCCTTGCTTCATCCGAAGAAACACCCGAGGCGACGCCACAATTCATCTTAGAGCCGTCTGTGTATTCCATGAAGTCGTGACCCGTCAGTGATAATCCATTCTTTTCTGGTTGGAAATTTTACTTCAAAACTCTGCAGGAGAGCAGTAATCGGCATTAATTGCTATATTTAGATGAAAACTTTAGACTGAAATGGGTAGTTATGTGGTACCCTACACCTTGACTGAGGTCTTCTATAGAAGACCGATGAGGGCTTTTGTAGGTTGAAGACCAATGAGGTCTGCTATAAGAAGAATACCAATAACGTGTTCTGTAGGTAGAAAACCAACGACGTCTTCTCTAGGTAGAAGATCAATAAGGTATTATGCAGGTAGAAGGTTTATGAGGTCTTATCTAGGTAGAGCAGCAATGAGACGTTCTGCAGGTAGAAGGCCAATGAGAGCTTCAGCAGGTAGACGGCCAATGAGGTCTTCCGCAGGTAGAATACCCATGAGGTGTTGTTTGGTTTACGTTCCCTTCGTAACCTCAATTTGAGTTTAATATGTAATGCTATAGAAATATAATACAAGCTTTCTTTTTGACCAGTATCTCCACATGGTAGCTTTGTGGATGGAGATAGGTTTGCTTCATCCGAAGAAACACCCGCGGCGACGTCACCATTCATCTTAGAGCCGTCTGTGTATTCCATTCTTTATTGGTTGGAACTTTTACTTCAAAACGCTGCTGGAGAGCATTAATTGCTATCTCTCTCGATAGTTTGTGAAACACGCAGGCAAGTCCATATGTTCTATCTCTCCAGATTTCTGGAGCACACAGCTTTCTTTGGTCAATATCTCCACCTTGTAGCTTTGTGGATGGAGATAGGCTTACTTCATCCGAAGAAACACCCGAGGCGAAGCCACAATTCATCTTAGAGCCGTCTGTGTATTCCACGATGTCGTGACCCGTCATTGATAATCCATTATTCCATTTTTTCCTGGTTGGAAATTTTACTTCAAAACGTTGCAGGAGAGCAGTAATCGACATTAATTGCTATCTCTCTCGATAGTTTATGAAGCACGCAGTCATGTCCATATACTCTATCTCTGTACATTTCTAGAGCACACAGCCTTCCAGCATTTCAAACAGCAATTGCTTTAATGTGCTTTAGTGTATACATACATACATAACACTATTTTAGGTTAAAGGCCCCAACGACTTGCAAACATTTCGTGACATGTATATTATGAAACGATGTTCCATATTTCGTTTCCATGACAGTTAATACGTCTTGATCTCGTTATCGTGGTATATTGGGGATTTGGATATTGTAGTGAATATAACCTCATCTCAGTATTTCTTGGTTTCATCCCCCCAGCATCGTCGACGTCATCTATGTCGTCTGCTCCCTTCAAGCCAGGCTAGCGTAGAATTTAAACTTTGATTTTCCTTACAACAAAGACCAGCTTGTTTCCCCAGTCTCGGGTGCCTCTACTCCAGCCTCTGTTATCGAGAGAACTGGACTCATGCTATTATTGTTGGAACATCCTTGTTTATCTTTATTAAATTTCTTGCTTGAGTTGAGCTTTTGACCGAAGATTTTTCGCAACCATCCTGGGCAACCAAACTTTGGCACGAGATTTCATTGGGATTTCCTTGGCCGCGATTACTCTCAGACTGATGACGTCCCACTCATCGCTCAGCTTAGCTATGTTCTTTTCCAGGAATCCCTTTAAGAAGCCGTCCATGCATTTGATGACCCTGTAATTAGTAGAGTTGGGTAATCTAGTTCCTAGTTCCAAACATCATAAAATATAACGTGTGATAATAAGTATACGCAGTTTGTTCAAAGAAAAAATTTGGGCCATTGGAACTGCGAAGTGAACTAGATAGTTCCATATAGTTCCTTTGGCACAACTCTAGTAATCAGATATACATCGCTTGAGTCAAAATGAGCACAAGAGAGTGTTTATTTTTAAAACAGGTTACTTGACGTGTTCAGACAACTTAGTTTCTACTTTAACCCATTACGCAATGATGATTTGGGACAGCTTTCTCTACTTGTCATTGGTAACAATCAGATTGTCGTTAGCGACTTCGTTTTATTGGTATTTTATGTCCTCTGTCCGCTAAGGGTGGAGGTAAATGGACGAAAATCGTCTTGAGAAGTTTTGACTTTCCCATAATCCTGGCCAATTGTCCGCCTCATATCGGTCGTGAATTATTCTCTTGTCAAGAATGAACTTTGCCGTCATGTACAGGGCTTTCCGAACGGCGGACGGTCTTTTTTATTTGCAGTCGTAGGTTGTGCATCATTCGCGGCGAACAAAGTTGTTGCTTTGTTTTAACTGTTTGCTGATGAAGTGTGTCAAAAGTGTTTTAGTGTTGAGGCCGTGATTCTATGCTTGAGCTTCTTGCACTTTGTGCAGTGTCATCTATCCCGGAAAGTTCTCGCTTGGAGGAAAATGGACGAACGTAATTCTAAAAATCCTCGACGATATTAGCATGCACTGTTCTCTTATAGAGAATATACTTTCCTTCTGGTACAAGTTGTTCCGAATGTCAGACGGATTTGTCATTTTTCCCATCCTCATTCGGGATGGACAGATTCGTTAATTTTTAGTGTGTTTTCAGACCATCTACCAGCTCCTGGCTCGAGCCTAAGATTTCGTCCTCGGAAGAGTTGCCAGACTGCATCCGAGGGATTTTGTCTTGCGATTTGATTGTAGCGTGTGCCGTTAAGGAGATGAACCATCATACGCAGTGACGGCTTGCACACACTTACGAATACGTATAGTCAACCAGTCCCGTGACGTCAACGGGTACGACCGGACTTCCTTAGACACTTGTTAGATATTCAGATTCTTATCACAATTTCTTCAACACCTTCGTCTTAAAAGTGTACTAACCAATCCACGTAACGGCTCGTGACTAAATATTCTTTACGCTTGAAAATCTGAGGGTATGCAAATTCTTTTAAGAAATCCACGTTTTAAGAACTTGAAGGAACCTACAAAAAATCATTAAAAAAAAATCAATGTTTCAAGACCTTGAAGGGGGCTACAAAAATTCTTTAAATAGTAAACTTTTGTAGACCTCGAAGGAGGATATAAAAATTCTTTAAAAAGATCATAGTTTGTAGACCTTAAAGGAGGCTAAGAAATTTCTTTAAAAACTTCCATGTTTGAAGTCTTTGAAATAGGCTACAAAATTCTTTATCCACGTTTTAAGATCTTAAAGGAAGCTACAAAAAGTCTTTAAGAAATCCACGTTGAAAATTTGGAAGGAGACTACAAAAGTTATTTAAGAAATCCGCGTGTGAAAATTTTGAAGGAGGATTTTTTATTTAAAAAATCCACGTTTGAAATCTCTTAATGCTATGAGGAGGCTACAGAATTTTTTTATGAAATCAATCGTTTGAAGAACGAAATTTCGAAAAAGTCTAAAAATCCTTGTCTGAAGACCATGCATGAATGAGGCTACAAAAATTTTATACGAAATCCACGTTTGAAGACCATGAACGGAGCTACCAAAATTCTAAAAAATCCGCATTTGAAGACTTGAAGGAGGCTACAAAATTATGAAAAAAATCCACATTTGAAGACTTGAAGGAGGCTACAAAATTATGAAAAAAATCCACATTTGAAGACTTGAAGGCGGCTACAAAATTATTCAAAAAAACCACATTTGAAGACTTGAAGGAGGCTACAAAATTATTCAAAAAATCCACGTTTGGAAATCTTAAAGGAGGCTACAAAAATTCTTTAAAAAAACCACGTTTGAAACCGTAAAGGAGGTTGCAAAAATTCTTTAAGAAATCCACGTTTGAAACCGTAAAGGAGGTTGCAAAAATTCTTTAAGAAAACCACGTTTAAAGGCATTCGCTACAATTTTTTTTAAATCCACGTTTGAAGGCATTGAAGAAGGCTATAAAATATTCTTTACGGAATCCATGTTTGAAGACCATGAATGAGGCTACAACATTTTTTAAAAAAGTCCAGGTTTGAAGGGCGTGGAGGAGGCTACCAAAATTCGAAAATCCACATTTGAAGACCATGAATGAGGCTACAAAATTCTTTAAAAATCCACATTTGAAGGGGGCTACAAAAATTGTTATAAAAAACAAGTTTAAATACCTGGAAGGAAGTTACAAAAAATCTTTAAGAAATCCACGGTTGAAGAGCAATTTCGAAATCCTTGTTTGAAAGCTGTGCGAAATTCGTTATGAAATCTATGACAGTTGTGGCATTTTATGTATGGATGATCTCTGGGTCTTCTTTCTCTAGAAGATCTTATTGATCTTCTATCTTTAAAAGACCTTATAATCTTCTATCTCTACATGACCTTATTAATGTTCTATCTACCTTTGGTCTTCTAATTGTTCATTTACCTGTAGAAGACCTCATCTTTAGAAGACCTTATTAATGTTTTATCTACCTGCGGTCTTCTCATTGTTCATCTACCTGTAGAAGACCTCATCTTTAGAAGACCTTATTAATGTTTTATCTACCTGCGGTCTTCTCATTGTTCGTCTACCTGTATAAGAACTCATTGTTATTATACCCGTAGAAGACCTTATTTATCTTCAATGTATAGAACATTTAACTGTGCTCACAGTAACTCTTGAACGGATCAATCGATTTGGTCTTAACTTTACACTTCGTTACATGCTACAAAAATTCTTTAATAAATCCACGTTTGAAGACCTGGAAGCAGGCTAAAAAAATTCGTTACAAAAAATCCACGCTTAAAGACCTGGAAGGAGGTTACAAAAAATCTTTAAGAAATTCACGTTTGAAGAGAAATTTCGAAATCCTTGTCTAAAGGCTGTGTAAAAATTGTTGAGAAATATATGAAAGTTGTGGTATTTTATGTATGGGTGATCTCTTGGTCTTCTTTCTATAGAAGATCTTATTGATCTTCTATCTTTAAAAGGCCTTATAATCTTCTATCTTTAGAAGACCTTATTAATGTTTTATCTACCTGCGGTCATCTAATTGTTCATCTACCTGTAGAATACCTCATCTTTAGAAGACCTTATTAATGCTTTATCTACATGCGGTCCTCTCATTGTTCATCTACCTGCATAAGAACTCATTGTTATTTTACCCGTAGAAGACCTCATTTATCTTCGATCTATAGAACACTTAACTGTGCTCACAGTAACTCTTGAACGGATCAATCGATTTTGTCTAAACTTTACATTTCGTTGCATGTTGCCCAAACTTAGTTTAGACCTCGAGTATACGTAGAAAACCTCATTGATCATGTATGTACCTGTAGAAGATCTCATTGTTCATCTACCTGTAGAAGACCTCATTGTTCACCTACCTGTAGAAGACCATATTGATCTTTTATCTATAGAAGACAATATCTCTTGAACGGATCAACCTATTTGGTCCAAACTTTGCACCTCGTAATATATTGCCCAAACTTAGTTTAAGTTTGAATATGGGCCATATCGGTTAACTCCTTGGAGCTGTCAAGCTGTCCTAAAACATTTTTAATTAAAGTGGTGAGCACGTTAACTCTCGAGGTCTGCCCGACATAATCTTCCTTCCAAACATAGATCAGATAGATCCACTTCTTTGAGTTTCTCCCACAAAATGTTTTTCGCAAAATTGCGGATTAAGGACATCGAATCGTTAAGAATTTTTCGTAGCAGGTTGTCCTCTAGGCTACTATACGACGGTACAATTGTTTTAATGTGATAATGACCCAAAGGCTCTAAAAACTCTACCGACACCAACTAAAGTGACTGATGTGCACGAAAACTTACGATTTGAGTATCCAATTTGACCGAAACTCTGCACATCGAAAAATTTCTTCCAAACGCATATCAAATTCCCAGAAGGTCTATATCGGACGACTGCTTTAGGTACAACCCTTATTAAAGGTATTCCTTGAGTTTCTGAATACCACGAAACGATGTTATTCTTTGACAGTCCATACTTTTGGAGGTAATGACCCAAAATCTCTGAAAAGCCACGCCGGCAGCAACAAAAGTGACAGGAGATTAGAGCATATAAAGTTCCCAGAAGGTATGTATTGGTGAACTCACTTAGGTACCTCTCTCAAAATTGTCAATCGAGTGCACTTTAATAGCTGTTTGAGGATCGATCTGAATTTTTAGCGAAGGTACTTCTTGTGAACCTGCTTAAAGCTATATAAAGTTCATGCTTCCTGGCATAATCACCAAAAACACTAACGGTGGTTATATCTAAAATGTGTGCATGGCACGATAATTATCGAAAGGAATGACTCCCACAATTAAATGCAGTTCCAAGATGGACTATGTCGGCTTATTCCTTCAGGTGTCCACTCCGCTTTAATTCACTTTAAGGACATTTCCAGGATTGTGTTATAATTGGAAGATCGGGTAGTCGTTGAGATTATTTCCAAATATATGGGACCCAAAATCTCAAAATATAATTATATTTTCGGTCACTTCTGATTGGGTCCGACAGTGATATAATTATGACCCCACAAACGTCTACAAATGTATGCTACAAACTTCCCAAACATCTTTTGTCACCTACAAAAATACATTTTTTTTAAATATGGGTCTGTTCTTAGTACATGTAGGTCCACCACTTCTGATATTGTTTTTCGTTGTACACCTATGACGTTGAGGGTATTTAGCTGGTATCAGAGGCCACTGAATTTGGTTCCAGTTGTATATTCGCAGAACGTTTTCTTAAGACTTTAAACGTTCTCATGGTAAGAGTGTCAAAGAATCGCACCTTAAGGCCTGGGATGAACGGCGTTGGGATATTTTCTCAGAGACTCAGGTCCGATGCAGTTTGCGGTTTACTGGGATTTGCAACATACATGACCTGTGAACGATTCAGTTAGCACTCAATGGGGGACAGATGCGTCTCAAGATCGTGACACGTAACAAGAACTAAAGGTGTCCTCCTGGGAGTTTGGGGAAAATAGTTTAATTTATAGTACTAGGGACGACCCATTATAGGGTACTCAATTTTTTAAGAAAACAGTTAACATTTAATTTTGTAAGTAGTTGCTTAGTCAGAGCCGTTTGAGAGTTTTCATCATCTTCATCCTCATCATCATTTTAGTTGGTAGACAGAGGCAGGGATGGAACATTCACAAAATAAAAATTTTCTATTTGCTTCTTTGCGGCTTCAGTCAACAAATACCAAAAAAGAAATAATAAAGAAAACTTCAATGTTTCTTTTTAAAGGGTCATAGTTGAACATTTCAAAAGGAAGCAAACCAAAGCAAACAGCAAAGGTATTGAAATGAAAATGTACTCTCATAAAAATTGCATGTTGTAATTCATGTTTATTAACAAAAAAAAAAAACTAAAAACAAAAAATCCCAAAAATAAGAAAAAATAAACAAAACTCAAGGAAGAAAAAGATGAAAAGGTTGTCATGTTTGATGATGAACCAGCAGATGGGTTTTTAAAGCAAAATCTTTGAGGATTTGAGGTTAGTTTTTCGCTTAAGCTTAACAAACAAAATGAAAATGTTGATATTTGTTTTCTTCACTGTTCGTAAGAAAATGTGGGAAATTGGAGTAGTTGGTGTTGAATTTTTCCTTCCCTCTATGAAATGAAAATATTGTCCATTGCATGTTGATTACAGATAAATTGTTTTAATTTTTCTCCCTCTCTTTAAATAAAAATATGTTTTTTGTTATTATTTATGTAAGTTTAGCTTTTGATGGCTAATATCCTGCTTAGATGATGTTTGATGAGTGCTGGTGTTACAGTGTGGAAAAGTGAAAAATTCATTTGAGACTTGGCTATGGGAATTGTTATGGCTCAAGACTAGGCCACAAACGTGTCTAGGCGATTAAATGGAAATCTCTGAGGAAATTCCTCAGCGAACTGAAACGAAGCACAAAAAACTGTTATTAATGAGTGAAGTTAAGAAGATTTGTGAATTTTGTTATCTAAGGAAAGTGATTCAGTCTGTAGGAAAAAGAAATGGTGGCAGATTTTGTTAGAGGCATGAATAATCAGTCGGCATTGCCGAAAGTTAAATACCCTTGTCTTATGGCTAACAATAACGGGAGCAGACTATGAACAGATCTCCAATTTTGAAAAGAAGTAATATAATAGCATTTTTGGAAGTGATAAAAGAAGTTTTGGAAATGTCCAGCTTAAATTTTAAGGAATTTATGGGTTAGGTCCATAAACAGTGAGCCTCATTATTAAACTGACAGATTCAATCAACACAACCTACGCAGATGAAAAACCATTATCCTTTTTATATTGTAAGAAAACCACTTAATAATTGTTCCACAAAAATCCCATAAGGGACAAGGGAGACTTCTCTCATATCAATGAGTGCACCCCGATTCATATTAGCTCAATGATATTGGACCTACAGTTTATCGCCGAGTCCGAACTAGACACGCCGTTCACACCACTTTTGTAGAGAAGTTTGGTCAGGGTTTTTTGAGAATAAGATTATAGCGTTGTAACATCAACTTTAATGTGAGATGATATGAAAAAGTGGCAGGTAGAAGATCATTGAGACCTTCCGCAGGTAGAAGACCAATGAGGATTTCAACCGTAGAAGACCAATGAGGCCTTATGCAGGTAGATTCCCAATGATGTATTTTTCAGGTAGTAGTCCAATACGGTTTCTCTAGGTAGAAGACCAATGGGAATCGAGAAACAGAAAGGTACAGGAAAGGGAAGAAAGCATTGAATTTGTCGAAGAAAATACAAAGCGGTAGCTTCAACCATCCCATCATCTGCAGGTCAGAAGACTGGGGACATTGTTTTGCTAGTTCATCGGATGTCTCATTTTCGTAGACACTGTAGACAACATAAGTTAACAGCCATCGCGCAAGTTTTTTTTATGAATGACTTAATTTGAACAGCCTAATGCTCTTAGAGCCAATTCCCTTCTTCCATCTTCCATTCGTCGGTGACAATGAATGGGCTAACTGGAAGTGGCCTACACGTGCTCGCTCATTTTTATCAAGAATTATTATTTCAGGTACAGAGTTGGTTTCACGATGAAGCTCATCAGGCCCGTTTGCATTCTCACCTCCATTTTTGGGAAGTTTGTTCTCATTTCGGGTATCCAACCAGTAAGGTATGCAGCGAGCGACTGCAGCAGTGGTGCTATTCCGCAACGTTTTTCTGCTACTTGAACATCAGAATCAGAACATTTCTCTGAAGATGCAAATGACGGAAACTATGATAGGTAAGTGAGACCAGACGGTTCCAAAAGCGGTCTTATATTGAGCCTATAACCTGAAGTACACTTATTTATTGGCAAGATATATAGGTTAAGCAATTCTAACTCAGCAGGTGCACACTTTATTGTTGCTCTCATACACTTCATATAAAGGCAAAAAGAGCCAGGCGCAGGCGAGGTAGGTCTGCATTGAAGAGAATAGTGCAAAACGAAAGCTCCTCAGTTCATCACATCGCTGTAAGCTGCAGTAGTTGTAGTAGAGCTCGGTTTCCCGTACCGCCGCAACCATGATTTTATTCTGACTCATAATATTCAGAATAACGTCCGCAAGGCATTTCCAGGGATTGGAACTGCAAAGAAGTCTTGTATTCTGATGATGACGACCTCTCACCGGGGCTGTGTTCACGAAGCATGCAGCATTTCGCAGTCACTCACCGCCATTTTGTAGTTCCTCGAGTCCATTTGATCTTTTGATAGGAGTTAAGGCCAACTTCTCATAAATCTTTTAATGTTATCAAACAAAATCGGGTTATTTCTCATAAAAGATTAGGTGATCTTCTTATAAAAGATCAGGCGATCTTGTTATCAGTAGATCAGGCGATTTTCTTCATCAGATTAGATGATTTCCTCGTAGAAGATCAGATGGTCTTCTTGTAGAAAATCACTTGATTTGCTTGCAGAAAATCGGGCGATCTTCTCATAGAAGATCAGGTGATATTCTCATAAAGATCAGATGATCTTCTTATAGAAGATCTGGTGATCTTCTTATAGAAGATCAGGTGATATTCTTATAGAAGATCAGGTGATCTTCTTATAGAAGATCAGATGATCTACTTATAGAAGATAAAGTGATCTTCTTATAGAAGATCAGGTGATCTTCTTATAGAAGATCAGGTGATCTTCTTATAGGAGGTGATCTTCTTATAGAAGATCAGGTGATCTTCTTATAGACGATGAGGTGGTCTTGTTATAGAAGATCAAGTGATTTTCTTATAGAAGATAAGGTATTCTTCTCAAAGAAGGTCAGGCGATCTTCTCACAGAAGATAAATTGAACTTCTGGTGGATGATTATCCGATCTTCTCATCGAATATCAGAAGATATTCTAACAGAAGGTCAAGCAATCTTCTTACGGAAGATCAGGTGATCTTATCATAGAAAATTAGTTGATATTCCCATAGAAGGTTTGGTGATCTTCTCACAGAAGCTCAGGCGATCCTCTTAAAGTAGATAAATTGAACTTCTCCTTGATCTTCACATAGAATATGAGGGAATATTCTCATATAAGATTGAGTGATCTTCTTGTAGAAAATTATTTGAACTTCTCATAGAAGGTTTGGTGATTTTTCAAAGAAGATCAGATGATTTTCTCGAAGAAGATCAGAAGGTATTCTCATAGACGATCGGGTGACCTTCTCACAGAAGACCAGTTTATTTTTTTACAGAAGATCGGTTGATCGTCTCACAAAATATAAGCTGAGCTACTCACAGTTGAACTTCCCATAGAATATCAGATGTTTTTCTCATAAAATATCAGATGAACTTTTCATAGAAGATCAGATTGTCTTCTCATAGAAGATCAAGTGATCTTATCATAACAGATAAGACAATCTCTCAAAGAAGATCAGGTGATCTTTATAATTAAAATCTGTTGAACTTTTCATAGAAGATCAGGTGATTTTTTTATAGAAAATTAGATTGTCTTCTCATTGAAGGTCAGATTATCATCTCGTATAAGGTCAGACGATCTTCTCATAGAGGATCATAGACGATCAGGTGATCTTCTCATATGAGATCAGGTAATCTTCTCATAGAAGATCAGGTAATCTTCTCATAGAAGATCAGGTAATCTTCTCATATAAGATCAGGTAACCTTCTCATAGAAGATCAGGTGATCTTCTCATAAAAGATCAGGTGATCTTCTCATAGAAGATCAGGTGCTCTTCTCATACAAGATCAGGCGATCTTCTCATAGAAGATCAGGTGATCTTCTCGTTTGAGATCAGGCAATCTTCTGGTAGAAGATCAGGTGATATTCTCATACAAGATCAGGTGATCCTCTTATAGAAAATCAGTTGTTGTTTTTTCATAGAAGATCAGGTGATCTTCTCATACAAGATCAGGTGATCTTCTGGTAGAAGATCAGGTGATCTTCTCATACAAGATCAGGTGATCTTTTCATAAAAGATCAGGTGATCTTCTCGTATGAGATCAGGTAATCTTCTCCTAGAAAATCAGGTGATCTTCTGGTAGAAGATCAGGTGATATTCTCATACAAGATCAGGTGATCCTCTCATAGAAGATCAGATTAGCTTCTGATAGAAGATCAGTTGTTTTTTTTTTCATAGAAGATCAGGTGATCTTCTCATACAAGATCAGGTGATCTTTTCATACAAGATCAGGTGATCTTCTCGTATGAGATCAGGTAATCTTCTCATAGAAAATCAGGTGATCTTCTGGTAGAAGATCAGGTGATATTCTCATACAATATCAGGTGATCCTCTCATAGAAGATCAGATTAGCTTCTGATAGAAGATCAGTTGTTGTTTTTTCATAGAAGATCAGGTGATCTTCTCGTAGAAGATTAGATTAGCTTCTGATAGAAGATCAGTTGTTGTTTTCATAGAATTTCTGGTAATCTTTTTAAAGAAGATCAATTGGGCTTTTCACAGGACATGCTGAGCTTTATTTTAACAAGGAATTGTTAGGTTTCAAAGCTACTAAAAATAAGTTGTATTAATCCCACATCAATTTGGTATTTAACAACCTTTTTGTTGACAGTTTTCACCGTATGTCTCAGAATTTAAAACGCCCTAATGTTCGTGATCAAGTAGCTGTGAAGTGTTAAGTATTTTAACAGAATGCAAAGTACTCGCCCTCAGTCGCACTGCAGTTGCATATGTTATTAACTTTTGTGTTGTAAATAATTAATTTTCAGAATTCTTTTTTTCGATTTCTTCAAAATTCCATACATCAAAGATACGCATGCAAATGCTGTCTGTTTTTTTTTTTTGAAATGTCACTTTTGATATAAAAATTTTTTGCGATTCGGTGTTAAATAAAAATCATGATATTTTTTCCACGAAAACGTGCTGGCCATATCAGTGTAAACCAAAAGGAAAAACAAAAAATACAACAAAAAACATTTAACATTTATTGGTGGCAGTTGGAGCTTATTATTTTGCATTTTTAAGTAATTTTTTGTTGTTTCTTAAGTTGTCAAAGTATTTAAACGGTTATGGCGGTCATTTATTTTATGTAATTTAAGCACAGCAACAAGAACAACAAAAAGTGAAGTGGCCAACACTCTCTGCCCCCAAGAGCAACAACGACAACAGCAATCAACACTTTGGAGGTTCACAAAAAACGCCACTCTCATAAAAGCGGAAAAATAAAGTTCTTAATGTTGGTTGTGGTGGTTGGTGGTGTCTCAGTAGGCTTTGAATTTCTCGCCCTGATGTTTTATGTGAATGAATGACTACTTGACGTTTCATCTATCTATCATGCTCTCTTGGTAAATGTGTGTGTGACATTGTCAACACCTTTATGAGGTGTTTTTTGTAGCTGTTTCGTTTTTTCCTTCAATTTATGCATCTTTTTACAGTGTGGGAGTTTTGAATATGTAAAGCAAAAACAACAACGCCAACAATAATGACGATGACGACTGCGACTCATAATAATTATTTTCAATTTTATTACAATGTTACGTTTTTTGTGTTTTTGAAAATGTTCTCGTTTGCTTGAATATTTTGCTGCGTATTTTTGTAAAATATCTCGAAGAGCTTGAGTTGGTAATAAAACAAAAGACTTAAGACACGAACTTTTTGTAAGTTTTGTTTATTTGTCATTTGTCTTGAGTTTGTTCGTTCGTTCTTTTTTCGTTGCTTATTATTCTAAATGTCATTGAGTATTTCCGCCCATTTCAGTTTGTAAGTAGAGGTTAAAGATGGTTGCTGCTGTTACTTAAGACTCAAATTAGTTTAATTAATTTATTGGCATGCAAGCGGGGAAAAACGTGCATTGTTTTTGAAGGTTAAATTCTTGGGCTTAGTGACGATTGTTTTTTTTTTTTTTTTTTTTGGAAACAGTGAACTCAGAACATTTTCTTCTGTGGAATATTACTGAGAGTTTATTAAAATTTTTCTTAAAGAGCACAATTTGTTGATCTTTGTACTACTAGCTTAAAGTAGAACTAGCTAAAATTTGACATTTGAGGTTTCCAGTGACCAAAAAACTTTTCCACTAAAAATTGCCAGGATATGGGGGGATAGCCTCCATATAACAGTACCTCAAAATTTAAGTTTTTTTTGAGGATTTCAGCTACATTTTCCACACAAATTGTCTCTAATTTGGCACTTGGAGTTTCAAGAGGTAAAAAAACTTCTGCACCAAGAGTGGTGGAGATATTTCCACGTCATGGTATAGGCCCCATATAATGGTATCTCCCGATTTAAATTATTTCAGCTACATTTTTGAACGAATTATCTGAAATTTGACAGTTGAGTTTCTCAATGACCGAAAAACTTCTTCACTAAAACTTGCCAAGATAGGTCCACGTTTTGGTATAGACCCCATGTAACGGTACCTCCCCATTTAAAGTATTTTGAGGCTTTTAGCTAGATTTTCTGACCGAATTAGCTGAAATTTGACATTTGAGGTATCCAATGATCAAAAAACTTCTCCATATAAAATTATCAAGATAGGTCTACGGTATGATATAGCCTCCATATAACGTCACCCCCCGATTTTCGGTATTTTGAGGAGTTTAACAACATTTTTTAACCGAACTAGCTGTAATTTCACACTTGAAGTTTTCTTTGGTCACTAAACTTCTCCACCAAAAATCGTCAACATGGGTCCATGTTTTGGTATATCCCCCATATAAAAATACCAACAGATTGAAGAAAATTTTTAGATACATTTTTTTGACCATCTGTAGGCATTTGCGTTATGCGTGGTCGAACAAATTTTGCACCTAACTTGAAACTAATTATTTCATTTTAGTTCAGAATAATTTATGATGGGGGTATTAAAAGTTCGGCTCCGGCCGAACATAATATTTTTTTACTTGTTAAGTCTATCTTCGTACAGAAGAACTTAGAAGATCGTCTGGTTACGTACCCATAATCCTTCGAAGGTCTTCTGCTTATAAACGTATTTTTTTCATAATTTTTATTTCCATAGAAGGCATTTCGAATTTACTCTGTTTTTTAAGACCTTTAGAAGGTCTTCTGTTATTAGCGCATTAGAACGACATTCTTCGTTAAGAAGGCCATAAGAAAATATTCTGCTTTCTGAAAGCTTTAGTGTAAAAAGACCTAGAGAATCTCTAACACCTGTTGAATGCCTTAGAAAGGTATTTCGTCAATAGAACTCTTGTCTCTTCTGCCTTTAGGAGGTTTCCTGCCCAAAGAAGTCCAAAAAAGGTCTTGCAAATTTAGATAAATAATATATAATATGTGTTCGACAAACATCTGAGAAGGGACAAAGGGAATTCGTTCATATCAATGAGTACAACCCGAGTAATATTAGCTCAACGATAGGGAACCTATTGTTTTTCGCCGAGTCCGAACTGTGTACCTTACGCACCACTTGTAGAGAAGTTTTGCCTGACTAAAGTAGTCAGGAAATGTAGCCCTCATTACGTTGAGGGTTAGAAATCATTTTAAAGATCTTCTGCCTAAAGGAGACCTTACTTACTTACTGGCTAGCCCATCACAGAACAATTGTTCTATAGGCCGAACTAAGAAAAGATCTCCAATTCTCTCTATTTCTTGCTTCGCTTTCTGGAATACCGCGCCTTTTCATCTCATCATCCACTTGTTTGCGCCATCCATTCCTTGGCCTGTCGATTCTGCGAGCACCGCCACCGTCATACGCCTTTTTAGCGGGTTCATCATCGCTCATTCTTATTATATGGCCTAGCCAACGAAATCGCTCAATCTCGATACGTTTAACTATATTCATGTCTTTGTATAGCTGATAGAGCTAGCGGTACATACGACGTCGATATTCACCGTCAACATAAATCGGCCCGTAGATCTTTGGAAGAATTGTCCTCTCAATCACACCAAGCACTGCCTTATCTGCTTGCGCAAGTACCCATGCTTCGGAGCCATACTTTAGCACGGGTAGTATCAGCGTTTTGTATAGTGTTATTTTTGTTTGACGAGATGTGACTTTGTTTTGAAATTGCTTACCTAAACCATAGTAGCATCTGTTGGCCTATACAATTCTTCTTTTTATTTCACAACTGATGTCGTTTGTTGTGTTTACGGTGGTGTCGAGGTATACGAAGTCTTTTACTACCTCAAAGTTATAGGAACCAACTTCAACAGTTGGTCCGATCTCAATGGACGCACCATCGTCGACACCATCAACTTGGTCTTTTCGCCGTTTACCGCCAGACCCACTTCAGCAGATTCTCCATCAACCTTCATAAAGGTATCGGTTACTTCTTTTACTAATCGTCCCATGATGTCTATATCATCAGCATAAGCAAGTAACATGTGGCTACTGGTGTAGATTGTGCCACTTCTTTTGACGTTTGCCTCTCGCATAACCTTTTCTAGCAGGATGTTGAAAAGATCACACGAAAGTCTTTTTTCTTTGCCTGAAACCTCTTTTGGTACAAAACTCTTCGGAGAGGTTCTTTCCTATTTTAAGTGAAGATCTTGTGTCAGAGTCATTTTACAAAGCCGAATGAGCTTTGCGAGGATACCAACTTCAGACATGGCTTGGAATACCTTTGAACGTAGTGGGCTGTCGAAGGCTGCTTTATATATCGACAAAAGGGTGGTACGTGTCGATCTGCATCTCTTAGGTCTTCTCCAGGATTTGCCGCAGGGTAAATATATGGTCAATGGTGGACTTGCCAGGTCTAAAGCAGCATTGGTATGGTCCAATTATTTCGTTGACCATTGGCTTTAGTCGTTCGCACAATATCTCTGACACTATCTTATAGGCAATAGGGAGAAGACTTATGCCCCTATAGTCGTCGGGTACGCGTTCTTCCTGGCAGATGGAGCTAACTAGCTGAGGCATACACCTTATCAGCGTGTCGCCTCCGGTTTTAAACAGCTCGGCTGGTAGGCCATCAGCTCATGCTGCCTTATTATTCTTCAGCCGGTTTATTGATGTCTTTACCTCATCTTGGCCGGGTGGTATACATTCAATACCATCTTCTGGGATTGGATCTGTGGTATCTTCGTCGACTTCGCTACTATTGGATACCAACAGTTTGGAAAAATGATCTTTCCATATCCTTAGCACACTATCTGTATCAGTTACCAGATTACCTTGCTGGTCTTTACAGGAGGATGTGCCTGTACCAAAGCCATCAGTTTGATGCTTGACTCTTTGGTAGAATTTTCGGGCTTCATTCTGGCTCCTGTACATCTCGATTTTTTCACACTCCCGCTTTTCCAACTCTCTCTTTTTCCTGCCTTTGAGCCCATCTACTCAGCAGTAGAATGCCTTTGAGCCCATCTACTCAGCAGTAGATGGCCTTTGAGCCCATCTCCTCAGCAGAAGATGGCCTTTGAGCCCATCTACTCACAAGTAGATGGCCTTTGAGCCCATCTACTCAGCAGTAGATGGCCTTTGATCCCATCTACTCAGCAGTAGATGGCCTTTGAGCCCATCTACTTAGCAGTAGATGGCCTTTGAGCCCATCTACTCAGCGGTAGATGGAATTTGAACCCATCTACTCAGCAGTAGATGGCCTTCGAGCCCCTCTACTCGGAAGTAGATGGCCTTTGAGCCCATCTACTCAGCAGTAGATGGCCTTTGAGCCCATCTACTTTGCAGTAGGTGGCCTTTGAGCCCATCTTCTCAGCAGTAGATGGCCTTTGAGCCCATCTTCTCAGCAGTAGATGGCCTTTGAGCCCACCTACTCAGCAGTAGATGGCCTTTGAGCCCATCTACTCAGCAGTAGATCGCCTTTGGGCCCATCTACTCAGCAGTAGATGGCCTTTGAGCCCATCTACTCAGCAGTAGATGGCCTTTGAGCCCACCTACTCAGCAGTAGATGGCCTTTGAGCCCATCTACTCAGCAGTAGATCGCCTTTGGGCCCATCTACTCAGCAGTAGATGGCCTTTGAGCCCATCTACTCAGCAGTAGATGGCCTTTGAGCCCATATACTCAGCAGTAGATGGCCTTTTAGCCCATCTACTCACAAGTAGATGGCCTTTGTGAGTCCATCTACTCAGCAGTAGATGGCCTTTGAGCCCATCTACTACTAAATGGTCTTCTCCTTATAGAAGACTAAATGGTATTCGTATACACCTTTTTCAGATGTAATTCGAAACATTTTAGTTGTAATTCGTAACGTTTCATTTGTAATTCGAGAATTCTATTTGTAATTCGTAACATTCCATTTGTAATTCGAATTATTCCATTTGTAATTCGAATTATTCTATTTGTAATTCGAATTATTCCATTTGTAATTCGAATTATTCTATTTGAAATTCGAATTATTCCATTTGTAATTCGATTTATTCCATTTGAAATTCGAATTTTTCCATTTGTAATTCGAATTATTCTATTTGTAATTCGAATTATTTCATTTGTAATTCGAATTATTCCATTTGTAATTCGAATTATTTTATTTGAAATCACAAAGGAAATCATTCGAAATACAAATGGAATAATTCGAACTACAAATGGAATAATTCGAATTTCAAATGGAATAATTCAAATTACAAATGGAATAATTCGAATTACAAATGGAATAATTCGAATTACATATGGAATAATTCAAATTTCAAATGGAATAATTCGAATTACAAATGGAATATTTCGAATTACAAATGGAATAATTCGAATTACAAATGGAATAATTCGAATTACAAATGGAATTCTCGAATTACAAATGAAATGTTACGAATTAAAAATAGAATTCTCGAATTACAATTAAAATAATTCGAATTACATCTGAAAAAGGTGTAGAATACCAATTAGTATTTTTATAGAAGACCAAATGTTCTTCTTATTTAGGACCCTATATGGTCCTCTTCTTTAGACTATGAAGTCTTCATAGCTCTATGTTTTGTTGTTTGTATAAAATGTTATACATTATCATTATTCAATTTCGTTAGATTTCAGCTGGCTGCCTGGTGGAAGGAAATGGAGCGTAATGTGTTAACAAATTACAGAGTAATTCATTTCTAATTTTTTTTCGCTTCTTTCGTAAGGTTGTACTCATTAGTCAAGAAATTGTGTTGGGCTTTGTCGGCTACTTATTTTTTTTTTGCAATGAATCTTCAAAGTGGTAATTTTCGTATTTTTTTGAGTTTTAGTTTTATTTTAAATTACTTTCGAGTCAAAGCCAAAAACAGTGGAGCTTAATGGAAAAGCCAATGTCTTGAAGATTTTATTATTAAGGCGAAGAAAAAAAACGTTAGATAATGTGTGGATGTGTTGTTGCTAATGTGAAATTAAAGAAAAAAATTACATAAAAAAGAAGTGTAGAAAAAAATCTGCTCGTGTTCTAAATCATCGCTATGATGAACATTTCTTTTGGCTGGTGTTTCTGAAGATTGTTACGTTTTGTGTTTCTTTCTTTCTTTGTCATAAAACCAAGAAAATGTTTTTTTGTTTGTTTGAAGATTTATTTTTTTTTGCAATTTGTAATCCATTTTTAATTATTACAGGAAATCTATTATTTGTAACACGCAGTTGGTGAGTGAAGTGGAGTTTTTCAGCTTGTTTAGTTAGGAGAGTGTAAGAAAAACAAAAGACTTAGACAACAAACGCGATGTGTTGTGGTATAATTTTTTAGACTTGTGATGTTAACGAAACGCTGTGTAAATAATACATTACTAAATTCAAGTACATAACATAGTTATTTTGTCATTTATGGTTTACAGTGGAACCCTTTTAAAAATGTGAACAACAAATATTGAAGTGAATAATATACGAAAAACCCCATTATAGGAAGTTTATAAAGAATAAACTATAAGTAAAAAAGAAAAGCGAATAGAAAGTGTTATAAATAATCCACATATCGATATGAGATTCCACTGTAAAGTATTTGTTTTTATTTCCAAACAAAGTGACTCTTATGAGTAACAGACTCATAACATTTTGTTTGTCAGTCGAAACAATCAACTGACTCTTGTGAGTCATTTGTAATTTAAGTCATCAAATCGGAATTGTATATAAATCAGATCAAATTAAATACTCAGGAGATGAATACAATAAAAAACATGTCATTGCATGTTGGAGGATGACTCAAAAAAATAATGCCACTCAACAAGCAGTTCATCAAACGTTCGCCTTGTTACAAAGAAACTGTGTGTGGAATTGTTGTTTTTATTGGCTATCTCTGAGGTCATCTTAACTGTATGCAGTTTCTTTGTAAGGTAATGTGTGCAGTCACACACACACGCACACACACACACACACCAAATGTTGTAGACAATTTTATCTTATGTTTTATTTTCCAAATGGAAATAAATCAAGTTCAGTGCAGAGGTGTCACCAAGGTTATGTGTGGAGAGATTTGTTACAGCATATTTATTGTTTTTGTTAATGAATACTTTTACGTGGAGGTTCAAGTTCAGTGCAACAGCATTGAACTTGGACAAAATGATAATACATGAATAAATTTCTATGATGATGGAATATTAATATGAAATTCATGTAGAGGAATTAGTCTGAAGAATTCTATTTAGAGATGCTCAGTATGGAGTATAGAATAACTTCTAAAACCGTTAAAGGAACTATGTCCTTCGAAGACCTTATGGCATTCCCTACTAGAAGACCTAGTGTCATCTCAAGTGAACACAGACCTCCCCGTGGTGTCTCCTGGGGAACTGCATTTAACGCCCGCTAGAAGGCCCTACTACAAGGCCTAGTGGCATCTCAAGTGGACACTGACCTCCCCGTGGTGTCACCTGGGGAACTGCCTTTAACACCCGTTAAAGGTAGTGAGCTAACATGTGCCGCGCGTTCACCCATAAGAACATTAAAAACTTGGGTTTGGGCGTCGGGTTAGGAACCCTCCCCTAGAAAATACAGTCTACAATGAAAAAAACGAAAGAAAAGAAAAACAAAACCCTCTAATGTTGACGAACCCCGCAAACGTTTTAAGGACCATGATCTGCGAATCTGCACCTGGAATGTTCGCACTTTTGAAAGAGAAGGTGCAGTCTTCGCATTGGCAGACGTACTTGAAAAGTACAAGGCCGACATTACTGCCATACAGGAAATACGATGGATTGGGAAAGGCGTCACAACAACACCTAAAGGTGACGCACTGTATTGTAGCTGCCATGACGTAAAGCATGAGTTTGGTTGCGGGTTTGTAGGTAGTCGGAGACTAAAACATCTGGTATTCAGATTCACCCCAGTAAATGAAAGACTTGCTGCAATTCGAATAAAAGCTAAATTCTTCCACATCAGCTTTATTTGTGCTTATGCTCCCACTGAAGAAAAGGACGAATAGACCAAGGACATATTTTATGAGCGCTTAGAAGAAACATATGACCGTTGTCCTGCCCATGACATTAAAATTATTCTAGGCGATTTTAATGCCAAAATTGGAAAGGAGAATGTCTTTGGCCCAACAGCCGGGAATTTCAGTGTCTACAGTGAAATATCTGACAATGGTATGAGGCTGATAGACTTTGCTGCTGCAAGAAACATGGTAGTTAGCAGATTTAATCATCCCGATATTCATAAGGGCACCTGCCTGTCTCCAGATCAAAGAACAAGTAATCAAATTGATCATGTTGTGATAGATGGTAGACATTCATTGAGCGTGTTGGATGTACGATCGTTCCGAGGCGGAAACATTGATTCGGACCACTACCCTGTTGCAGCAAAGGTACGTACCAGATTAAACATAGCATACAAAGTGCGATAGGCTGCAAACACAACAGATAGCCACAGCATATTCCACTCAACTAGCCCAATTGCTTAATGAGAGCACTCCTTGTCCCGATAACATAACAACACAGTGGGAAAACATTGCCCACTCCATGCAAACAGCCGCAACATCCATACTTGGATACCAGAGACCTCCACCAAGGAATCCATGGTATGATCAGGAGTGTCGTGCTGCTACCGAAGAGAAAATGCGGCATATAGAGCTACTTTACATCAGTGGCAACGCGTAGCGCACGAGAGAGCTATCGGGAGAAAAGGAGAGAAGAGAAACGTCTTTTCCGCAAGAAAAAGAGAGAAATGGAAAATCAGGAGTGTGAAAAAATCGAGATGTACAGTAGCCAGAATGAAGTCCGAAAATTCTACCAAAGAGTGAAACATCAAACAGATGGCTTTGGTACAGGTACATCCTCCTGTAGAGACCAGCAAGGTAATCTGCTAACAGATAGCGTGCTCAGGATATGGAAGGAACATTTCTCTGCTGGTTTTCAATAGTAGCGATGACGATAATACCACAGATCCAATCCCAGAAGATGGTATAGAATGTATACCGCCCGGCCAAGATGAGGTCAAAACAGCAATCAACCGGCTGTAGAATAATAAAGCAGCAGAAGCCGATTGCGTACCAGCCGAGCTGTTTAAAAACGAAGGCGACGCGCTGTTAAGGTGTATGTATCAGCTAGTTAGCACCATCTGGCAGGAAGAACGCGTACCCGACGATTGAAACCTGAGCATCCCGTATACCGTCCACAAGAAAGGAGATACGACTGTATGCTATAACTATAGGGTCATAAGTCTTCTCCCTATTGCCTACAAGATCGTGTCAGGGATATTGTGCGAACGACTAAAGCCTATGGTCAACGAAATAATTGGACCATACCAATGTGGCTTTAGACCTGGCAAGTCCACCATTGACCAGATATGTACCCTGCGGCAAATCGTGAAGAAGACCCAAGAGATGCAGATCGACACCTACCACCTTTTTGCCGATTATAAAGCAGCTTTCGACAGCCCGCTGCGTTCAAAGGTATTCCAAGCCATGTCTGAATTTGGTATCCTCGCAAAGTTCATCCGGCTTTGTAAAATGAGTTTAACTGACACGAGATCCTCAGTTAAAATAGGAAAGAACCTCTCCGAAGAGTTTTGTACCAAAAGAGGTTTCAGACAAGGAGACAACCTTTCGTGTGATCTCTTCAGCATACTGCTGGAAACGGTTATACGAGAGGCAAACGTCAAAGGAAGTGGCACAATCTACACATGTGACTGTTACTTGCTTATGCTGATGACATAGACCTCATGGGACGATCAATAAAGGATGCAACTGATACCTTAGGAAGGTCGAAGCAGAATCTGCGAAAGTGGGTCTGGCGGTAAACGGCGAGAAGACCAAGTTGATGGTGTCGACGCCCAATGCGTCCATTGGGATCGCACCAACTGTTGAAGTTGGTTTCTATAATTTTGAGGTAGTAAAAGTCTTCGTATACCTCGGCACCGCCGTAAACACAACAAACAACATCAGTTGTGAAATAAGAAGGAGAATTGCTTTGGCCAACAGATGCTACTATGGTTTAGGTAAGCAATTTCAAAACAAAGCCACATCTCGTCAAACAAAAATAACACTATACAAAACACTGATTATACCCGTGCTGATGTATGGCTCCGAAGCATGGGTACTTGCGCAAGCAAATAAGGCAGTGCTTGGTGTTTAGAGAGGAAAATTCTTCGAAAGATCTATGGGCCGATTTGCGTTGACGGTGAATATCGATGTCGTATGAACCACGAGCTCTATCACCTATACAAAGACATGAATATAGTTAAATGTATCGAGATGCAACGACTGAGTTGGCTAGCCCATATCACGAGAATGAGCGATGATGAACACGCTAAAAAGGCGTATGAATACATGCCACATGGCGGTGCACGCAGAATCGGCAGGCCTAAGCTTCGATGGAGCATACAAGTGGATGAAGAAATGAAAAGGCGCGGTATTCCAGAAAGCGAAGCGAAAAAGAGAGAGAATTGGAGATCTTTTCTTAGTTCGGTCTATGGAACAAATGTTCTGTAATGGGCCAGCTAAGTAAGTAAGTAAGAGGTCCTGTCGTCTGCAATGCTAAAAGAGCCTGTGGTTTTCCTTTTAAAAACCCTTATGGTCTTCTATGTTAGAAAATTTTATGATTTCTATACTAGAAGACTTGACGGTATTTTATACCAGAAGGCATTGTGGTCTTATTGTATTATTGTTTCTTTTGACCCATTTAAAATATGCCATTTGATATCAAGTTCAAACGCATCTTGTCCCATACATAAAGTGATATGCATCACTTCAAACCTTCGTGGCCTTTCTCTGGTCCATAAAGAAAAAAATAAGCAATGCACAATTTAATTGATATCACTTGACAAATGGAGGTGGTGCTGGCGGTGGCATTAATGGTTGACCAACACCATTATTCATGCCAGCCAGCCAGCACAATTATAAATGCTTAACCTTCTAACACACATCTAAGAGACGCAAACTCAAAAAACAATTAAATTAAATACTGGATAAATGTTTCAATGTTCCCTTCTTTTTTTTAACTTATTTTCCCCTTTATAAAAAATCTCACCAACAATGTGCGAATGAATGTGAGCGCCTGGTTGATGTTTATCAAGGCATGAAAATGACAACATTTAATAGAAACTGCCCACCAACAAGGCTTTCATTATCAGCCAAGCATATGTGGCTGTGGTGTAATGATATGTACATATGTATATGAATAAAGAGATCATAATAAATAGGTGGAGAAGAGTGTGAAACACTCCACTCACATGATAATGAAGAATGTAAAAATTTTACCTTAAATGAAAAGTCAGCAAGCAGCTCATAATGTTATGGAAATGCTGCGCATCATGTTTCCGCATGAAATCTTGACGCCACTAAATTTCTGCTTTTAATGGAGCTGTTGTGTGTGTTATGTTTGTCAAACTGTTGTAATCGAATGAGAGATTGAAAGGGATATTGTATGGGCGATAGATAGATTTTTAAGTTATGGCCGAATCATGGGCGCTATGAACTTTATATTATATATTTGAATACTGGACTATATAGTAGACACCCTAAGCATATCCGTTATGCAATATGAATATTCTATGAATTCCCCCGATGACGTAATTACAGCTTAAAGTACTCAATATATGCAATTTTTACAAGGTCCGTCGTATGTTTTCTATATTTTTTGATATATATTCACTATAATAATTAAAAAACTTTTTGTATCGAGCGTTCAACATCTCCTTGATATATTAGGTTAGGTTGAAAAGAGGGGCGCAAGTCGCCACATGTCCAATGGGCATACACTTAAACCAGAATAGGCCTGTTGTGCGCTCTAGACTATTTGAAGAAGGGTCGTATCTGGTCTCTTTATTATTTTAGGAATTCTGTGCCCTTTACAAAATCCCTTAACTGTTTAACATCATTTACCGTTATCTGATTAAATCCCGGTATAGTGTCGGTCCCTAAAGACTGGGACCTGATATTTGCGAATGCTGGGCATTGGCAAAGGAAGTGTTCCAACGTTTCGTCGTCCTCTCCGCATGCCCTGCATAAGCTGTTATCTGCGTATTTAATTTTATGCAGATGAGCTTGTAGGCCCAAGTGACCAGTAAGGATACCTGTTAGCCTACTAATGTCTGCCTTACCTAATAATAGTAAGTTTTTAGTTTTATCCTCGTTTGGGTCCCTCCAGAGAATCTTAGTGGTTTTCCCTATCTCCTCTCTATTCCATAGGGATGTGTAGGCCTGTTTTGCCCAATTTTTTAACTCTAGACGTGACGCATTTAGAGGCTTTGCGCTGTCTAAGTTTATTATTGCTAATTCTCTGCCATTTTTGCCAGAGAATTTGCTCCTTCATTACCTTTAATCCCCGCATGGCCAGGTGCCCATATAATACGCACTATTCCTTGCTGGGAATAATTGTTTATCGTATTTATGCAGTCCAGTACAGTTTTCGATTTTACTGTCTTGGATGTTATTGCATTGATTGCCATTTTACTGTCCGTAAGGACGTTAACGGTAGTTGGTCTCGAGTTAGCATTAAACCAGTTCAGACACTCTGTGATCGCCCTGATCCACGCTTGAAGGACCGTATTGTGATCCGGCAACCGAAGAGAGATTTCCGTCTCTGGTTCTTTAATAAAAAGTCCCAGTCCCGTCCTCCCCCCTAACATCGAGCCATCTGTATAACAGCAGTTTCCAGGAGGCTTTCCAGCTAGGGTCCCGCCGATTCACGAGTCTCTGTCAGGTATTAATGTTTCACACGAGGCAACTACAATTGTTTCAGGTATACGGTCCGAATTAACGTTATCCATTGACTCCCCCGTTGTTACCTCTAGAATTTTTTGATGGTATGTTACGTGGTCCTTTTCGATCCGCTCGTCTGTCGCCTTCAGCCTTATGGCTGAATATTAGTGTGGAAAGATCCACAAAAAATGTTTGTTTGTATTCAAACATAACGAAATTCTGGGTAATAGTACGTTTATATATAACAGGATTTAACAAACCCACTGAGATTTAAATGTCAATTCCATTGCTTATATTTCAAATAAATCCTCAAAAAGAAGGTTAACCCTGCAAAAGGCTATAATATAAACATGTCATGAAACTCGTAAAAAACGATTTTGAGCTATATCTCAAGAACAAGAGCTGATGGAGAAAAACCGCGACAGGATTTGAAAACAACTCGCCGATTTCAGTTAGAAGCGAAAAAAAATTCGGTTGGAACAAAAGTCGTGTTGACCAGTGTGATCAATTTCGCTTCTTTTATACAATTTTTTTATAATTCCAACAAATCCCAAAAACACCTTTCTAGTAAAGGAAAATTATTTACAGAGGCTGTTACAAATACCTTCAACTGTTTCATATCTACACAAATCTCGTGTTGTGTCGGTATGCATTTGAGAAAAATGGCAGTCTTTGTCCTATATTCTATAATATCTTAGAATACCATATATGAGGCCTTCATTTTAAAATGTAAATGAATATTTTGGGGTAACAGAAAGAAATACACTTAAAACACTGACATTAAAATGATTATTTTTAGTGATTTTGTAATATTTAGCATTGGGACGTATACTTATTGTCGTTACTTATACACACCGCTATACCACTTTTATAGAAAACAAGTAAAAAAGTATCAGCCGGCTTTGCCGACAGATATACATATACCCTCAGCCTGTTTGAATTGAAACGTCCATCTAGTGGCAATATCGAATCTACGGATTACGGATTTTATGGCCCTTTCGGAATTTGCCGACAAAAAATATATCTGATTTGATATGGCCTAGCCAACGCAATCGCTGCATCTCGATATGTTTAACTATATTGATGTCGTTGTATATCAGATACAGCTCGTGTTTCATGCAACGTCGATATTCACCGTCAACGCAGATTGGTCCGTAGATCTTTCGAAGAATTTTTCGCTCAAACACACCAAGCACTGCCATGTCTGCTTGCGCTAGGCTTCGGAGCCATACATCAGCACGGGCAGTATCAGTGTTTTGTAGAGCGTTATTTTTGTTTGGCGAGATGTGGCTTTGTTTTTAAACTGCTTACTTAAACCAAAGTAGCATCTGTTGGCCAATACAATTCTTCTTTTTATTTCACAACTGATGTCGTTTGTTGTGTTTACGGAGTGGCCGAGGTTGACGAAGTCTTTTACTACCTCAATATTATATGAACCAACTTTCACAGTCGGTCCGAGCTCAATAGACGCATTGCGCGTCGACACCATCAACTTGGTCTTCTCACCGTTTACCGCCAGACCCACTTTAGCAGATTCTCCTTCGACCTTCATAAAGGTATCAGTTACTTCTTTTACTGATCGTCCCATGATGTCTATATCATCAGCATAAGTAAGTAACATGTGACTATTGGTGTAGATTGTGCCACTTCTTTTGACGTTTGCCTCTCGTATAACCTTTTCCAGCAGGATGTTAAAGAGATCACACGAAAGGCTGTCTCCTTGTCTGAAACCTCTTTTGGTACCAAACTCTTCGGAGAGGTTCTTTCCTATTTTAACTGAGGACCTCGTGTCAGTTAAAGACATTTTACAAATCCGGATGAGCTTTGCGGGGTACCAAATTCAGACATGGCTTGGAATACCTTTGAACGCAGCGGGCTGTCGAAGGCTGCTTTATAATCGACAAAAAGGTGGTACGTGTCGATCTGCATCTCTTGGGTCTTCTCCAGGATTTGCCGCAGGGTAAATATCTGGTCTATGGTGGACTTGCCAGGTCTAAAGCCGCATTGGTATGGTCCAATTATCTCGTTGATCATAGGCTTTAGTCGTTCGCACAATATCCTTGACACGAACTTGTAGACAATAGGGAGAAGACTCCTGCCTGGTGGAGCATAAAGTCGTATATCCTTTCTTATGGACGGGGCACAGGATACTCAGGTTCCAATCGTCGGGTACTCGTTCTTCCTGCCAGATGGTGCTAACTAGCTGATGAATACATCTTATCAGCGTGTCGCCTCCGGTTTTGAACAGCTCGGCTGGTAAGCCATCGGCTCCTCCTGCCTTATTATTCTTCAGCCGATTTATTGCTGTCTTTACCTCATCTTGGCCGGATGGTATACATTCAATACCATCTTCTGGGATTGGGACTGTGGTATCTTTGTCGTCTTCGCTGCTATTGGATACCAACAGTTTTGAAAAATATTCTTTCCATATCGTGAGTACATCTGTATCAGTTACCAAATTACCTTGCTGGTCTCTACAGGAGGATGTGCCTGTACCAAAGCCATCAGTGTGATGTTTCTTTGGTAGAATTTTCGGACTTCATTGTGGCTCCTGTACATCTCGATTTTTTCACACTCCCGCTTTTCTGTCTCTCTCTTTTTCCTGCGGAAAATACGTTTCTCTTCTCTCCTTTTCTCCCTGTATCTCTCTCGTGCGCTACGCGTTGCTACGGATTGTAAAGTTGCCCTATATGCCGCATTTTTCTCTTCGGTGGCAGCACGACACTCCTGATCATACCATGGATTCCTTGGTGGAGGTCTCTGGTATCCAAGTATGAATTTTGCGGCTGTTTGCATGGAGTGGGTAATGCTTTGCCATTGCGCTGATATGTTATCGGGATGAGGAGTGCTTTGATTAAGCAATTGGGCTAGTTGAGTGGAATATGCTGTGGCTATCTGTTGTGATTGCAGCTTACCGATGTCTAACTTTCGTGTTGTGTCTGTTCGTACTTTGTTTGCTACGTTTAAGCGGGTGCGTACCTTTGCTGCAAAAAGGTAGTGGTCCGAATCAATGTTTGCGCCTCGGAACGATCGTACATCCAACACTCTCGATGAATGTCTTCCATCTATCACAACATGATCAATTTGATTTCTTGTTTTCTGATCTGGAGACAGCCAGGTGCCCTTATGAATATCGAGATGATTAAATCTGGTACTGATAACTACCATGTTTTTTGCAGCAGCAAAGTCTATCAGAATTATACCATTGTCAGATGTTTCACTGTGACTGAATTTCCCGACTGTTGGGCCATAGAATAATTTTAATGATATGGGCAGGGCAACGGTCATATGTTTCTTCTAATCGCTCGTAAAATATATCTTTGGTCTGTTCGTCCTTTTCTTCAGTGGGAGCATGAGCGCGCAAATAAAGCTGATGTTGAAGAATTTAGCTTTTATTCGAATTGCAGCAAGTCTTTCATTCACTGGGGTGAAACTGGATACCAGATGTTTTAGTCTCCGACTAACTACGAATCCGCAATCATCATTACGTCATGGCAGCTATAATACAGTGCGTCACCTTTAGATGTTGTTGTGTTGCCTTTCCCAATCCATCGTATTTCCTGTATGGCAGTAATATCGGCCTTGTACTTTTGAAGTATGTCTGCCAATGCGAAGACTGCACCTTCTCTATAAAGAGTGCGAACATTCCAGGTGCAGATTCGCAGATCATGGTCCTTAAAACGTTTGCGGGGTTCGTCAACTTTAGAGGGGTCTGTTTTTCTTTTCTTTCGTTTTTTCATAATAGGCAGTTTTTTTTCTAGGGGAGGGTTATTAACCCGACGCCCAAACCCAAGTTTTTAACGTTCTTATGGGTGAACGCGCGGCACATGTTAGCTCACTACTTTTAACGGGTGTTAAAGGCAGTTCCCCAGGTGACACCACGGGGAGGTCAGTGTCCACTTGAGATGAAAGAGGGACCAAGATAAATCCTGGGCTTTGCCATGTTAAAACCGGTCAGGACCGTTACTTGGTATCTTCCATCCCGTACGCATGGACTAGCCCACGAAAAACATAAAATCGCTTAAACAGGATCACAAAAAATAGCATCGGTATAATTTTTCAAAGGTTCTTCGAACAGATCCTACACTGCGCTTAAACAAAAATTTTAGGGGGAGGTACCCTTAGGAAGAAGACCGATTTCTGAAGTAAAACTACATTTGGACAAAATGTTAGAAGATCCAAGGTTTGGACGCTCCGTTGCTCCGTCCAGCAGATATAGCGAGTACTATTTTAGTAACATTTTTAACTTTTTTTAACGCTGATCCGTTCGAGACTTATCGTACGCATTGTGGATTTTTACAGCTTTCAGGCAATTTTCTCAGCAAGAAAACTTGCACCGTCGTCATAGGGGCAGCCATTACAAATTGTTACTACAAAGATAAAAGCGATTCGAAAGCAGGCCTTAAACTGCATGTTTCCCAAAATTTCTGCAGGAGGTACCTGAAGGAGTGGACATATATAGTCCATTGACATATATAGTCCGATCGATGTCTGGTGGAAATATTACGATGTGCAAAGTATGGAAATCCGTTACTACTTTCAGGAATTATCGTGGCACAAATTTTCAGAATATTTTCGAACTTTTGTGGGAGAGATACCTAAAAGAATGGACCGATATGGCTCACCTTCGGACTTAAACTAAGTTCAGACAAAAATTTGCGATGGCCAAAATTGTAGACCATATCGGCAGATCCGTTCGTGCGCTCCAACCACTACCCATTGTGCCATAGGGGATGTTTACAACTTTCGGGCTATTTTCTCAGGAAATATGGACTTGCTCCTGATAAAACTTGTACCTTCGTAATGGGGGCAGCGAGTAAATGTTGCTACAACAAAAATCAAAACTGAGCTCTTCCGAAATTTTGTGTGGGATGTACCCGCAGGAGTGGACCGATTGAGTCCATATTGGAACGTCATATAAGTCTGTGGAAATTTGACGATGGGGAATGTATGGATCACATCGGTTACTCCCTTCAAAATTAAGTGCGCACAAATTTTCCGAACATTTTCGAACTTTTGTAGGGGAGGTACCGGAAGGAGTGGACCAATCTAACCCATCTTCGAACTAAAACTAAGTTTAGACAAAATATTACGAAAGCCAAATTTTGGATCGAATTGGTTGATCCGTTGGAGAGTTATCGTGCGCTCCAGCCAGCCAGCTAGACAGACAGATGGACGGACATGGCTAAATTAACTCCAAATTGTCTGAAACGGATTTCGTCAAAACATACTTGGGGTCTAAAACCATTATTTCGACGAGGCACATTTTGCCCGTATGAAAGCATAAATGCTCAGGGAATAAAAAATAAATAAATAAAATAAAATAAAATTAATTAAATTGAATGAACGTTATTTTTAGCATTAATCGGCAAAACTTCATTCATTCTCGCTACAGTCATATCCCTAATCTACACCAATCTCGAGTTGGATCTATGAGAAATCGCAGTCCTTGTCGTATATTCTGTAAGAAATCTCTTTGGGATACCATATTAGTATAAAAGGTCGTAATTTTGGGATGCACTAGAATGTATTTCATGTTTAACTCCGACAAATATCTTTGACAGGAAACTGATTGTTTTTAGAAATTTGATCATTTTAAAAATTGGGGCGTATACATATTGTCGTTACTTATACGTACCGCTGTACTAGGGAAGTATGCAGTAGTGGGCATTATAATATTCTCTTATATAACAACATATAATGTTTCATAATAAAATAGAATATTCACGAATTTCGTTGCCTACATATGTTGTCAAAAATAATGTCTATTTGATTAAAGTCTGGCATTGTGGCAAAAACAGTACCAGTGTAAATGAAAGGAATCCTAGAAGAGCACTTTCTTTCAATCTTTCAAATAAAAAATACTTTTTACAATCCTAAGAAAAATATATTTTTTTATAATTGTATGGTCATGAATCATAGGTATTCTCAAAGAAGACCAGAAGGTCTTCTAATAAATAACCAGCAGATCACCTTATAGATAACTATGTCGTTATTTCATAGATTGCCACAATACCTCCTCATGGATTACCAAAATGTCACCTCCTAGAGCCGGAAGATCTTCCTATAGTCGTCTTCTCATAGATGGGCGGAATGTTTTCTTATGGATTACATGACCAAGAGGTCTTCGGTAGTAGAAAGTGGTCTTATGGAAGTGGTCTTAAAAAATCTTATAAAATCAGAATTCCTTAGACCAGGCGAATTTGTAATTAGTTAATGACAGAATTATCTACAATCAACTCTTATTCTTTTTTATAGAAGAACAAATGGATTTTATTATAAAATCAGAAAGTCTTCTCATATGAGAGCAGGACTTAGTTTCATAGAAAAGCAGAAGGTCCTTTTTAATAAGACCAAAATGTCTTTCTTGTGATGATCGGAATGCCTTTTCATTGAAGACCAAACATTTTCTCACAGAGGACCAGAATGTCTTGTCTAAGAAGGCCAGAAATAAATATTCTTTAAGCATATCAGAAAGTGTTCTTAAAGAAATCCAGGATATATTCTACTTAATGGTCTTCTACCATAAGTCTACTTAAAAAGACCAGAAAGTCTTCTTTAAGATGACCAAAACTTCAGACATGGCTAAATCAACCCCAAATTGTCTGAAACGGATTTCGTCCAAACATACTTGGGGGACGAGGCACATTTTGCCCGTATGAAAGTGTATATACCCTCGTTATCATAAATGCTGAGGGTATAAACAACTCATAAAACAAATGTGACCTTGACTATTTTGACCTTTAAGATGAATTTTGGTGTATTTTATGCATTAAATGATAAAAGTAAAAGCGAAGATGTTTGAGCGTATGCATGTTGTCGTTACTCATACGCCGCCCAAAAATCTGAAAGTTGTAAGATATTGGTGTGTATAAGTAACGACAACATGTATACGCACCATGACATTGTGACTATACCTCTGTGGAAGATTTCCGCCCTTTATAAATCATGGTCTTTGGGTTTTTTTTGGAAGATTTCCTGGTATTTTATTTTTGACGACATTTCGCCCGGACACATTCCTTGTGGTATTCAATATTTGGAGTTTTTGCTGTCTGCTATTGACACTTTCCGTAATAAGATCCTCGATTCATCCAAGAATATCTTAAAGAAGAAGTTGTTTTTTGCCGTAAATGTCCTGACGTTACAGAAATTTCTGTTTTCCTTTTTGATAACCCTTTTTTTTGCCTAACCTTAGTTTACCTGTTAAATGGTAATGCATTAACACATCATAATAATGAAATAAATTGAAATGTATGAATAAAAAAGTCTAACCTTTTTCTAGACTGTTGTTTCCACCTTCTAAGTGTTGTTAAGTGTGTTGGCAGTGAAGAGCAAGTGAATGGCATAAAGCTTTGAAATTATATGAGTGTACCTTGTCAGCTAGTTGTGTTAATGGGCGCTTTGTCTGAGTATGTGTTAATCTATTTAATTCATTTGTGTGTATGTAAGTTCCATGCATTGTTGAAAATTTACTGTTCTACAAATGGAGGTGTGCAAGATAAAGTGTGTGTGTGAGTGAGTGTGTTCCTTGCAAAGTACAAAACAATGTCGCCAGACATTAAATATTTCAGAAACAAACAGGGCACTGCTTAAATCACTTAGGTAGTTGGTAGGGGAAGGATATCTTAGGTTTTTATTGAAGACAGTTGCATAAAAATGCTTACGACAAATTACCTCTTAAGAAGGAAAACAGTTCATGCCAAGAGATATAAAAAGGACCAATGTTGTAGAGGATTAATTTTTTTATTTCAAAAATTTGTTTATTAAAAAATTTTTATTTTTTTTTCTAATATATCACACTGTGTAACGCAAAAAATACAGATATTTTCCAAGACCCCCGAGAGTGTATGTACAAGGACCCTCAGAAGGTATAATTCACTTTCCTTAGAATTTTAAATTCCAGTGTTCCTCTTTCCATTTCTTTTATAAAATAACTTGTAATATTCTGAAGCCTTTTCTTATAGCTATGCTTCCCAACTTCCACTTTTTAAAGTTTTTATTAATAGCTACAATCGTTTTAAGAAAGAAACGACCTTGCCTTGTGCCGTTAAACTGGATTTCCTTCCATTATTTAACAGCTTTTTGCAAGTGTCAACGTTGAGGTGTTTCTATTTCAAAGATATTTGCTATTGTTGTGGGGAGCCGTTCTATGTGTTGTTTTTGTTGTCTTTAAAAATAATTTAAATCCTTGTTTGGGCGTTTTGTTTTTTCTATTGTTAGAAAATGTTGTAAATGTCTCAAAATCACTTTAAAAGAATTTTAATTAAATCTATTTTGTGGTTGTGTCACGCTAAGATCACGTTTTTCACCGAAACAAATAACAAACGGAAATACGGATAACCCACATTGGTGGGGTTATAAAAGAGAAAAAAAATGGGAGAAACAAGGTGTTCCACTGTAACTATACATACCTACAAGGGAGGGATATTGTAAACACGAAGTTATTTAGAGAGAATTTCAATATGCATATTTACATCCATGGCTTAGAGGTGGATTTTTAAGCAAGCTACGAAGTTATTTTTTGCATGCATTTTTCTTGTGTGTTTGACATTTTTTATTAACAAATGACAGCTGTCATTTAGTGAAAATTAATTATCAAATCATGTCTGTTTTGCCAGACATATATTTATGTTTTTTAATTGTTTAAGTGTGTGGTAAATTAATTATGAAAAGTAACTATAAATCAAATAAAGCAACAATTCATATTAGCTGAATAGTGTTTTTTTTTTATAAAAATTGCAATTCAGCCTGGCTGAATAAGATTTTCCATGGGAAAATTGCAATTCAGCCTGTCTGAATAAGATTTTCCATATGAAAATTCTTAATCAGCCTGGCTGAATAAGATTTTCCATGGGAAAATTGCAATTCAGCCTGGCTGAATAAGATTTTCCATGGGAAACTTACAATTAAGCCGGGCTGAACAAGATTTTCCATAGGAAAATTCCTATTCAGCCTAGCTGAATAAGATTTTCCATATGAAAATTCCTTATCAGCCTGGCTGAATAAGATTTTCCATATGAAAATTCTTAATCAGCCTGGCTGAATAAGATTTTCCATAGGAAAATTCCTATTCAGCCTGGCTGAATAAGATTTTCCATAGGAAAATTCCTATTCAGACTGGCTGAATAAAATTTCCCATAGGAAAATTGCAATTCAGCCTGGCTGAATAAGATTTTCCATAGGAAAATTGCAATTCAGCCTGGCTGAATAAGATTTTCCATAGGAAAATTGCAATTCAGCCTGGCTGAATAAGATTTTCCATAGGAAAATTGCAATTCAGCCTGGCTGAATAAGATTTTCCATAGGAAAATTGCAATTCAGCCTGGCTGAATAAGATTTTCCATAGGAAAATTGCAATTCAGCCTGGCTGAATAAGATTTTCCATAGGAAAATTGCAATTCAGCCTGGCTGAATAAGATTTTCCATAGGAAAATTGCAATTCAGCCTGGCTGAATAAGATTTTCCATAGGAAAATTGCAATTCAGCCTGGCTGAATAAGATTTTCCATAGGAAAATTGCAATTCAGCCTGGCTGAATAAGATTTTCCATAGGAAAATTGCAATTCAGCCTGGCTGAATAAGATTTTCCATAGGAAAATTGCAATTCAGCCTGGCTGAATAAGATTTTCCATAGGAAAATTGCAATTCAGCCTGGCTGAATAAGGCTTTTCCATAGGAAAATTGTAATTCAGCCTGGCTGAATAAGATTTTCCTTAGGAAAATTGCAATTCAGCCTGGCTGAATAAGATTTTCCTTAGGAAAATTGCAATTCAGCCTGGCTGAATAAGAGTTTCCCTAGGAAAATTGCAATTCAGCCTGGCTGAATAAGATTTTCCTTAGGAAAATTCCTATTAAGCCTGGCTGAATAAGATTTTCCTTAGGAAAATTCCTATTAAGCCTGGCTGAATAAGTTTTCCTTAGGAAAATTCCTATTCAGCCTGGCTGAATAAGATTTTCCTTAGGAAAATTCCTATTCAGCCTGGCTGAATAAGATTTTCCTTAGGAAAATTCCTATTCAGCCTGGCTGAATAAGATTTTCCTTAGGAAAATTCCTATTCAGCCTGGCTGAATAAGATTTTCCTTAGGAAAATTCCTATTCAGCCTGGCTGAATAAGATTTTCCATAGGGAAATTCCTATTCAGCCTGGCTGAATAAGATTTGCCATAGGAAAATTCCTATTCAGCCTGGTTGAATAAGATTTGACATAGGAAAATTCCTATTCAGCCTGGCTGAATAAGATTTGCCATAGGAAAATTCCTATTCAGCCTGGCTGAATAAGATTTGCCATAGGAAAAATCCTATTCAAATGAGATTTTCCATAGGAAAATTCCTATTCAGCCTTGCTGAATAAGATTTTCCATAGGAAAATTGCAATTCAGCCTGGCTGAATTAGATTTTTCCATATGAAAATTATTATTGAGCCTTGCATTTCATTGATTTTCTTTACAAAAACCTCAATCCATCTCAGCTGAATTGTGTTTGTGTTGCGTTTTAATGACTTTCCGCCTCTTTGAGCAACACCCAAGCGGTCACACAGCAAAACTTCACAGAACAATTCACGTCCTTGTAAATATTAAAGTTTATCTTATTTTTTATTGATTAAGAATTGATAATATATCGAGTATGTATTTCATTCCCCCTGTCTAGTCGATGCCTTACTGAGCCACAGATAAAGACCATAAAAAGGAGAATACAAAAATATTTACAACAGCCTCATATATCCCGCCAAATAGCCATGAATATGCAATTTCGATTTCAATGGCCATTACCGTGAGATTTTCTTGTTGCTGTTGTTTTTGGATTTTCCTTATGGAAAATGTTAAATAGGGCTTGGGGCCAGATATTGACTTAATTTGTTTAAGCCTCCCCACCTATGGTGGTGAGCGGCGGCGGCTTTAAACAAAAGTAACATTTTACAAGGAATTTTGAAGTACGAAACCAACAACAACCTCAGCTAAGGTGTAACTGCAAGAAGTCCACACATGTCTGTGGTGTGCCATTGCAGCAGAGACCAAAGCGTGAATAAGTGCAACATGTGAAAACATATGTTGCATCATTAGTGTTGCATCCCTGCATAACAAAAAAGGCATTACAATAACAACAACAACAACGGCAACAACCAAAATAAAGAATGCTCAAAACTTGTTAGGTAGACGAGGCCATAGCTTGTTGGGCTGTGTAAAATTTCTGCTGTTATTTTGAAATCGAGTACTTGTTGCAACACTACACCCAACCAAACTACTGCAGAGCCTAACATATGTTGTAAGTTTCTTTGATTTTTAAAGGCAGAACCATAGCACAGAAAAGAAACTTCGAAATCGAAACGAGTGATTTTTCGTCAGCCACTGAAGTGTAAAGTACAACCAAAATTTAAATTTGATTGAAATTCAAATGAAACGGCAAGCTGGAGGAATGTTTGGTTGCACACCACGAATGTAGGCTAGCTGAATTTATGTTTTCACCAAGAAAATTCAAATTCAGCAAGTGAGAATTAAATATTTCACAAAGGAAAACAAATTCAACAAAGCTGAATACCATTTTTCCTATGGAAACCCTTATTCACCCAGGCCGAATAAAAGTTTTTTTATTGGTAACGAAAAAATCTCTAAAATTCTTCCACCATAATCAATGTTTTGGAAATAATCACAGGCATGGCATCGCTACTACGCATCGATAAATAGCCTGCGGTTCATAGTTCCAATAGCCAGTCAGCCAGCCAGCCAACCATTGAGAGGGTGTTTGACACAAAAAAGGCAGCAACAACAGCAAAAAAGCAAAAATCTGCTACATAAACTGTGAACATGTAAAGTGAAGACATGTGGCAGGTTTGACACGGTACGTGTCTGACTTTCGCAAGACAAGACAAGGCGAAACGCCACTAAAAAAGAAAATCATGTTGTGGCGTTGGTGGCGGCATGCTTGCCATCATCATCATCATCGTCATGGCACTTGTCATGGACACATCCTAGCCCCATAAAGTTTTTGTTGTTTGTTGCTGAGGTTCTAGCTTTTGAGAAACTGTCGATATTGTCAGTACTGAGACTTTGTTTTTGTTGTTTTTATTTTGGGTGTTGCTGTCGTTGGTGGATGGAGGTGGTTTTGTTTTAGTGGCTTATTGTTAAAGCTCACACGCGTTACAACAAATTATAGGTTACTAGAGAGTAACTATTTTTTATTGGCAGCTTAGAGTGGAGTGATTTTTTTCTTTTCATTGGGATTTTTTATCAATGACAGTGGTTTCAGGTGGTCATGGAGACATGCAAAGTGTCGTCTGTCGTCTATAGAATATCAGTAAAGGACTGTCAATGGAAGCACATCTACCCTGCAGCAACACCAGATTCATTAGGGTACGCAGCTGTCACTGGATCAAAATCAAAAAACCAATTTGATCACGTTGTGTTAGATGGAAGTCATTCATCGAGTGAACTGGATCAATCTGAGGAGTAAGAATATACATACTACATAAATATTTTCTCAGAACCATATCAAAAGGCACAAAGGAGACACCTTTCTCATATCAATGAATGCATTCCGACTCCCATTAGCTCTTAAGATCTTCTATGGACTACAAGAGATCTCTTGAAGTCTTGTATGGACTAAGGAAGACCTCAAAAAGTTCTCGGTGGACTATAAAATAACTTAAGGGGTCTGCTGTAGACTACAGAAGACCTCAAGGTCTTCTATGGACTACAGAAGAACTGCTTAGGTATTCAATGCCCTACAGAATCTTCTTGAGGTCCCTTGATATTCTATGGAATGTAGAAGATCGTTTGAGTTCATCTATGTGCTACAGAAAACCACTTTAAGACTTTTGTGGTTTACTGAATATGTCGAGAAGTCCTCTGAATAGTTTATGGAAAACCTTTCTGTGTATTACAAATTACCATTGGAGGTTTTGTAACGATAAAAGACCTCTTCATGGCCTTTGGGCCCATCTACTCAGCAGTACATGGCCTTTGGGCCCATCTACTCAGCAGTAGATGGCCTTTGGGCCTATCTACGCAGCAGTAGATGGCCTTTGGGCCCATCTACGCAGCAGCAGATGGCTTTTGAGACCATCTACTCAGCAGTAGATGGCCTTTGAGCCCATCTACTCAGCAGCAGATGGCCTTTGAGCCCATCTACTCAGCAGCAGATGGCCTTTGAGCACATCTACTCAGCAGTAGATGGCCTGTGAGCCCATCTACTCAGCAGTAGATGGCCTCTGAGCCCATCTACACAGCAGTAGATGGCCTTTAAGCCCATCTGCTCAGAAGTAGATGGCCTTTGAGCCCATCTACTCAGAAGTAGATGGCCTTTGAGCCCATCTACTCAGAAGTAGATGGCCTTTGAGCCCATCTACTGAGCAGTAGATGGCCTTTGAGCCCAACACCTCTGGGGCCTACTGTGCACTACATAAGAACTCTTGGAGTCTTTTATGTGCTACAGAAGACCTCTTGAAGAGAAAGAGCTCAGTTACTCTGCAGTAGATGACCTTTGAACTAATCTACTCCGCTATACGTAGGGGGTTTTGTGCCTATCTACACCACAGTAGATGGCCTTTGAGCCCATCTACTCCATAGTAGATGGCCTTTGAGCCCATCTACTCCATAGTAGATGGCCTCTGAGCTCATCTACTCCATAGTAGATGGCCTTTGAGCCCATCTACTCCATAGTAGAGGGCCTTTGAGCCCATCTACTCCATAGCAGATAGCCTTTGAGCCCATCAACTCCACAGTATATGGCCTTTGAGCCCATCTACTCTACAGTAGATGGCCTTTGAGCCCATCTACTCCATAGTAGATAGCCTTTGAGCCCATCAACACCATAGTATATGGCCTTTGAGCCCATCTACTCCACAGTAGACGGCTTGCGAGCCCATCTACTCCACAGTAGATGGTTTTTGAGCCCATCTCCTCTACAGTAGATGGCCTTTGAGCCCATCTACTCTACAGTAGATGGCCATTGAGCCCATCTACTCTACAGTAGATGGCCTTAGAGCCCATCTACTCTACAGTAGATGGCCTTTGAGCCCATCTACTCTACAGTAGATGGCCATTGAGCCCATCTACTCTACAGTAGATGGCCTTAGAGCCCATCTACTCTACAGTAGATGGCCTTTGAGCCCATCTACTCTACAGTAGATGGCCTTAGAGCCCATCTACTCTACAGCAGATGGCCTTTGAGCCCATCTACTCTACAGTAGATGGCCTTTGAGCCCATCTACTCCACAGTACATGGCCTTTGAGCCCATCTACTCCATAGTAGATAGCCTTTGAGCCCATCAACTCCATAGTATATGGCCTTTGAGCCCATCTACTCCACAGTAGATGGCATTTGAGCCCATCTACTCCACAGTAGATGGCCTTTGAGCCCATCTACTCCAAAGTAGATGGCCTTTGAGCCCAGCTACTCCACAGTAGATGGCTTGGGAGCCCATCTACTCTACAGTATATGGTTTTTGAGCCCATCTACTCTACAGTAGATGGCCTTTGAGCCCATCTTCTCTACAGTAGATGGCCTTTGAGCCCATCTACTTTACAGTAGATGACCTTTGAGCCCATCTACTCTACAGTAGATGGCCTTTGAGCCCATCTACTCCACAGAAGATGGCCTTTGAGCCCATCTACTCCACAGTAGATGGCCTTTGAGCCCATCTACTCAACAGTGGATGGCCTTTGAGCCCATCTACTCAGTAGTAGATGGCCTTTGAGTCCATCTACTCAGTAGTAGATGGCCTTTGAGCCCATCTACGCAGCAGTAGATGGCCTTTGAGCCCATCTACTCAGCGTTAGATAGCCTTGAGCCCATCCAATCAGCCGTAGATGGCTTTTGAGCGCATCTTCTCAGCAGTAGATGGTCTTTGAGCCCATCTAATCAGCAGTGGATGGCCTTTGAGCCCATCTACTCTACAGTAGATGGTCTTTGAACCCATCTACTCAGCAGTAGATAGCCTTAGAGTCCATATACCCTGGAGTAGATGACGATTGATGTCAATTAGACTACTGTAGAGGTTTTTTTTTTGTCTCGGGAAGGCCTGTTAATGGTGGTTTTCTTCTAAAATAATTTTGGAAGACATTTAAAGGGCCTTCTGTCTCTAGGAGACCGTATAAGGTAGTCTTTCCCTCCGGAAGTCATTTTAATTGTCTTCTGCCTCTAGAAAACCTTTAAAGGGTCTTCTATCTTCAAAGGCCTTTTTAGTACCTGCTGTCTGTGGAAGACCTTATATATGGGTATTCTCTCTGTAGAACATTTTTAAGTGTTGTCTGTCCCTAAAGAAGACTTTAAAGTTTCTTCGGAAGACCTTTAAAAGGTCTTCTGTATGTAGAAGAACATTAAAGATTCCTCTGTCGGTCAGAAGACTTTTAAAGGTTCTTCTGTTTTGAGACCTTTTATGGGTCTTTCGTCTATAGATGACCATTTATGGGTCTTCTGTCTTTGCAAGATTTTTAAAGTTCTTCTGTCTCTTGAAAACCTTTAAAGGGTCTTCAGTCTCTAGAAGACCTGTTAATTGTCTTCTGTTTCTAGAAATCCTGTAAAGGTCAACTGCCTCCAGAAGAACTTTAAGGTATCACTTTTATAGAGAAAACTTCTCTGTCTCTAGAAGAATTTCAAAGGATTTTCTGTCTCTAGAAGACCTTTAGATGGTCTTCCCTCTCTATAAGACTTTTAAAGTCTCTTCGATCTCTAGAAGATCTATATGGACCTTCTGTCTCTGGAAGACCTTTAAAGGATATTCGGTCTCTAGAAGACCTTTAAAGGGTCGTCTGTGCTTTAGAGATCCTTTAAAAGGATCTGTAGAAGACCTTTAGAGGTCTTTTTTCTCTAGAAGACCTTTAGAGGTCTTTTGTCTCTAGAAAACCTTTCTGGCTCTAGAAGTCCCTTAAAGGGTCCGTTGTCTTTAGAACATTTCTGTCTCTAGGAGACCTTTAAGGTCTTCTGTCCTTAGAAGACATTTTAACGGCCTCTAGAAGACCTTTTAGGGTCTTCTGTCTCTAGAAAACTTTTTAAGGGTCCTCTGTCTATAGAAGTCCTCTAAGGGTCCTCTTTCTTTAAAAGACTTTCAAAGGTATTCTGTCTCTAGAAATCCCTTAAAGGGTTGGTTATCTTTAGAAGACTTTTATCTTTAGGAGACCTTTAAGGGTCATCTGTCTCAAGAAGATTTTTTAAAGGTCTTCTGTCTTTAGAAGACCCTTTTAGTGTCTTCTGTCTGTATAAGACCTTTTAAGGGTCTTCTGCCTCTATAAAACGTTTTAGACTTTAAAACTTTAAGACTAGTAGACTTTAAAGGGTATCGGGGCTCTAGAAGTCCCTTAAAGGGTCCGTTGTCTTTAGAACACTTCTGTCTGTAGGAGACCTTTAAGGTCTTCTGTCCTTAGAAGACATTTTAACGGCCTCTAGAAGACCTTTTAGGGTCTTCTGTCTCTAGAAAATTTTTTAAGGGTCCTCTGTCTATAGAAGTCCTCTAAGGGTCCTCTTTCTTTAAAAGACTTTCAAAGGTCTTCTGTCTCTAGAAATCCCTTAAAGGGTTGGTTATCTTTAGAAGACTTTTATCTTTAGGAGACCTTCTGTCTTAAGAAGACCCTTTTAGTGTCTTCTGTCTGTATAAGACCTTTTAAGGGTCTTCTGCCTCTATAAAACGTTTTAGACTTTAAAACTTTAAGACTAGTAGACTTTAAAGGGTATCTGGGCTCTAGAAGATCTTAAAAAGATCTTCGCTCTCTAGAAAGCTTCTAAAGCGTCTTAGGTCTCTATAAGACCTTTAAAATTTCTTTTGTCTTAAGAGGACCTATAGAGAGTTTTCTGTCCCCGGAAGACTTTTTAAGAATCTGTTGTCTCTAGGAAACCTTTAGAAAGCTTGTAAGGGGCCTTCTGTCTCCAGAAAACCTTAAAGTGTCTTCTGTCTTTAGAAGTCTTTCTAAGTGTCTTCTGCCCTAGAAGATTTTTAAAAGATCTTATGTCTCAACAAAACCTCTTAAGGGTCTCTGTCTCTTGAAGTCCTATAAAAGGTCTCCTGTCTCTAGAAAACCTTTAAAGCATCGTCTGTCTCAAGAAGACCTTTAAAGTGCCTTCTGGCTCTAGAAGACCGATAAAGATACCTATTCGTCTCTAGAAAAACTTTTAAGGGTCTTCTATCCCTAGAAAATGTCTTCGGCCGCTGCACGTCCTTTAAGGGTTATTCTGTCTCTAACAGACCTTTAAAGGGTCTTCTGTCTCTAGGAACCCCTAAACGGGGGGTAAGGGGTATTCTGTCACTAGAAAGGGTCTTCTGTTTTTAGAAGTCCCGTGAAGATCTTCTGTCTCTAGAAGTCCTTTTAAGGATCTCCTGTCTCTCGAAGGTCTTTCTCTTTAAGGTCTTCTATCTGTTGATGCCTTCTAGAGTCAAAATACATTCTTTCGTTAGAAGAACTTTTAAGGGTCTTCTATCTTGAGAAAGCCTTAAACCTTCTGTCTATAGAGGATTTATAGAGGTCTTCTCCAGATATAGAATACCGTTTAGGGGTCTTCTTTTTATAGAAGACATTTTAAGGATATTTGCTACATATTTAGCCTCTGTACTCGCAATTCCCGATATTTGTTTTATCTCCCTCTTTTGTGATCTCCTCGTAGACGTTTCATATTTTTGTTTTTGTTTTTTGCAACAGCAACTTAATAATCATCATTATTATCATCATTTGCCATATGATTATGATCCCTCTTAGGGTGTAATGGACATAGCTGAGGCTTGGTTGCTATTTGGCGTTGTTTCGGGTTGTGTGTGGCTGACTTAGGCATGGCGTTTATTTGGTCATCGTCAGCACTTTGATTGGTTTTACTTTCCGGTCGTTAAAATAAAGCACCTTGTGGCGGAATGGCCAACAAAAATACAAACCATACAACAAATCAATGGTAGTTTTAACGCATTACTCAGATAGTAGGGTAACAACACACCCTTTTTGGCTGTGATTGTTCGCTTGTTCGTCTGTCTGTTTGTCTGATGGCTGGTGTTTGTCTGTCGTCATCATCATCATTTTAGACGCCTGGGATGAATATTTATGGATATTCTATGTGGTTTTTTTTTGTTGCTGGTGGGGGAGTTTTGTTTGCATTTGTTGTTGTTGCTTTTGTTGGTAATGTATGTATTTTGGTTTGACTATGAAGTTGTATTTCTGAGTGAAGTGAAAAATAGTTATGTTTGAAATAGATTAGCACTTTTAAACATTATTTTTGTAAAGGTTTTATGTATTTATTGGTAGATTTGTTAGCTTGTTTGTTTGAAAATGGGTGTGTGTTGTTTGATATGTTGTCCGCTGGGGACTGGGTGTGAGGTCTTTTGTTATTGTTAATGGAAATATTTTTGTTTTTAGATTTAGTTTGAAATAATTAAAAATGTAGTGCCTGTAGCACTTGACGTAAATGGATGATGGGGTGCTGAGTAATTTGTTGGAATGACAGGTGGAACATGTTACCAATAAAATATATGCCGTAATATGGAATGATACAAATAAAATATATGCCGTAATATGGAATTAAAATAATTTTTTGATGGAGCCATTTAAATGCATAATATGACTTTTCTATTTTCATTTACATCTCATTAAATTTTCATCTGGTGCAATTTATCAGCTTCCCTGAATAAAAAAGCTCTCACTCAGCCTGCATGACAAAAGCTTTGCTATAAGAAGACTTTCCTTCAGCGTTGCTGCATAATGCATGTTCCACCTTTTGTTATTACAAAGCTCCCCAAAATTTTTTTGTTTTCTAAAAATTAGAATTTCCATTCTTGTTGTTGTTTCCCAGGAATAAATTCCCATTAAATGTATTTATTTGTAGAACTTAATTGTTTTTTTTCACAAAGACCTAAAAATTGCCGCAAAAATGTTCAATACGACATCATTATTTGCTCTGTGGAAACCCCTTTCCCCCACACACACCTTAGCCAGCACATGTGTAGACCAAAAAGGAACAACAAAAATATTTACACAAATTCCCAACTAAAGTTGTGTTTTTTGTTGTTTTGTGGTAACAATTAGTCTCTTTTATTTGGCGGCGGTGGTGATGCTTTGTTTTTCATTTTCTGTGTAAACACAGCAACAATTTTGATATAAAAATCGATTTTCAGCCTCCTCCTCTCTAACAATGCGCCAATGCCGCCGCCTACTGCAAAACAAAAATATTTTTTTTATTCCTAAGAAGTTCGTTTGTGTGTTTTTGTTATGATGTCTGGCCTAGCAGGCAGGTTTGGTATTCATATGATGAAGACCCCAAAAAGCCAAGCAAAGAAACCATGACCACCACCGCCACCACTACCGGCATCATTATCATCCTTAAGGATGCGCGGAGTGAAGACAAAACGCATACAAGAAGGTTTGAATAAGAACAAAAGTGGCGGATTCATAGATGTGTGATGCCTAAGCATAGATATCGAAATGCAATTAAGCACATTTTAAAACAACAAAAAACAAACAATATCATACAGCAGAACCACCAGCGAGCGAGCCAAGCCGCAGCAGCCAAGGCAACACCAGAGCCACCACCACCACCTCCATCATCGTCATCATCCACATAATGAAGTTCATTGTTGGTTGCTTACACCACCATCACTCCTCTTGGATCATTTTCTTGAATGACTTAACAGGGAGTAGGAGAAGTCCAAAGGCTGACTAGTTGGCTGGCTGGCAGTCTTCAAAACATTTGAAAATGAAAGCTTTTTAAGGTATGCAGACGGCGCTAAAGATATTCTCTTGCAGTTGCGCCACCGCCACAGACCAAAATCATCGGCAAACAACACTAAGAAGTAAAAAAGGAACGCAAGAACTACAACTAAAACAACAACACCAACAACAATAATAATAAAAATAGACTGGGAATAAGAACAAATAACTTTAAATAAGTTGTTGTAATAGTTGTTGCTATGGTAGTAGTAGTTGTTGTTGTTAACATTGCATTGAAATTCTTTGAAGAAGGGCTTGTCCCCAGTCGAAGAGGGTAATATGATCAGTCATAAATGCAGCTAACGAGAATTTTTTAAACGTTTCAAAAAAAAAAGGTTGGTGGACTTAACTACGTTATTACCCACCTGGGCCGGATTTTCGTCTATAGCTCCTCTATGGACAGAAAGCCTTGTAAAGATCTTCTATAAATACTTGATCTCAAAAGGTCTTCGGTGAACAAAAGCACTTATAAAAGTCTTCTTTAGACAGACGAACTTGCTAAGGTCTTCTTTAAACAGAAGACCTTCTAAAGGTCTTCTGTGAAAAGAAAATCTTCCAAAAGTCCGCTATGGACACAAGATCTTCCAAAAGTCTTCTATGGGCACACGACCTTCTAACGGAAATTTATGGATAGAAGACCTTCCAAGAATTTACTGTGAATTGAAGACTTTTGAGAAGTCTTCTTTGTGCAGATGACATTCCATAGGTCTTTTACGGATAGAAGAACTTCTAAAGTTCTTTTTTAGATAGATGACCTTCCAAAAGTCTTGTCTGATATTCAAGAAGTTCCAGTTATCTTTCATGAACAGAAAGGTTTCCTCTAAGCAGAAGATCTTCACAAGGTCCTTCTGTAGAGAGAAGACATGTCCTCAACAATCAGAAGAACTTGCGTAGGTTTTCTGTGAATAGATCCAGAAGTATTCAATTTTCAGAATACGTTTGGAAGGCCTCTCTATGGAGAAATTCCTTCCAAAGATCTTCCATGGTCAGACGACTTTCTAAAGGCCTTCTCTGAACAAAAGACCTTACAAAGGTATTCTTTGCAGAGATGACCTTCATATGGCCTTCTATGGATAGGCGACCTCCTAAAGGTCTTCTGTGAAACGAGTACATTCCAAAAGTCCTCTAGGGACACAAGATCTTCTAAAGATCATCGGTGGTCAAAAGATTTTCTAAAGATCTTCTTTAGTCTTTACACTTTTTTAAGGTTTTTGCACAGAGATCTTCAAACATCTTCTGTAGACTGTAGACCTTCCAAAGGCTTCCTATGGACAGAAAAATATATAAAAGTCATCTTTGGGTAGAAGGCTTTCTAAAGTTCTAGAGACTGAAGACCCTTCAAAGGTCATCTAGAGACAAAAGACCCTTTAAAGGTCTTCTGGAGGCAGATTACCCTTTAAAGGTGTTCTAGAGACCGAAGATCTTTTACAAGTCTTTTACTGACAGAAGATCCCTTAAGGGTCTTCTAGAGACATAACCCCTCTTGAAGGTCTTCTAAAGACAAAAGGTGTTGCAAATGTCTTCTAGAGATAAAAACCCCTTTAACGTAGTGTGGATGGACCCAAAAGATATCTACCGTAGATTGGATGAGCCCAAATGGCATCTACCGAAAATAAGATGGGTCCAAATACTATCTAGATGGGTTCGAAGGCCATATACGGCAGGTTAGACTGATCAAAAAGCATCTACGGCAGGGTAGATGGATTTAAAAACCATCAACGTGATGATGGGTGTAAAGGTCGTCTACGGCAGAGGTAATGATTCCTAAGGCGTCTACTGTAGAGTATATGGCCCCCCGTATATGCTGGCAAAGTAGATATGCTCAAAGGTCATCTACGGCAGAGTAGATGGGATTGAAAGTCCACTACGGCAGAGTAGGTGGAATCAAAGGACAAGTACGTTAAGGTAGATGAGCTCAAAGGTCAACTACGGCAGAGGTGATGATTCCTAAGGCATCTGCTGTAGAGTAGATCGGCCCAAAAGGCATATACGTGAGGTAGATGAGCTCAAAAGCCATATTCGACAGAGAAGATCGGCTAAAAGTCCATCTACGGCAGAGAGGGTGGAATCGCAAGTCAGCAATGGCGGAGTAGATGGACTCAAAAGGTGTAGATGGGTTCAAAGGGCATCTGCGGCAGAACATATGCAATGCGAAGGTCAACTACGGCAGAGCAGATGGGATCAACACCAGTGTAAATGGAATCAAAGGACAAGTACGGCAGGGTAGATAGACTCAGAGACCATCTACGGCAGAGAAGATGGGATCGCAGGTCAACAACAGCAGAGTAGATGGGCTCAAAAGCCATCTACGACAGGGCTGATGGGTGTAAAGGCCACCTACGGCAGATGTGATGATTCTTAGGGCATCTACTGTAGAATAGATGGGGAGAGTATATGAGCTCATAAGCCATCATGTACGACAAAGAAGATGGGCTCAAAGGACGTCTACGGCACAGTAGATGAGCCCAAAGGCTAACAATGGCAGAGTAGATGGGCTCAGAGGCCATCTATTGCAGTGTAGATGGGTTCAAAGGTCATCTACTGCAGTGTGATGGGTTCAAAGGCCGTCTACAGAGAAGATGGGATCGCAGAGAAGATGGGATCGCAGGTCAACAACGGCAGAGTAGATGGGCTCAAAATCCATCTACGACAGATTGATGGCTGCAAAGGCCACCTACGGCAGATGTGATGATTCTTAGGGGATCTACTGTAGAATAAATGGATTCATTGGTCGTCTACGGGAGAGTAGATGAGCTCATAAGCCATCATGTGCGACAGAGAAGGTTGGCTCAAAGGCCAACAACCGCAGAGTAGATGAGCTCAAAGGCCAACAACCGCAGAGTAGATGAGCTCAAAAGCCATCTACTGCTGAGTAGATAGGCTCAAAGGCCATCTACTGTGGAGTAGATGGGCTCAAAGGCCATCTACTGCTGAGTAGATGGGCTCAAAGGCCATCTACTGCTGAGTAGATGGGCTCAAAGGCCATCTACTGCTGAGTAGATGGGCTCAAAGGCCATCTACTGCTGAGTAGATGGGCTCAAAGGCCATCTACTGCTGAGTAGATGGGCTCAAAGGCCATCTACTGCTGAGTAGATGGGCTCAAAGGCCATCTACTGCTGAGTAGATGGGCTCAAAGGCCATCTACTGCTGAGTAGATGGGCTCAAAGGCCATCTATGCACTGCACTGTACATGGGTTCAAAAGCCATCTACTGCAGTGTGATGGGTTCAAAGGCCATCTACAGCAGTGTAGATTGGTTCAATGGCCATCTACTTCAGTATAGATGGGCTCAAAGGCCATTTTCTGTAGAGTAGATGGGCGCAAAGGCCAACAATGGCAGAGTAGATGGGCTCAGAGGTCATATATTGCAGTGTAGTTGGGTTCAAAGGCCATCTACTGCAGTGTAGATGGGTTCAAAGGTCATCTACTGTCGTAGGTCATCTACTGTAGATGGGTCTAAAAGGCATATACGGCAGAGTAGATGGGCTCAAAGGCCAAGGAAGAATGCGTTGTAAAGTTATTCTATGGCCAAAAGACCATCTATAGGTCTTTTATGGGAAAAAGACATCCGAAGGTTCTTCTGGATCTTTAGATCCTCTGAAGTTTTGTATGGTCTTGGTCTACGGACCAAAGTCATTCTTAAGATTCAATATGGAGAGAAAGTTGTCTGTAACCAGAAGATCATCTAAAGATTTTCTATGAAAAGAAGATCTGATAAAGGTGCTCTATGGACATAAGACCTTCTAAAGGTCTTCTATAGACAGAAGACCCACTATAACTTTTCTATGCACAAGAGGCCTTCAAAAGAAATACTATGGGCCGAAGAACCTTCTGAAGGTCTTCTATGGACAAATGATTTTCTAAAAGACCTTATAAATAAACTTCTATGGACAAAAGACCGTCTAAAGGTCTTCTGTGGACAGGAGACCTTCAAAAGAACTATGGGAAGAATACCTTTTAAAAGTCTTCTATAGACAGAAGGTCTTCTAACTTTCTAAGGAAACTCTGTGGACAGAATACCTTCAAAAGTTCTTTTATGGAAGGAAGACCTTCCAAAGGTCTTTTATGGACAATAGATGGGCTCAAATGGCATATACGGGAGAGTAGATGGCCTCGTAGGACATATACGGCAGTTAAGTGGGATTAAAAGTCAACTACGACAGAGTAGAGGGGCTCATAGGCCAAGCACGTCAGGGTAGATGAGCTCATAAGCCATGTACGACAGAGAAGATGAGCTCTACTGCTGAGTAGATAGGCTCAAAGGCCATCTACTGCTGAGTAGACAGGCTCAAAGGCCATCTACTGTGGAGTAGACAGGCTCAAAGGCCATCTAGTGTGGAGTAGATGGGCTCAAAGGCCATCTACTGTGGAGTAGATGGGCTCAAAGGCCATCTACTGTGGAGTAGATGGGCTCAAAGGCCAACAACAGCAGTGTAGATGGGCTCAAAAGCCATATACGACAGGGCTGATGGGTGTAAAGGCCACCTACGGCAGATGTGATGATTCTTAGGGCATCTACTGTAGAATAGAAGGGGAGAGTAGATGAGCTCATAAGCCATCATCTACGACAAAGACGATGGGCTCAAAGGACGTCTACGGCACAGTAGATGACCCCAAAGGTTAACAACGGCAGAGTAGATGGGCTCAGAGGCCATCTATTGCAGTATAGATGGGTTCAAAGGTCATCTACTGCAGTGTGATGGGTTCAAAGGCCGTCTACAGAGAATATGGGATCGCAGAGAAGATGGGATCGCCGGTCAACAACGGCAGAGTAGATGGGCTCAAAATCCATCTACGACAGGTTGATGGGTTTAAAGGCCATCTACGGCAGATGTGATGATTCTTATGGCATTTACTGTAGAATAGATGGGTTCATTGGTCATCTACGGGAGAGTAGATGAGCCCATAAGCCATCATGTGCGACAGAGAAGATGGGCTCAAAGGCCATCTACAACACAGTAGGTGGGCTCAAAGGCCAACAACCGCAGAGTAGATGAGCTCAAAAGCCATCTACTGCTGAGTAGACAGGCTCAAATGTCATCTACTGTGGAGTAGACAGGCTCAAAGGCCATATACTGTGGAGTAGATGGGCTCAAAGGCCATCTACTGTGGAGTAGATGGGCTCAAAGGCCATCTACTGTGGAGTAGATGGGCTCAAAGGCCATCTACTGTGGAGTAGATGGGCTCAAAGGCCATCTACTGTGGAGTAGATGGGCTCAAAGGCCATCTACTGTGGAGTAGATGGGCTCAAAGGCCATCTACTGTGGAGTAGATGGGCTCAAAGGCCATCTACTGTGGAGTAGATTGGCTCAAAGACCATCTACTGTGGAGTAGATGGGCTCAAAGGCCATCTACTGTGGAGTAGATGGGCTCAAAGGCCATCTACTGCTGATTAGATGGGCTCAAAGGCCATCTACTGCTGAGTAGATGGGCTCAAAGGCCATCTACTGCTGAGTAGATGGGCTCAAAGGCCATCTACTGCTGAGTAGATGGGCTCAAAGGCCATCTACTGCTGAGTAGATGGGCTCAAAGGCCATCTACTGCTGAGTAGATGGGCTCAAAGGCCACCAACTGCTGAGTAGATGGACTCAAAGGCCATCCACTGCTGAGTAGATAGGCTCAAATGCCATCTACTGCTGAGTAGATGGGCTCAAAGGCCATCTACTGCTGAGTAGATGGGCTCAAAGGCCATCTACTGCTGAGTAGATGGGCTCAAAGGCCATCTACTGCTGAGTAGATGGGCTCAAAGGCCATCTACTGCTGAGTAGATGGGCTCAAAGGCCATCTACTGCTGAGTAGATGGGCTCAAAGGCCATCTACTGCTGAGTAGATGGGCTCAAAGGCCATCTACTGCTGAGTAGATGGGCTCAAAGGCCATCTACTGCTGAGTAGATGGGTTCAAAGGTCATCTACTGCAATGTATGTGGGTTCAAAGGTCATCTACTGCAATGTATGTGGGTTCAAAGGCCATCTGCTGCAGTGTGATGGGTTCAAAGGCCATCTACAGCAGTGTAGATTGGTTCAATGGCCATATACGGCAGAGTAGATGAAACGAAACCCAACTACTGCAGAGTAGATGAAACGAAGGCCAACTACTGTCGGGTTGATGGGTGTAAAGGGCATCTACGGCAGAGTAGATGGGCTCAAAAGCCAAGGTAATGGACAGAGTGCCTTGTAAAGGTATTCTATGGCCAAAAGCCTATCTTTAGGTATTTTTTGGGCAGAAGACATCTGAAAGATCTTCTGGATCTTTAAATTCTCTGAAGTTTTGTATGGTCTTGGTCTATGGACCAAAGTCATTGTAAAGATCTACTATGGAAAGATAGTTGTCTGTAGCCATAAGATCATCTAAAGATTTTCTATGGACAGAAGATCTTATAAAGGTGCTTTATGTACATAAGACCTTCGAAAGGTCTTTTATGGACAGAAGACCCACTTAAAGTTTTCTATGCACAGGAGACCTTCAAAAGCAATTATATGGGCCGAAGCTCCTTCTAAAGGACTTCTATGGATAAATGATTTTCTGAAAGACCTTATAAAGGAGACCTTCAAAAGAACTAGGGTAAGAATACCTTCTAAAAGTCTTCTATAGAGAGAAAGTCTTCTAGCTTTCCTTTCTAAGGAAACTTTGTGGACAGAAAACCTTCCAAAGGTATTGTATGGATGGAAGACCTTCAAAATTTGTTTTATGGACAGAAGACCTTCTAAAGTCTTTCCATGAACAGAAGACCTTCTAAAGGCTCTCTATGGCGCTCTTTCTTATGGACTTTCTTCTATGGACAGAAGGCCTTTTTAACGATTTCTATAGACAGAATATCTTTGAAAGGCCTACTGTGGACAGAAGAGCTTCGAAAGACCTTCTGTAGACAAAAAATGTTCTAAAGAACATTTATGGACAGAAGAGCTTGAAATTTTTTTCAGCGGATAGAGCGGCTTCCAAAGGTCTTCTTTGGACAGATCTTCTATAATTCTTCTATAGGCAGAAGAGGTTCGAAAGGTTTTCAATCGACAGAAGACATGCGAATTGTTTTCTATTGACAGCTTCGAAATGTTTTCAGCGGATAGATGAGCTTCCACAGGTCTTCTTTGGACAGATCTTCTATAATTCTTCTATAGGCAGAAGAGGTTCGAAAGGTTTTCAATGGACAGAATACATGCTAATTGTTTTCTATTGACAGAACAGCTTTAAAATGTCTTCAACGAATTCAAGGGCATCGAAAGGCCTTCTTTAGACAGAAGATCTTCGAAAGGCTTTCTATGGACACAAGATCTTCTAAAGAACATTTATGGACAGAAGAGCTTCTATAGTCCGGTCAAAATAGACATGCGTATAAGGGGGAAATAGCAAAAATTCCCACAAAGCTGAATTTTGGTGGAGAGATAGGGTTGGTCATTAGAAGCAAAGTCCTAAAAGTCCCCATCGATCCCATGTGTGCAAAACAAGTTATTCGGGGTCAAAGGTCATTTTTAGAGGCATTATTCAGTTTTTTTTTTAATTTTTCTCAAAAACGGTAAGACTTAGCAAAAGCCGGCTAAAGTAAAAGTTGTAGATTCAATAATTGTCTACAAGAGTGGTCTTTATGATTCTTAAAAAAACATTTACCATTTTCGAGATATCGCGATCTAAAGATCAAATAAAAAATTAGCCGCGTAAGTACATTGTGAGGCGAACCGGTTAAAGTAACGACACTATTTGTTAGATACTTCCGTAAGCTTTCAAACGATATCCACTTTGCGCTAATCGGTTCAGTAGAACCGGGTCTAACCCGCTTTTTAAATTTGGCCTTTCTGGTCGAATAACCGGCGAACCGGATCCGCAACCGTTGAAAATTATACATTTCCGTAATCAGCGCAACAATCCCTACCTTCGGATAAAACTTGAAAAAAATCGGAGAGTTTTCGTTGGGGTCGTTCCCGTTGGGCTTTCGATTATACATGTGGGTTAAATGGGCTATTTTTACATAAAATGACTCTAACATTGAATAACTCTACTAAACACGCTCCGATTTTGTTGGAATTTTTTTAGAATATAGCTATAATTTCGCTCTTCAAGAAAATATATATATTTTTGGGGGACAAACCCGATTACTTCGCTTATTTTAGCCGGTTCGTCTGAATATGTGCATATTTGCCTTATAAGTGCATAAAAATCATGTGTTTTTTAGAACAGCTATATCTCAAGAATGGTTCCTTCTAGGAAAAAAATATAAAGGCCAAACTTGTAGATAATTTTTCTGTCTACAATATTTACTTTAGTCACTTTTTGATTAGATCAACCATTTTCAAAAAATAAATCCGAAAACCTAAAAACCCTTAAAATTTGACCTTTGACCCCGAATAATTTTTTTTGCACACATGGGATCGATGGGGACTTTTAGGACATTGCTTCTAATGACAAACCCAAGCTCTCCACCAAAATTCAGCTCTGTGGGAATTTTTGCTATTTCAATGTCTATTTTGACCGGACTACTAAAGAAAATCTATGGAAAGAAGAGCTTCGAAATGTGTTTAGCGGATAGAAGAGCTTCAAAAGGTCTTCTATTGACTGATCTTCTATAATTATTCTATAGGCAGAGGAGTTTCGAAAGGCTTTCAATTAACCGAAGACATACGAATTGTTTCCTATGGACAGAAAAGCTTCGAAATGTCTTCAAGACCTACCTTCTTAAGGTATTTGTATGAATATAAGAACTTCTAAAGGTCTTCTATGAAAAGTGGATCCTCTGTGGGTCTTCTATGGAAAGAAGACCTTCGAAAGGTCATGTGTGGACCTTCTTAAGTTTCTCTATTGATCGTATTAAGATACTCTATGGACATTCTAAAGGGTCCTCCTTGCTCCTATAATGGTCTAATATAGGCAGACGACCTTCTATAAGTCTTCTATGGATGGAAAATCTTGTAAAACTCTTCTATGAACGGACCATCTTTTTAAGGTCTTGTGTAGAAGCTTTCAAGTATTCTACAACTTTCTTAAATGTCTAGTGTTGTCGATTAAGTTTTTGTGATACCATGTTTCCACATTTTCGCTCCAACCTCATACAGGCCCTGCAGTAATTGCAAACAACTGGCATAACTTACCAAAGAACTTTGCAATACACAAAAAAAAACTTCGAAAAGAGAAGTCCAAGAAGTCGAAGTAGAAGTTGTAGCTACATATATATGTTACCAAACAAATGCCATTTAAAAGAAAATGTAATTTTTCTTAAAATTGTGGTTGTTGTTGTTGCTCTTGGTACTGCAGTTGTTATTGCACAATTTAATGGTTGTCATGGTGGTCACTTAGAGTTCGGTTGTTGTTGTTGTTGTTTTTATTTCTTTCTGTTCACAAGACTTTTGTGTCGATTTTAACAAATTGAGCCTCAATTGTATACACCTTTTGTTAGGGCTTCTTATGTGCTGAGGAACGTTTAAGGTTTTCATTTTCATTTGCAGAGCCCAAAAAAAAAAAAAAGAACAGGAAGAAGAAGATTAAGCCAGCAGGCACACAACAGAAAAAGGGTTTGTAGTGGGACCCCCCAAAAAACCTTTATGCCTTTTGTTGTTTGTTTACGGTTCGGTTTGGTTCGGTCATTGTTATTGATTTGTTGGATATGACCTTTTGGGGTCAACATTAAGTAGCCACATGGCTTTTGTTTTTTCATGTTGTTTTAAGTTGTTTGTTTATGTGACCACAGAAGTAGGTGTACCCAACAATAAGTTAATAAAACTTAGCTTGGTTTGTTGGTGGTTTGGTCTGTGAGGGTGGCCCACCCGAAGCTATTAGGCCTTAAAGATGATAAATTGTGTTAACACTTGAGCAATGTGTGTGGCCTCGCAGAACACCGAGATAATATATAGAAGGCCGTTTTGAAAACACAACAAGTAAGAGTTTAATACCTGTAGGAAATTGGAATAGCTTCTTAAGGTAACATTACATTTCCTGAAAAATATTTTGGGGTTAGGGAATAAAATTAAAATTTGTTTTTTGATGAAATTTATATGAAAGACACTCATTTGGAAGCTATGCTTATTTTTTATGTATATAACATAATAAAATATTGAATTCAGAAATAGTTTTTTTTATCGAAATTCCGTAACTCGCAATTATCTTACAATGTAAGCCTAAAAAGCCAGCCCCCATTATGTTTTATTGGTTTATGGCTTCTTCGAAAAAATCGAAGTTTAATGGCCCTGCTTATTTTAGCTCAACCTTTTTGTGTTGCTCCATATTTATTTAGGCTTATCCGGATAATCTTCTTATGAGTAACATTTTCAATTTCAGTTTTAGTTGTTGTTTTTGTTGTTTTCTAGAAGTTAAAAGCGTTATTGTTGAGCAATTTAGCACTTAAGAGTGCGTAAATTGTTTATTTTACCATTACAAATTATAGGTAATTTTCTTTACAAAAAAAAAAAAAAAAAAAAAGAATAACACAAAACAAAATCATTATAATCATCTACCATGCTCCTGCTGGTGCTGCTGCTGCTGTTGTTCCGTCCACAAAGAACTGGAGCTTGTCTATGTATTCCGCCCGATAATAATCATATTGAAAGTGAATTTTCAGTTTCCTATGAATGATGGCGATGATGGCAATTGTGTTGAAAGGTTAATCATAAGTCATGTAAACAAAAAAGCAACAACAACAACACTAATATTAACAGCATTCATAAAATATGAGAGTAAAGTCCATAAGAAGTCGCTTCCTTTATTCATGAAACATTATTAATGTACAAAAAACAACTTCTAAATAAGGTTTGTTTCTTAAGTCTTTTGTTTTGTATTCATGTAAAATATTTATTTTTCTAGAATGAATAAAAATAGATATAACTTAAAATAAAACATAATGAGAACTAAAATAAAATAACGAAACAGATAGAAAGGGATTCGGTGTCGATAATGGTGTCAGTATTTTCAACAATTTATACATTATTTGAAATTTTGACTGTTACGTATAATATACTGTGCGACAAAAAAAAAATGACAAGAAAACTGTGTAGATTATGAAAGTAGAACTAAAAATATGAGACACCTGTATCGGCGTTTTTAAAGTTTACATCTGAAAGTAACCAATGTAGGCCGGGCAAGTTCCGCCCATTTCAAGCAACGGTCTTGGCAAAGCCCAGGATTTATCTCGGTCCCTCTTTCATCTCAAGTGGACACTGACCTCCCCGTGGTGTCACCTGGGGAGCTGCCTTTAACATCCGTTGAAGGTAGCGAGCTAACATGTGCCGCGCGTTCACCCATAAGAACGTTAAAAACTTGGGTTGGGCGTTGGGCTTGTAACTCACCCCGTCAAAACACCGCCTACTATGAAAAAACAAAGAAAAAGAAGAAAAACAAACCCCTCTAAAGTTGACGAACCCCGCAAACGTTTTAAGGACCATGATCTGCGAATCTGCACCTGGAATGTCAGGACTCTCTACAGAGCAGGTGCAATTTGCGACTGGCGGATGTACTTGACAAGTACAATGCTGATATTATCGCCTTACAGAAAGTGCGATGGAACCGGGCAGACGTAAAAATAACAAACGATTACGCACTGTATTATAGCTGCCATGAAACGAAACATGAGCTAGGTGTTGGATTTATGGTAAATAGGAGGCTTAAAATCTCGTCTCCAGCTTCACTCCTGTTGATGAGAGAATTGCCACAATCCGAATAAAAGCAAAGTTTTTTAACATCAGTCTCATCTGCGCCCATGCCCCGACCGAAGAGAAAGATGAACAGACCAAGGATATATTCTACGAGCGCCTAGGGAGAGTATATAACCGCTGCCCTGGCCACGACATTAAGATTGTTCTAGGAGATTTTAATGCTAAAATTGGAAGGGAAAATATATTCGGTCCCACGGTCGGCAAATTCAGTCTTCATGAGGTAACATCCGACAACGGAATGAGGCTGATTGATTTTGCAGCGGCAAAGAACATGGTAGTGAGCAGCACCAGATTCCCACACCTCGACATACACAAGGCTACGTGGATATCCCCGGATGGAAAAACAAAAAAATCAGATTGATCATGTTGTGATAGATGGAAGACACTCGTCCAGTGTGTTATATGTCCGATCGATTCGAGGTGCGAACATCGATTCGGACCATTTCCTTTTGGCAGCCAAGGTACGCACTCGCCTTATGCTGCGGCAAAAGTGCGATCTAACACAGGACGGAAGCTGGATGTCGAGAAGCTGCAAACACAACAGACAGCACAAGCCTACTCCGCTCAACTGACACGCATGCTGGAAAACAGCACTCCTTGTCCCGATAATGTAGAAGCACGTTGGCAAAGAATAGCCCACTCCCTCCAGACTGCCGCAAAAACCATACTTGGGTACCAAAAACCTCCACCTAAAAATTTATGGTACGATCAGGAGTGTCGTAAAACTACAGAAGAAAAGAACGCGGCATATAGAGCAACACTGCATTCAGTAGCAACACGAAGAACGAAAGAAACTTATCGGGAGAAGAGGAGAAGGAAAAGCGTATTTTCAGAAGAAAAAAAGAAGGAGCAAGAAAAACGTGAGCGTGAGAAACTCGAGATGTTCAGGAGTCAGAATGAAGTCCGAAAATTTTACCAGAGTGTAAAACACCAGACTGAAGGATATGGTGCAGGCACATTCTCCTGCAAAGATGACCAAGGGAATCTGGTAACTGATACATATAGCGTACTGAGGATCTGGAAGGAGCACTTTATGAAGCTTTTGGTATCGAATATGTATGGCGATGAAGATACCCCAGAACCAATTGTAAATGACAATGTTGAATGTCTACCACCTAGCCAAAGCGAAGTTACGACAGCCATTAATCGACTGAAAAACAATAAGGCAGCAGGAGCTGATGGACTTACCGCCGAATTGTTTAAGACCGGTGGCGAAATGCTGGTAAGGAGTATGCATCAGCTAATTTGCGAAATTTGGCAGGAAGAAAGCATACCCAACGGTTGGAACCTCAGCCTACTATGTCCCGTACATAAGAAAGGAGACAAAACGGTTTGTGCAAATTACCGAGGTATAAGTCTCCATCCCATCGCATATAAAGTGTTGTCGAGCATACTGTGTGAACGGTTAAAACCCATGGTAAATGAAATAATCGGGTCATACCAATGCGGTTTTAGACCTGGTAAGTCGACAATTGACCAAATCTTCACACTGCGCCAAATATTGGAGAAGACCCACGAAAGACAAATCGACACATACCACCGGGCCGCGTTCGACAGCCCAATTAGAGCAAAGGTGTTTGAAGCCATGTCTGAGTTTGGCATCCCTGCAAAACTTATTCGACTATGCAGGATGACATTGGCTGACACAAGATCAGCGGTTAAAATAGGAAAGAACCTCTCCGAGCCTTTCAACACAAAACGAGGTTTCAGACAAGGTGACAGTCTATCGTGTGACCTATTTAATATCCTACTGGAAAAGGTCATACGAGATGCTAATATATATACGGCCAGAGACAAAAACAGCACGATATACAATAAAGATGTAATGTTGCTTGCATACGCAGATGACATAGACATAATAGGTAGATCAGCGCGAGCCGTAACAGCCACCTTTGGAAAAATTTAAAAAGAGTCTGCCAAAGTGGGTCTGGCAGTCAACGGCGATAAGACGAAGTTTATGCTATCAACACGCAAGTCGTCCAGTAGGCCGAACTAAGAAAATATCTCCAATTCTCTCTATTTGTTGCTTCGCACTCTGGAATACCGCGCCGTTTCATCTCTTCATCCATTTGTTTGCGCCATCTATTCCTTGGCCTGCCAATTCCACGTGCACCGCCAAGCGGTTCGTATTTATACGCCTTTTTAGCGGGTTCATCTTCGCCCATTCTTATGATATGGCCTAGTCAACACAATCGCTGCATCTCGATACGTTTAACTATATTGATGTCGTTGTATAGTAGATACAGCTCGTGGTTCATGCGACGTCGATATTTTCCGTCAACGCAGATTGATCCGTAGATCTTTCGAAGAATTTTTCTCTCAAACACACCAAGCACTGCCATGTCTGCTTGCGCAAGTACCCAGGCTTCGGAGCCATACATCAACACGGGTAGTATCAGTGTTTTGTAGAGCGTTATTTTTGATTGACGAGATGTGGCTTTGTTTTTGAACTGCTTACTTAAACCAAAGTAGCATCTGTTGGCCAATACAATTCTGTTTTTTATTTCACAACTGATGTCGTTTGTTGTGTTAACTGAGGTGCCGAGGTAGACGAAGTCTTTTACTACCTCAAAATTATAAGAACCAACTTCCACAGTTGGTCCGAGCTCAATGGACACATTGCGCGTCGACACCATCAACTTGGTCTTCTCACCGCTTACCGCCAGACCCAATTTAGCAGATTCTCCTTCGACCTTTATAAAGGTATCAGTTACTTCTTTTACTGATCGTCCCATGATGTCTATATCATCAGCATAAGCAAGTAACATGTTGCTATTGGTGTAGATTGTTCCACTTCTTTTGACGTTTGCCTCTCGTATAACCGTTTCCAGCAGGTGTTGAAGAGATCACACGAAAGGGTGTCTCCTTGTCTGTAACCTCTTTTGGTACCAAACTCTTCGGAGAAGTTCTTTCCTATTTTAACTGAGGATCTCGTGTCAGTTAAAGTCATTTTACAAAGCCGAATGAGCTTTGCGGGTATACCAAATTCAGACATGGCTTGGAATACCTTGTAAAGCAGCGGCCTGTCGAAGGCTGCTTTATAATCGACAAAAAGGTGGTACGTGACGATCTGCATCTCTTGGGTCTTCTCCAGGATTTGCCGCAGGGTAAATATCTGGTCAATGGTGGACTTGCCAGGTCTAAAGCCGCATTGGTATGGTCCAATTATCTCGTTGGCCATTGGCTTTAGTCGTTCGCCCAATATCCCTGACACGATCTTGTAGGCAATAGGGAGTAGACTTATGCCCCTATAGTTAGAGCTTACAGTCTTATCTCCTTTCTTGTGGACGGGGACAGGATACACAGGTTCCAATCGTCGGGTACTCGTTCTCTCTGCCAGATGGTGCTAACTAGCTGATGAATACACCATATCAGCGTGTCGCCTCCGGTTTTGAACAGCTGGGCTGGTAAGCCATCGGCTTCTGCTGCCTTATTATTCTTCAGCCGATTTATTGTTGTCTTTACCTTATCTTGGCTGGGCGGTATACATTCAATACCATCTTCTGGGATTGGGTCTGTGGTATCTTCGTCGTCTTCGCTGCTATTGGATACCAATAGTTTTGAAAAATGTTCTTTCCATATCCTGAGCACACTATCTGTATCAGTTACCAAATTACTTTGCTGGAGGATGCGCCTATACCAAAGCCATTAGTTTGATGCTTGACTCTTTGATACAATTTTCGTACTTCATTCTGGTTCCGGTACATCTCGATTTTTTCACACTCCCGCTTTTCCATCTCCCTCTTTTTCCTGCGGAAAATATGTTTCTCCTCTCTCCTTTTCTCCTGATATATCTCTCTCTCTCTCGTGCGCTACGCGTTGCTACGGATTGTAAAGTAGCCTTATATGCTGAATTTTCTCTTCGGTAGCAGCACGACATTTCGACACGGGACTGGAAGAACTCTCCTCCCCTGGAGAGTAAACTCTAATGCGAAAGACCCGTCGGGCCTCTCTGCAACTATAACTGTGTCGCAGCCTTTCGGCCATCGAATACGCTAGGTAAATTCCATTACCATTACACCAGCACTGACGGCCCTCTTTGAAAATAACTTCAAATGTATCGAGAACTTTCAGCCCTCGAATATGCTAGGATAACTCCACAGTCGTCTCTGTAACTAAAACTTTCGCCCCTCGAATGTGTTAATTAAGTCCAATGTACAAGACCTGTCGGCCTATTTGGAAATATGACTGTATCGAAAACTTTCGGGCATCGGTTATGCTACATAACCTCTAACACACGATATCTGTCGGCCCTCTTTGGAAACATTATGGAATTGAGACCTTTCGGCCTTTAGATGTGTTAAATGAATTGTAATACAGGAGACCTGACGGCTCTCTTTTGAAATAACTATTACTGTAGCAAGACCATTCCGACATCGAATACACTAGCTTGACTCCACGGCAAAAAGACCTGTTGACACTCTAAAAACGAAAACTTTCTGTCCTCAGATGTGTTAAATGGCAATTTCACATTATGGTTCTGCCCCATAAATCTGTCGGGATAAGGGTGCGGGATACGGAATACAGGAAAAGGAGAATAATTTTAGAAAATAATTCGGTTTCAGATAGTTTCCACACACTCTTGTCTCCTGCGATTGTAAGCAGGAGCATCCAAAAGTTCTAAAACAAAAAATCGGTCTTTAATGGACACGCCAAGGTTCACTGTAGGCTATGACAAAAAAAAATAAATAAAACCCTCCTAGCAAACCAATCGAAAGAAAAATGAATACAACAACACGACTTTCTTCAGTCAGAAAAACATTTTATCCTGTGTTGGGAAAACGAGACGGTCAGGAGACCTTCAAAAGGTAATCTGGATTCAGAAAGCCCTCAAGGGGTCTTCCATGGACAAAACTTTAAAATGACTTCTTGAAAACATTTGATGGACAAGGTCTTCTATTTTCAAAAGTCCTTCAGAAGGACTTCTAGGGGACGATGGGCGGACGACGTTTCCAACGGGTTTTTTAGATAAAGAAGACCATCAATAGACAGAAGAACTTCGGAAATTTTTCAATGAGTAGGTCTTCTATGAGCAGAAGCACATCAAAAGGTCTTCTATGGACAAAAACCTTTAAAAGGTCTTCTTTAGGCAGACGACTTTTCAAAAGTAGAGTGGAAGATCTTCTATAGGCCTTCTGGAGACAATGCGAAAAAAAATGAATACACGAACATGACTTTCTTCAGTTAGAAAAACATTTTATCCTGTTATGGGAAAACGAGACGGTCAGAAGACCTTCAAAAGGTAATCTGGATTCAGAAAGCCTTCAAGGGGTCTTCAATGGAAAAAACTTCAAAAGGACTTCTTGAAAACATTCGATGGACAAGGTGTTCTATTTTCAAACGTCCTTCAGAAAGACTTCTACGGAACGATGGGCGGACGACCTTTCCAACGGTCTTTTAGATAAAGAAGACCTTCAATAGATAGAACTTCGGAATTTTTTCAATGAGTAGGTCTTCTATGTGCAGAAGCACTTCAAAAGGTCTTCTGTGGTCAAAAACCTTTAAAAGGTCTTCTGTAAGTGGACGAATTTTCAAAAGTAGAGTGAAAGACCTTCTATAGGCCTTCTGCAGACGGAAGACCTTAAAAGTCCTCTAAGGACAAAAGAACTTCAAAATAATTTCTATGGACCTTTTAAAAGTGCTTCTAAGACCTTCAATATCTTTTCTGTGGGCGGATGACCTTTTAAAAGTTATTTTACGGATAGACCCTAAAAACATCATCTAATAACAAATGACTATTAAAACGTCTTCTATGGGAGACGACCTTTCAAAAGAACTTTTACGGATGGAAGACTTTCAAATGCTACTCTAAGGGCGGACAACCTTTCAAAGTGATTCTATGGACAGAAGTCTTTCAAAGGGTAGAAAAATTTTATCTACGGACAGAAGACCTTGAACAGTTTTACTATGGAAAGAAGACTCTCAAAATGTGTTCAATGACAGAAGACCATCAAAAGGTCTGCCATGGGCGGATTATCTTCAAGACGTCTTCTGTGAGCGAACGACCTTTAAAAAGAACTTTTACGCACAGAAGATCTTCAGAAAAACTTCAGAAGGTATTCTACCTTTAATATGTCTTCTATGGATAGGGGAAGAGACTTTAAAAATTTCTTCTATGGACAGAATGCCTTCACTGCGCAGATAACTTCAAAAGATTTCCTATAGAAAGACGACATTATAAGAGTCTTCTATAAACAGAAGACCTTCAAAAGGTAATTTATGGAAAGAACACCATCGGACCTTTAAAATCTGTTCTTTGAGCAGAAGATTTTCGAAAGAACTTCTATGGTGGAAGACCTTCAGAAGGGGTTCTATGGTCGAAGTCCTTCAAAAGGTCTTCTATGAACCGAAGACTCTCTTTTATGGGCAAAATATCTTATATATTCTGTGAGCAGAAGACCTTCGAATATTTTCTATGGGCAGTAGATTTCCAACGGACAATGAGACCACCCCCATTCATCGCAGCAGATGAACGCCAGATGCAAACACGAGTGGGTTTAGCCCAGTTAAGATTCGGACTATGCGACCGCCTCAATTATATATGGTCGAAGTCCTTCAAAAGGTCTTCTATGAACCGACGACTCTCTTTTATGGGCAGAATATCTTATATATTCTGTGAGCAGAAGACCTTCGAAACGTTTTCTATGGGCAGTAGACTTTCCAACGAACAATGAGACCACCCCCATCCAACGCAGCAGATGAACGCCAGCTGCAAACACGAGTGGTTTTAGCCCAGTTAAGATTCGGACGGCATGTGGATTGGGACCACACGACACACTGCATTTGTTTAGTTACCCAGCAAACCCTACTCACCTGTCTCCTGATTTTTATGTACGTAACCAGTCCAAGTTGCAGAATTTTTGAGTCTGTACACAGAGGAACCGGAATCTGATAACTGAAATAATACACGATCAAACATATTTGCGTTGCTACAACAACAACAACGGACATATATGAAGGCCTCCAAAAAACCCTGTATGAAGGGAAGACCTTGAAAATGTTTTCCACGAACAGAAGACTTTTAAAAGGTTTTCTATGGGCGGACGACTTTTCAAAAGAGCCTTTTTGGACAGAAAACCTTTAAAGGTCGCTCTGTGGGCCGACGAAGAACTTCTATGTACAGAAGACTTTCAGAAGGTCATCTATGTGCCGACGACTTTTCAACATGTTTTTTTCGGACAGAAGACCGTAAAAATCTTTAAATGTTCTTCTATCCACAGAAGAACATTTCGAAAGTCAGTCCATAGAAGAACCTTTTAAGGTCTTCTGTCCGTAAAAAACAATTTGAAATGTCGTCGGCACATAGACGACCTTTTGAAAGTCTTCTGTTCATAGAAGATCTTCGTCAGACCACAGTGGGGTTTTAAAAGGCTTTCTTTAAAGGTTTTCTTTAAAAGACCCTCTGTGGGCTGACGAAGATCTTCTATGAACAGAAGACTTTCAAAAGGTCATCTATGTGCCGACGACCTTTCAAATTGTTTTTTACGGACAGAAGACCTTAAAAGGTTCTTCTATGGGCTGACTTTCGAAATGTGCTTCTGTGTGCAGGTAATCTTTCAAATTCAAATCTTTTTACTATGGGCAAAAGACCTATAAAAGGTCTTCGGTAGACAAAAGACCCGGATATGGTCTGCTGTATACAAAAGACGTGCATAAGGTTTTCTATCTCCATAAGACCTTCGGAAATTCCTCTACAAGATCTTCAAAAGCTCTTATCGCCTATGTGCAAACGGCCTCTCAAAAGATCTTCTATTGACGGAAGACCTTCTGGTGGGACGACATTTCAAAGATCGTTTATGGACAAAAGAGTGTTTCTATGGACAGAAGATGTTTAATAATAGGGTACCTCCCGAAGAAAATTTAAAAAATTTGTCCTCGGAACCCTATTACTATGCTACAATTGATACTTCCAGAGATAATGTACCAAATACCACCAAAACCTAGCAGCCTCAATTAGGTCTTTTCGATAACATAAAATTGAGAATTCCAAAAATACCTTAAGTTCCAAGAGGGTATATATCGGACATAATCTTCGGGTAGCTCCCTCACAAAAGTACACAATGTTCGCTTAAGTCCAGTTTAAGAGCTGTTCGAAGATCGTTTTTATACACTCAGCCTTTAGGCTACAGAGGGTATATACACTTAGATACGACCAAAAATGTGCCTCGTCAAAATAATGTATTTAGGCCCCAAGTATATTTGCACGAAATCTGTTTCAGACAATTTGGAGCCAATTGAGCAATGTCCGTCCGTCTGTTTGTCTGACTGGAGCTTACGATAACTCTCGAACGAAGCAACCGATCGTGTCAAAAATTTGGCATTCTTAATATTTTGTCCAAACTTAGTTTAAGTTCGAAGATGGGTCATATCGGTACACTTCTTCTGGTACCTCCTCTACAAATTTTAAATTTTTTTCTGTAAAATGTTGTGAACGAAAACTCTCCAAGTGAGGCAATCGATTTGGTCCAAACTTGGCACATCGTATTATACCTTTTAGATATATATCGGGTTCGAATAATGGACTATATCGGTCCAATCCTTCGGGTGCCACCCACAAAACATTTTTTTCGGGGGCAAGTCCATACTTCCTGAGATAAAAGCCAAAAATCTCCAAAAAAACTGCCGACACTAACTAAATTGGGTAGTACGTAATATCACCCCAGTATGGAGAAACCGATTTGGTCCAAAACTTGTACATCGTATTATTTCTTACATCCTCAAATTATGTCCGAATATTGACAGCATCGAACCACCCTTTCGGGTACCTCTCACACAATGTTTTGAAAGAGTGCAGTTTAAGAATAAGTCTGGGGTAGTTTTTAATTTTTTTAAACATGTTTGTTTACGACCCTAGTAAGACGATACATTTTTTTTTCGGGGCAAATCCATACGTCCAGAGAAATTGGCTCAAAAAACTCAAAAAAACTTATAGGCGTCAGAATTATTGTGTTTTCTTCTTTTCTTTAGGTTCGAGGCTGAGGGTGTATTTCTGTCGGCACAGCTGACTGATACTTTCTTATTTGTTTCTATTTTAATAATTATTATGCTGAAAATATAATCAAGCTGTGCCCTTTTGATGTGAAAGAAGCTCCTTCCTTTGTCCCTTCTGCGATACTCCTTTCACGAGATATTCATATTCTTCAAATATTGGCAATTCCCTATAAGACTTTTTACAACCATAATTCGCTTCGCACATACATATGTATTTCGATTTCAAATTTGTTTTCGCTTTTTGCGATTTTATGAAAATCCCCAACCTTTAGAAGTCCTGCATATTTAGAATTCAAGTAAATCAATCACAAAGACGCAAAACGCCACCATTCCCAATGGACGAGAGAATGTAATACATTCCATCGGCAAGTGTTCGTGTGATTGTAACGATGAAACGCAAAATTTCCATTTCAAATAAATAATTCCATGGAAACCAATTGTATTTGTCAAATCCCTGTCTAAATCAAAAGAAAAACAACGACAAAAGACGCGATATGCCGAAGACCAAAGCACCAGCAGCAGCAGCAGTCTGTCTACGGTTTGATCAAAAGTTTTAGCCGCTGCTGTTATTATTCTGGCTGCTGCTGCTGGCTGCTACGGGACATTGCCAATGAACAGTGGCGGCGGCGATAGCAATTGCCGCATATGTACAAAAAAACAAAGTTCTTAAAACAACAACAAAAAACACGTTTCAAACATGATGTAAATTCAAATAATGGCAAAAAAATTATAAACAAAAAATATTATTTTTCGTTTTTGTTGATGTTGTTGTAACAAAGTATGGAATAACATAACTTTTGGCGTGATTTGAATTTTTTCGTGTGTGGAAGTTTTTTGCGTGATGTTGTGGAGTTTTTATTTTGTTGGTGGACAGCCAGGCACCCACTGCTGGGTCGCCAAACAAAAAAATTAAGACAAAATGAAATAGTTGGGTGATTTACGTTTGAGTTTTTACTGTCATGTTGTTGTTATGGAGAGCTGTGTCGAATGACTTTTGTAAAGTTCAAAAAGAATAACAATTTTGTCTGCGGTGATTTGCAAACATTTGAAATTCCCTGTTCCAAAAGTGATAACTATATTTTTTCGTTATAGCCATAACAATTATTTAACCACATGCCAGAGACATGCCACAACCTAATCTGCCAGTGTAATATGGCTTTTGGCATTCTAAGATGAGAGAGAGGGCACTTGACAACTTATTTTTGGAGATGCTGTTTTGTAAATTAGAAACAAATCAAATTCTTTTATGACACGTTAAAGAATTTTTATTCGTCGTTTTTTTCAAGATTCTTTGTAGATAGGCATGACTTCGAATTGACTTTAAGAGATTTCTTTTTGTCGAAGATTTTTTGTGGGTGTTAGATATGCCACATAGATATTCTGGTTAATCATTAATGAGAGTGAGAGGGCGGTTTTTAGTCAAAAACTTGAACACAAAAAAAAAAAAAAAACAAAAAAGAATAAAGGTCGGTTAGTGAACCTGCCAAGAAAAGAAAATAATGCGGAGTTATATTACTTAATCTTAAGAGCACTACGAGATAAAGGTATTTGATAATGTGGCTAACAGAGCCTGAAAAGGCTATTGCAAAGGATTGAATTGAAACTAATGTTTCACAAAAAAAGTGGAACATAGCCTATAAGGAAAGGCAGATTATCTTCTAAAAGTCTTCTATGAATAGAAAATCTTCTAAAGGTATGAAATAACTTTCTAAACACAGAAAATATTTTTCTAATGAGCAGAGCGTGTTTTGGAAATCAGAAAACATTATACAACTCTTCTATAAACATTCGACTTTTCAAAGGGCTTTTATGCATAGCAGACCATCCCAATTTTCAATGCCCAAATATTTTATGGACAAATCGGATTCTAAAAATGGTTTACGAACATTAACTCTTTTCAGGGCTTCTGTGGATAGCAGACGTTCTATGTTTTCAATTGACGGAAGATCTTCTGAAGGTCTTCTATGAACATAATAA
>NW_027412088.1:171366029-171624007 GCF_047663935.1 Musca autumnalis
CCCCTTCATATGGTCTTCTACACCTAAACGACCCCTTCAGGTGGTCTTCTACACCTAGACGACCCCTTCATGTGGTCTTCTACACCTAGAGAACCCCTTAAAGTGGTCTTCTACACCTAGACGACCCCTTCTAGTGGTCTTCTACACCTAGAAGAATCCTTAAGGTGGTCTTCTACATCTAGGAGAATCCTTAAAGTGGTCTTCTACACCCAGAAGACCCCTTCATGTGGTCTTTTACACCTAGAAGACCCCTTCATGTGGTCTTCCACACCTAGAAGACTCCTTCATGTGGCTTTCTACACCTAGACGACCCCTTCATGTGGTCTTCTACACCTAGGCGACCCCTTCATGTGGTCTTCTACACCTAGAAGACCCCTTCGGGTGGTCGTCTACACCTAGACGACCCCTTCATGTGGTCTTCTACACCTAGAGGATCCCTTAAAGTGGTCTTCTACACCTAGACGACCCCTTCTAGTGGTCTTCTACATCCTTCATGTGGTCTTCTACACCTAGGAGAATCCTTAAAGTGGTATTCTACACCCAGAAGACCCCTTCATGTGGTCTTCTACACCTAGAAGATCCCTTCATGTGGTCTTCTACACCTAGACGACCCCTTCATGTGGTCTTGTACACCTAGACGACCCCTTCATTTGGTCTTCTACATCTATACGACCCCTTCATATGGTCTTCTACACCTAAACGACCCCTACATGTGGCCTTCTACACCTAGAAGACTCCTTCATGTGGTCTTCTACACCTAGACGACCCCTTCATGTGGTCTTATACACCTAAAAGACTCCTTCGTGTGGTCTTCTACACCTAGAAGACCACTTCTAGTGGCCTTCTATACCTAAAAGAACCCTTCATGTGGTCTTCCATACCTAGAAGACTCCTTCATGTGGCCTTCTACACCTAGACGACCCCTTTATGTGGTCTTCTACACCTAGAAGACCCCTTCATGTGGTCTTCTACACCTAGGCGACCCCTTCATGTGGTCTTCTACACCTAAAAGACCCCTTCATGTGGTCTTCTACACTTAGAAGACGCCTTCATGTTTTCTTCTACTCTCGGAAGACCCTTTCATGTGGTCTTCTACATCTAATCGACCCCTTCTAGTGGTATTCTATACCTAGAAGAACCCATAAAGTGGTCACCTAGAAGACCCCTTCAAGTGGTCTTCTACACCTAAAAGACCACTTCAGGTGGTTTTCTACACCTAAAAGACGCCTTCACGTGGTCTCTTGTATCTAAAAGACCATTTCAATTGGTCTTCTAAATCTAGAAGTCCCCTTCAAGTGGTCATCTATACCTAGAAGATCCCTGAAAGTGGTTCTTCTACACCTAAAAGACTCGTTTAATTGGTGTTCTCTACGTAGAAGACCCTTCTAGTGGTCATCTACACCTTGAAGAACCCTTAAAGTGATATTCTATACATTGAAGACCCTTCTTCTATACTTAGAACTCTTCAGGTGATTTTCTATACCCAGAAGATAGAACCGCTTCAAGTGGTCTTGTATAGATAGAATGCACCGTCAAGCTTTCGTCCATCTAGATGACTTGCTGGTAATCTCGAGCGATTTTGAACACCATGGGAAGCTACCTAGAGAAGTTGCTGAGTCTCTCATAAAGTTAAAAAGGCTGAGATAATTCGCTGATCCACCAAAAGTTGTGGCTACCAAAATGATAGCGATACCTTGGAAGCCCAGAAGTCCGCAATATTCTAAGAACCGCAGCATCGTATTGGCAATACATGAGGGAGTTTGCAACGATTTTTGCGCCATTGAGAGATGAGCTGGTACCTAAGCAAAAGAGACGATCGAAAGTTTTAAAATTTTGAATAGAACCTTAACGACTTTCCCAATTTACGTCATGCCGGTATGAAACGGGTTTGTTTTAGCTTTATAACCAAAGGATAGCCTTCTATTCACAGCAGTTGAGGATCTCTGTGAGGTCAACGTAGCTGTCTGAGGTCAGGCAAAAATAGTTAAAAGGGTTCTAAAACCATTGTTACAGTGAGTCCCAGGATATTAGTTCTTCGAGGATCATAAATAAGATCCTCCATAAGAAAAAAAACTCTATGAGAAAATGGCGCCCAATCATTTATGTTATCACCCTATTTATGGCATTTTAAGCAATTTTCCCCATTTAGAGTCAATTCTAAGTTGTCTTTTGAGAAAATGGCGCACACTCTTCTAAGATATCTTCCGATTTATGGCATTTTAAGCAAAATTCCCAACCAAATTGGCTGTATTTGTGTTTATGCGGCTACTATCGGATAGAAAACGTCCACGTTGAAATTTTTCAATTGGTCTGTTCCTTTACTTTTGAAAGTGGTAAAACCGGCAAAAGTAGCAAATGTTGTAATCTGCACCATATGAACTGTGTGTCTGAAGTAAAGGATTGCTTTTCGAGTAAAAACTTGTAAAACTTGAAGATTCTTGCACGTAAAGGAACAGAGCTAATATATGTACATATATATTTTTTAGTTTTAGAATTAAATGAAACAAAACAAAATATTCTTTTTTTTATTTATTTTAATTAATAATTTTATTAATCATTTATTTACATTTTATGTTCCATTAAAATGCTTTTCATACGCCTTCAGCTGCCTCTTTGACAAATTATAGGGATAATTTAGGCTGGTGGGTACAAAGATATCACCTTGTATGTGGCTGAAAAAAAAACAACAACAACAAAATACTTTACTTAAAACGTGAATTTCAAGAATAAAGTTCACTTACCTTCCAATATCACCATTATAGCCAACTTTAAATCCTTCGGGCAAATTTAATACCGGATTGCTGGCCACACACCATGGTGGTAATTTATTCGATGCATAAAAAGGATAATCGAAGGCATTTATATAGATTTGAACACTCAGACCATGGCTGCTGAAATAGGGTTGACTTAAAATGGCCGGTTGGGTATAGCCACAGTGACCCAACAGTATGTTCTGATGACAGTTGCGAAATTGTGTACCCTTATCCAAGCTGGCATAATAGCAGGCAACATTTTCCGCTGCTTCACTGTGTGTGGCATAGGAGAGAAAATCGAAGCCGGGACCGGCAATGTCACACACTAAAAAAGAGAGGTTATTTTTTTTTTAATAGAGAACTATAGTAGGTTTAGATTTAGTAAATTCACTGGATTTGGAAATGTCAATTCCATTGTTTAAACGTCAAATAAAATCCAATGGATTTCAGATTTGATTCCATTTGACGTATACACACAGGAATTGTCAGCTGAAATCCACTCGATTTCGTAAATGTAAATGTACTATTATAGTAGTTTTATGCTCGGTTTACATTTACGAAATCCACTCGATTTCAGCTGTCAATTCCTTGGCGTATACATACCCCAAATGAAAATTCATCTTAAATCCATTGGGTTTCTTTTGACGTTTAAGCAATGGAATTGACAGTTGAAATCGAGTGGATTTCGTAAATGTAAACAAAGCATTAGATTTAGCAAATTCCCTGGATGTCAAGTGTCACTTTCATTGCGTAATACATCAAATAAATCCTTGTCATAATTCAAAGGGATATTGGTTGACGTATACGCAAGGGAATTTATAAATAAAATTGAAATTCCTAAATCTAAGTACTGGTCCACACTAGCGTGAATTTCAGTAAAAATTTCACGAAAATATGCGTTTCTAGATCGAGTTGCATAGTAGAATAAAATCATGAAATGGCTGTAGTGGGGAATTCGATCTAAGAACGCCTAATTTTATCAATTTTTTTAATGAAACCGGGACTAAACGTACTATTAAAAAATCTATAGCCATGTTTACATTGTCATTTCAATTCCATTACATTCCAATAAATTTTTCCTAAAACTCGAGTTTTAAGTGCCAATGTAAATTAGGCTTTATGCAAGAATGCCAATTGCTCAATGTAAACGTGCCTTGAGCATTCATTGATTGTTCCAACTTACTATCCATTTGTTTAAACTTATAATTGTTATAGTGTATCAGCATTCGTCCAATTTTCGATGCCAGTTGACCGCCATAACTAAACCCAAACATATAACCATTTGAGGGATTTATACCTCGTCGTATTAATTCAAGGATTTCTTCATATAAAATTTGACTGATTATGTCGAATTTTTGTACCAAATCCAAATAGGGCTTTTTCGACCAACTACTGTAGTCTATGCAGATAATACAGCCGCCACGGTAAAATGTTAAACCTGTAAAGAAAGAAGTTTTAAAGTAAATGGAAATTTGACGAGGTGTAAATGGTCTTTAAGATTTTTAGGTTAGATGAAACAGATTTTATACATCTTGCCTGGATGTTCATAGAATCTTCTCAGTCATTCGTTAAAGCTTTGTTCCTTTATTTTTTTAATGGTAAGAGTGGTAAAAGAGAAAAGTGTCAAAATTGCTCTCTCATGAACATTTTTACCAGAAAAGTAAAGGAACGGAAAAATGGTAGATCTGGCAGCAATGTCAAAAAGAAACATAAAAAATCAATTTTCGTCTTATATTTCACAGTTTTTAATTTAGTTTTGTCAGCGTTCGACGTTTTCTTCTGTTTTTCGTCCATTTTCTTCTTCATTGTGATCGTGAAACAAAAGTCGAAAAATCAATTCTGCCATTTTTTACCTACAGAAATCTGTCTGGTAGCCTGTGGTAGAAGAGAAAGGCATAAGTGCACTCTCTCCTCTCTCACTCTCTTAAAAATTGCGTCCAGTTTTGCTACTTTTTGGGGTTAAGGAACGCTTTGCATGTTAAAAATGGTAACAAATGGTAAAAATGGTAACCTCAGGTAAGTAAAGGAACACAGCTTATATCACTCTCAAAATTGTTACCATTCACTTGTGGCAGTTTTCTCTCTTTCTAAATTTTCTCGCTCTATTATAATTGAACTGTGGCCTGACACCTATGTTTCTTTCTTTTATAGAAACTTCATGGATGGGTGATGTACATCTACTCCTCCAAAAATTGGTACTTACGTTCTCTAAGCTTGGCAATCCATTCATTGCTGCAGCTTTCGGTCCAACCATGAAATATAAACGCAGTTTTTTCACTGCCTCCGCATTTGTGCGAGACATAGGACATGGCTTCTTGTGATTCCTCGCCTGGTATTAGGGTAGCCAATAAATTTCCATTCCTTAAAGCAAAATAAATTAAAATTAAAATCAAAAGAAAAAAACTTCAAAAATTCAGCAAAATAGCAATCTTAAGGTGCTTTTAGACCAGGGTGTAAACGGGATGTACTCATTGATATGTGGGAGAACTTTCCCCTCCGACAATGTCGGTGGAGACAATAATAATTTATATGATACAAAATTCAGTTCTGATAATTGCCGACCTTTCACTTTAATTCTACGGTGCTGGTGTTGGGCGCCATTTCTGTTTTAAGTTAAGAAATAAAATCAACACAAATGGCGCCCAATCATATCGATTTCCAGCTAACATTTTAAAATTTTTGGCAGAAGGTGGAATTTGTTTGATAAATCATCAACTACGAAGACGGCAGTCTCGTTAAATCCCTTCGATACGATGTATATTCAGACCCTACTTTTATCACCTTACCCTGAAAAACTATCACTTTTCGGAAGATCACATTGAGCGCATTCTCGCTAAAAGATTAATGAAACCTTATGCACAGCTGGCGCCCAATCAAATTGTTTGCTAGCCAACATTTAAAAAACTTATTAGTTGCCGCCACTTTAATTTTACGGGAGGTGACGCGTTGGGCGCCATTTATGCATAACATTAAAAAAGAAACTTTAAGCAAAAGTGGCGCCCAATCTGATTGTTTTCTAGACACGATTTCAAAGTAGGTACCACAAACTGTGTTGTTCTCCAAAACTGAGTACTTTGTTGGTGAGATCAACTCAGTGGAATTTATCTGTTAAATAAATCAGCTACGATAACGGAATTAATCTTATATCTCTTCCATACGAAATATATTGAAGACCCTACTTGAAAAACTAACTCTTTACGGGAGATCACGTTGGGCGCCATTTACGCTTAAAGATAAGAAATAAAGCTTTATGCACAAATGGCGCCCAACCAAATTGTTTTCTTTCACAAATGTGTGATTTTGTCTATAGATTACTTAGTTGTTGAGATCAACAAAGTGGAAATTGTTTGTCATATTCAAGTCCTTATTTTTGTAGAAGTGGCGAGATTTCATAGTGCCCTAAAAATTACCCACCTCATGTTGAAGTAATTCCATTACGTTGGACGCCATTTTCGAAAACATGCACAAATGGCGCCCAATCAAATTACTTACTAACCATCGTTACAAAATCTTGGAAAGTTTTTTCTTCGAACTGTGTTTTCCGCTGTTGTTTGGGTCTGAGGTAAAAAAATTAAATAATACCAAGAGCAGGGACATACATAGACTCTCACGTAGAGTTGGGCAATCTCGTTCAATTGAACGATCCGGATCATTGTCCTCGTTCAAAGACGAATGAGTAACACCATAAAAACAAACGTGTGAAATTAAGTATACGCAGTTTTGTCAAAGAAAATACCGGTGTCCATTGAACGAGATAATGATCCGGATCGTTCAATTGAACGAGATTGCCCAACTCTACTCTCACGGTTACATCCGGGAAAGTACTGCAGCGGAAGCATGTTATTGTGTTGATAAACTGGAAGAATCTTTGTCTTTTCATGTAGATGGTCCACTGAAGACGTGAGGAGACACCCTGTTGCAGTACTCAGGGCAGCATTCTGACAGGTTTACATATCTTTTTCCAGTCGCGTTGCACTTATATTCGCGGACAAGACTGGCATTTTATGCAACTGAAATGCTGCCGGTTGGGGACGAAGACGTAAACATGCTATCGAATGTGACCCCTAGAATCAGGGGTAGGTAGGTGGTGGTCGGAATTCTGCTGCCATCGGCCATAACATTCAATTGCCAGTTCTCACCTCTTCAGTCCCTGTAGTAAATAGAATATCCTTACATTTCATGGCGGATATTTACATATTCCTTGCGTGGAAAAATATGGTAACTTCAGACAAATAGGAGTTCAGCCTTCTATAATGAAACCTGGAAATGGAGGAATACAGAAAATGTAGAGGTTAATCAGTTCCGGAAATATCACCTCCCCCTTGGAGTATTCCCTGTTTCCTTCTATCGAATTTAGTCTTCATGTTCCTGAATTCCACGTACGTCTGGCGTCCATACATATAATTGATTATCCAACGTTTCAAACTTGACCGGAGGTTAGTCTGCTCGATTTCTCTAACAGTATGGAGTGCTTGACAGTGTCAAAGGCATTTGACAAGTCGAGCACCACCATCACCGTTCTATCAGAGGGCTTGCTCGGGTAGAATCATCGACTAATATGTGTGGAGATGGTTTGCAGTGCTGTTGTCATGCTGGGCTGGTTACGGAATCCATGGTGATGATCGTCAACTGGGAAGCTATTTCCAACGCTGGGGAGGAATAAAGGATCAATGGTCTTTGCTACGTCAGCTCCCTCACTCTGGGGTCATTGGAGTTGGCATGACCAAGCTCATCACGTTCATTTGCTAATCCCCTCGTTTTGTGCTGGGAACTTTTTTCTCACTTCGTGTATTCGACCAGTAGCTACATGTATGACGAACTTCTGCAGCTGTGATTATGCCTCGGAACGTCCTTTCCGCTACTAGAAAATCAGAATTGTTGGGCAGATCTCTCAAGCGGTAATTAATGAACTCTCTGAAACTAGGCCAATTCGGTTTCCCATGATTGATGAAAGTGCGGCGTTCGGAGGTGATGAAATCGGGCGGTCTTCTGATGGAGACGACAATTATGAGGAGATGGTCTGACCCAAGAGAAATGATGGATTACCAGGTGACGTCATTTTTCAGACCAGTAGTGCGATTCCCTAACACATTTTTTGAGTTTATCCATATTTACATTAGACAATTTTCCTTGCGGCAAAAGTCAGTTTGTCGGTGAGAGAGGGTGCTAAGAGGCAAAGGGTTACCATATGCTTCACCTCTCTCTCCTTCAAACTGACAATTGCAGCAAGGAAAATTGCCTAATATAAATATCGAGTTACCGCCAAAAATCGGTAAAATTAGAACGCAAAATTATGAATGAAAAGTTCAAATAAAAGTTGACAATACGCTATCGGTAGAACTTTACGACGGTTTTTTATTCGTCGCTAACATACCTAAAAAACATCGGTAATTACCGAAATTATAAGCAAATTAATTTTACCCACAATTGTCGGTAACTCAACAAATGAGTTAGAAAATCGCACTACAGGTGACCCGATGGTTAGGACTGGCGAACTGTGCCACTCTGCGCTAATTCTGGTAGGGGTGTCCTCATTAACCGTGCAAAATCTGCTCAGCCAACACTAAACCCCTCAGTAGTGGGACTCCGTAACTCATTTTTGCTGTTACCGACAAAAATCGGTTAAATTAAATCGCAAAATTATGACTAAAAACATAAAGAAAAGTTGGCATCACTGTTTGTGTCGGTAGAGGCTAGCGACTACTTTTTATTCATCGTTAACTTACCGAAACATTTCGTTAATTATAGAAATTAAAAGCATTTTAATTTTACCGACAATTATCGATAACAGCAAAAATGAGTTACAGAATCCCACTACTGGTCATTTCCGAGGACCGAATGACACAACTCGTGATGAGCATTAAAATCCTCCAAGATCAGTCGGTTATTACCTTCCAGAAGCGGGTTAATATGGGACCTATTGCCTGGAGTACAACTATTTATCGGCGGGATACATACGTTGTTAAGCAACTTACTGGGGGCTGTGTTCACGCAGCAACATAGTTCCTGTCATAATCCTTCGCATAGACGACATTTTCGCTTAAGTGCAGTTTAAGGACTCCTCGAGGAAAGTTTTGAAATCTTCATCGATGGTAGTCTTTGTGGCTCTAATTCTGCCATCGGCACACAACAACAACATTTTGAGCAAACACTGTTTTTCAATTAGTGAGTGGAGAGAGAAGCTCTCTTTGCTTGCTCGCGAGTAAAGGGCTGCGGAATCTTGCTCTAATTACAACATATTTTTTTCGTGGGCAAGTCCATGACCACAGAGCTTTAACAATTCTTCGGTGGCCAACTAAAATGACCCGATAGCTACTGAACGAAGTCAATTTTCAATTTTCTTTGCACATCGTACTATTTCAAGTTACAAGATGGACTATATCGGACTACTTCTTTCGGTACCTCCCTCACAAAAGTTCAAAATTTTCTCTTAAGCGTAGTTTAAGGGCTGTTCGGGCATCGTTTTGAAATATATACCGAAAGTATACATTTTGAATCTGTTAACAACAATATAATTTTTTTTGTTGGCATATCCTTTCTTCCTGACATAATGGCCACCTAAAAGCTCTAAAATATCTTATGGTGGCCAACAAAGATGGCTTAACGTGACAATCGTTAACTATCGAATGGTTTAATTTTCGTGACAAATATAAAATTGAGTTTAGGTAAAATTTTTACTGAGATTTTATTCGGAACGGAAAATACACATACAATAGTTCCCACCAACATACCCTAAGGTATATAAAAAAAAAAAACAAGAAATAAAACAAAAAATAATATTAGAAAGAAGTGTGAGGTTAGGTTAAGTTTTTAATGGGATTTTATGCTAGGTTCCCAGAAATGTCCCCGAAAACAAATAAGAGAGAGTGTGTGAACTTAGGGGTCGATTATGCATTGCCACTAAACTTGAGTTGCGTTGTCAATTGTCATCACAACTGAGATGAAATGTTGTATTATTGGTGTCAACCCAACTGGGTTGTCGATAAACGTGTTATCGATCAGTGTCTTTTCAAACTTGTGAACTCTATTAAATCCAAAAGGCACAATTCGCCAAAAAAAAAAAACTATTTTAAAATGATAAGTTCAGTAGAATTATTTTTTGATGATGAAGAAAATGTACATCTATTAGAAGAAATTTGCGGTACAAGTCGAATCCATTGGAATTGCCATCTGTACTGTAAGTTGAAGCTCATGTTGGAAAGATCTGTATAATCAGTAAATTGTTTTAGGTTTAAGGCGTATTTTCGATTGCCAAAGGATGCCGTAGTTTACATTGTGGAAACGTTAAAGGATGACTTCAAACTAAGTTACATATCAACAGCAATACCCCAACTTTTAAATGTGTGCGCTGCATTGAGATTTTTTTGCGGAGAGAAGTTTCCAAAAGTCCCATGGCAATGATTACAACAATTGCATGGCTTAATATACATTGTCGAACGTGTTGAAGGAAGTTGTCCACTTGATAGAGGACAAATTGGACCGTTTCGAAATTGTCGGAGGAGGAAAAAAGACAAAACAAAAATCATTTTTAATTAATTCTCTTTCGAGTTGAGCTGTTAGACCTAAGAGATACATTGACAAATTAGGAGTCTACCGAAGTCCAACACACCCAACAATTACGCTACGTGTCAGTTAATTGAAACTCCAAACTTTTCCTATGTCCCGGTCCACACTAGCGTGAATTTCATTAAAAAATTTCATGAAATTAGGTGTTCTTAAATCGAATTCTCCACTACAGCAATTTTATGATTTTACTCTACTATGGCCGTCGATCTAGAGACGCATAATTTCAAATTAAAATTTCAATGAAATTACTGTAGTGTGGCCCGGGACTATAGTCCTGCTTGGTAATAATCATTTTTATTCAAAAACGAAATTCCCTGTAGTGGGATTCTGTAACTCATTTTTGTTGTTATCGACAATTGTCGGTAAAATTAAAATGCTTATAATTTCAATAATTAACGAAATTTTTCGGTAAGTTAACGATGAATAAAAAGTAGTCGCTAGCCTCTACCGACACAAACAGTGATGTCAACTTTTCTTTATGTTTTTAGTCATAATTTTGCGATTTAATTTTACCGATTTTTGTCGGTAACAGCAAAAATGAGTTACAGAATCGCACTACTGGTGTAGTCGGCTGTATAAATCAGGGATGGCCACCAACAACAACTTTCCTATGCCCGCGGGCATACGAAACACAAGTACACTATAAACACATTCGTTAGGTTGATGCATTGTTTACGTTTTTACTGATAGTCCGGTCAAAATAGACATTGAAATAGCAAAAATTCCCACAAGGCTGAAATTTGGTGGAGAGCTAGGGTTTGCCATTAGAAGCAACGTTCTAAAAGTCCCCATCGATCCCATGTGTGCAAAAAACAGTTATTCGGGGTCAAAGGTCAAATTTTAATGGTTTTTAGGTTTTCGGATTTATTTTTTGAAAACGGTTGATCTAATCAAAAAGTGACTAAAGTAAATATTGTAGACAAAAAATTGTCTACAAGTTTGATCCTTATAATTTTTTCCCAAGAAGGAACCATTCTTGAGATATAGCTGTTCTAAAAAACACATGATTTTTATGCACTTATAAGGGAAATATGGACATCTTCATACGAACTGGCTAAAATGAGCGAAGTAACCGGGTCTGTCCCCCAAAAAATATATATTTTCTTGAAGAGCGAAATTATAGCTATATTTTAAAAAAATTCCAACAAAATCGGAGCGTGTTTAGTAGAGTGATTCAATGTTAGAGTCATTTTATGCAAAAATAGCCCATTTAACCCACATGTGTAATTGTAAGCCCAACGGGAACGACCCAAACGAAAACTCTCCGATTTTTTTCAAGTTTTCTCAGAAGGTAGGGTTTGTTGCGCTGATTACGAAAATGTATACTTTTCAACGGTTGCGGATCCGGATCGCCGGTTATTCGACCCGAAAGGCCAAATTTAAAAACCGGGTTAGACCCGGTTCTACTGAATCGATTACTGCAAAGAGGATATCGTTTGAAAGCTTATGAAAGCATCTAACACCTACCCCAATTATTATAAGTATTCTTTTGTTATAGTTTGGATTTACCGATCAGATTTATAGGATTCCGGTTAACATAAAGTAAAAAGTGATGATTGAATTTTAAGGATGAGCTTCCGGGAATTAACTTTCAATATAAAAATTATATTTTTAATGTCTCAAAATTGGATTATTTTGCTTTTTCAAATCCATTAGATAGTAAAAGAACACATGTAATAATGGCCCATAGTGTCATTACTTTAACCGGTTCGCCTCATAATGTACTTACGCGGCTAATTTTTTATTTGACCTTTAGATCGCGATATCTCGAAAATGGTAAGTCTTTTTTTATCTTTATCTTTATCATAAAGACCAATCTTGTAGACAATTATTAAATCTACAACTTTTATTTTAGACGGCTTTTGCTAAATCTTACCGTTTTTGAGAAAAATTAAAAAAAAAACTGAATAATGCCTCCAAAAATGACCTTTGACCCCGAATAACTTGTTTTGCACACATGGGATCGATGGGGACTTTTAGGACGTTGCTTCTAATGGCCAACCCTAGCTCTCCACCAAAATTCAGCTTTGTGGGAATTTTTGCTATTTCCCCCTTATACGCATGTCTATTTTGACCGGACTATGAATGCTGTTCGATAACAAAATATCCAGCAAAAGAGAGCGAGTTTGGAGAGTTTTGTGACTTGCACATTTTTGCTGGGAAAATTTGTCCCGCAAAAATTTGCAAGTCTGAACAGCTGACTTTTAATCACCTGTTCAATGTAAACAACTCGAAATGTTAACATTAGGTGTGTTCGTTTACTCAACAATTTGTACAAGTCCAGTAACTTCTTGTAATCGACTAAGGTCTTTTGCATAGTACTACAGAGTAAACGAACAACATCCAGTAACAATTTGTACAAATTTTGAGTAAACGAACACACATACATATTTTTGATCAAGAAAATTTCACTGAGAGAGGTTGCTGGAACTGACTGAGTAATTATTGCTGGGAAAGTTATCGTACACACCTATTATCTGCAAATGTGTGTTTTTGGGCATCCCTGGTAAAAATAGAGGCTAAAAAACATTTCTACCAAAGTTTGTTTATATAGGTCCACGTTTTAGTATAGCCCCCATATAACGCCTCATATATAGTACGCGTCACTGAGATATTTTGAATGTATTAGTCCCATTTGACCACAGAATCGGTTGTAACTTTATATTTCCAGAGGCTAAGAAAATTTTCTACCATAAAATGTTTATATAGTTCAACGTTTTGATATAGCCCCCACAGGACAACATCTCCCGATTTTCGGTATTTTGAATGTTTTAACCCTATTATCACACCGAAATGGCAGAAAATTGGTATTTAGTCTTCGTTGGGAGTATGAAACTTTTCCCCAGAAATTTATAGGTATAGGTCCACTCCCTCATATAGCCCCCATAGAACGGTTCCCCCCGATTTTCGGTATTTTGAAGGTTGTGGCCACATTAGCCCACCTAAATGACTGAAATTTGGTATTTGGTCTTCATTTGGGATATAAAACTTTCCCCCAGAAACTTGACGTTACAGGTCCACGCCTTAGTATAGCCCCCATATAACGGTAATTCCCTATTTTCGGTATTTTGAAGATTGTGACCTCAATATCCCACCGAAATGACTGAAATGTGGTAGTAAGTCTTCGTTGAGGGTATACAACTTTCCACCTGAAATTTGTCGGTATAGGCCAACGCCCTCATATAGCCCCCATAGGACGTTATCTCCCAATTTTCGGTATTTTTGAAGGTTTTAGCCTCATTATTTGACCGAAATGGATGCAAGTTGATTGGTTCTTAGTCTTCGTTTGGGGTATAGTACTTTCCACCTGAAATTTGTCGGTATAGGTCCACTCCTTCTTCGTTCCCCACCGAAATAGTTGATATTTGGTATGATACATTCCACCCAAAATGTGCCGCTATAGGTCGACGTCTGTGCCATCAGTATCCCATCGAAACGGATGATATTTTTAATAGTCCGTTGGTGGTACAAATCTTTCCACCTGAAATTTTCCGGAATTGTTCCATGTTTTATATAGCGCCCATAGAAAAGTCCTCCAATTTTCGGTATTTTGAAAGTTTTTGCCACATTATTCAACGGGAATAACTGAAATTTGGTACTTAGTCTTCGCTGGAGTTACGAAACTTTCCTCCAGAAATTTATCGGTACAGGTCAACGTTTTATAAAGCCTCCATAGAACGGTACTCCTGATGTTGTTAACTATCCAAATGGATAATAACCAGGTTTAGGTCTAGTCGGTATTGCCCAATTTTATGTATTTCGCAATTACATTTTTTAATGTACAGAACTTCGCGGGATCTGCGACGATTATTTCGCGATTTTACCAGCCCAATTATGAACGGCATCTCAACGTGAGTTTTCTCTTTCTCGCCTCCTCCCCTATTATAAACATCATATCACCGTGAGTGCTGTTATGTTCTCACTCTTCCCTTATTATAAACAACAAGAGGGTAAGCAAAACTCACGTTTGTGAAAAAATTAGCTATTACAAATGTAAAAAAGTGAGAAAAAGAGGCAAATTTGTGCTGAAATTTCTCACTACCGAAATCAAAGTGAGTTGAACAAAAAAAATTTAAGTGTGGTCATTTATTTTAAAAAATACGAATATTTTGTATCTGTAATGATAATTAATTGTATTTTAGGTTGAAAGCAACAAAAAATAATTAGAAATTTTTTATGTTTTGAGGTTATTGTTGACCTTTGGACGCTTTTTTCTTTGGTTTTAATTTTGGCTTGAGGTCAACTTAGAAATTAAATTTTTTTTGTTTTTATTCTTATAAAAAGAAAGAAATATCATTGTTATTATAAATTTCTACCATATTGTTTATAGTTGCATAAAACAAATGTTCTTGTTTTTGAAAGCCAATCCCTGAGGATGACCATCAAAGATGGTTGAAATATTGGAAATGGAATAGATTCTACCTTATTGTGATAAGAGTTTCTTTATATTTTTAATCGCAATATGTTTTCGACAAAAACAAATATTAGGACATTTACCGCTAACATTTTTTCAGAGTTCTTTACGAATTCGGTCTGAATCTCTGAATTCTTTCAGAATTTGGTACAAAATTGGGTCTAACTTCAGTTCCAAGAACGGGATGTAACTATCCACTGAAGTTAAATGACTAGGTTTGGCATCGCACCTTTAAAAGACGAAGAGTGCTATGCATGGTGCTATCAACATTTGCCCTATAAGAATTTAGACGACTGCAATATCCCGAGTATAGTTCAGCAAAAACTACTCTGGTTTGTGGTGGACTTTATTCACACTATATTTGTTTACATTAGAAACTGCGACTATGTGAAAGCTATACAAACCTACTTGAAATGCTTGTTGAGCAAGGGGTTCTCTCCTGTACCGTTGGGTTTTCCTCTCTAGAAAGTGAAGATCATTCTTGATGGACCTAGTGTGTCGGGCCAACCTACTAGATGGTGATTGGGATGGCTCTCACGGTAACGCCCAAGCAAGTACTGTAACTAAAGCGTTCCCCGTTTTCAGGTATGGACAGATCAAAAAGGTGCATACTGTATAAAGCGGTTCACAAATATACAAGGACCCAATCTGGAGCAACCCATGTCTGCGATTGTTGTTCCTAGAGAGAGTAATGTACACGATTTGGAACTTTTGGGGTCGCAGTCTTGGAAAAAATGGGTGCTGGTGCTAAAAAGATGACATGTCCAATCACTTGCCCTCAAGCTTGAATAGAATCAAATATTTCGATGGAATATAAGTCCGTTGCCCCAAAAAGATCCAAACCATTTTGAGATCTTAATCACGTCATCGTCGATAACCCAGTGGAATGGTATCTACACCAAGCAATTTCCTGGAATAGTATTTTAAGTACCGGTTGTTATATGCCATGAACAAAAAAAAATTGGAATTACAATTGAAATTTATTGAAATTGTATTTAAAATTCATTAAATTGGTTTAAGTGTTGAAGAAAGCATTAGGAATTATACTTAGCATTCATAGAATTGGTTCTTATACTGGAGAAAATATCGGATGTTTCACGAATTGTATTTACAATTCTTGGAATTGGCTAAATGCTGAACCTCATTTGAACCAATCATTGATCTCCTGTGATGTCCTAACATCGCTGGTACAGCTTCCACTCCATTTCCTTGGTATTCCTCAGAACTTGCCATTTCTGTTATCACCCAAAATGCAACATTAAACATTTACTTATTGTAGCCATTTAATGACGTTTTTAAACGACATTTGTTCACTTTTTTACGATTTTCCAATAAATTTCACGAATTCTTCAGTGTAAATAAACAATTTTCACATATCTGTCAAAACAAAAGAACAGCTGTTACAGATGTTGCCATGTTGTTTCAATGTTGTATTTTCTTTTACCAATATTCATGTTCTTTTACAGTGGATTTTTAATAACCGACATTTTTCTTGCTAGAAATGTTTATTAATTTGAAAATTTATTTACTTTTTATGCAAAAAATAAGAATTTAATAATCCCAAAGTTATTTGTGCAAAAAATGACGGTATGGTAACACAAGTTATTATTTCAAGGGTTCACAAGTCGCGCCATTATTTTCCATTTTCCGACTTGTCAACCCTTGTTCACTTTTTGTGCTCCTCCCTGCCCAATCGTAATAGCTCGAGCAGGTGAAAGTGAACTGCAACTCACTTGTGAGTAGCTCCCTACGTGAAGATTCATAATCGCTATGTACATGAATATTGGGCAAAAGGAACTTATAACACCCTTTCCACATTGTCGAGTAAAGTATAAATATTTTATTTAAAGAAATACGTCCATATTTACATTAGGCAATTTTCCTTGCGGCATTTGTAAGTTTGAAGGAGAGAGGGGAGGTGCCTCTCAACACCCTATCTCACCCACAAACTGACAGTTGCCGCAGGAAAATTGCCTAATGTAAATTGAAGGTAAAGGTCATAAGTCCTAACAAAAAATCAAAATTATACGAGCAAAAGATATCCAATTATCTGCCAAATGCGATGGTATTGGATCAAACAAAATACACGTATTAAAGCGGAGAAAGTAAACGAAGGAATATTGTTTTTACCGACATAATAAAATCTAATCTTTAACACAGAAAGCGGTAGAATGTTTTTTCTTCCTCCTGAAAAATTTCTAAAAATGGACTTACGACCTTTTCGTGCGTATCAGACGATATGTTTCGACAAACGTCCCTAAAGGGAAATACAGCAGCAAGGAATTAGAAACGTTTAGTTTTAATCTTGTTGAAAAATATTGAGAAAAGTTCTAAAATAAAAGTTAGGTTAGGTCAAGTTTTTAATTGGATTTTATTTTGACCCTGGAAACATACAAATGTTCAAGCAAACATTCCTTTGGGGACAAGGGAGACTTCGCTCATATCAATTAGTGCAGCCCGATCAATGATAAGGAACTAACTTTTTATAGCCGCGTCTAAAGACACCAGAAGTTTTACATGACATTACCCTGATAGTTATTTTTGCCACCGTTGAAAGTTAGGTGTCTGATCTGGCAATCGATCCGGACATTCAGTGTGCAAGGCGGTTGAAGTTACCATTACATCATAGTGGCACCCAAAATTTGAATAAAATCATGGTGGAATAATATCGTGTAACGCCAAAAACAGCTGATCTTCATGCCAGTTGTCAAAATGCGTTATTGTGAATAAAATCACATACAAAATGTAAACAAGCAATTCACAGTAATGCATTATGCTTGGTTTACATTTACGAACTCCACTCGATTTCAACTGTCAATTCCTTTGCGTATACGTCAACTGAAAACTCATCTGAAATCGATTGGATTTCATTTGACGTTTGAGCAATGGAATTGACAGTTGAAATCGAGTGGATTTCGTAAATGTAAACCAAGCATTATTGTGAGGAAATTTGACGTTTGACATGATTTGATGTAACACCTTCTTATTCCACCATGAATAAAATGGTATAAGCTTATAACCGACCATTGATCTTTGCTTTACAATTTATATTAAGGTTATGTGTCATATTTGAGGTTAAAATTTGGTCTGCGTCAAAATGTGTATTACTTCCAGCCATGCACGCGCCTTTACGAAAAAGTTAACTACAACTCTTTTTCCCATACAAAAACCCAAAATAGGATTCTCTTCTTGTGCACCATTGATTACTTCTTATCAGATTAACTCGCGAGGTGGTAAGTTTGGAACAAGTGTCGTTTAGGGGCACCTCCCGGATCGGTCCGAAATTTTTACCATAGGTAGCCCTTGGGACCCTGATTCCAACGATATTTAATTTTCTGGGGGAAGTCCATACTTCCCGAGATATGGGTCTTGAAATTTCGGAAATTTCGTACTTTCACACCTTTAGGTTGTTTAGGGGCACCTCTCGGATCTGGCTGAAATTTTTAGAGTAGATAGCCCTTGGCATCCTGAATACAACGATATATATATAATTTTCCGGGGATAAGTCCATACTTCCCGAGATGTGGTTCTTGACATTTCGGAAATTTCGTACTTTCGCACCTTTAGGTTGTTTACTGGCACCTCTCGGATCGGGCTGAATACGGGCCCTTATCATCCTGAATACAACGATATATAATTTTCCGGGGGAAAGTCCATACTTCCCAAGATATGGGTCTTGACTTTTTTACATTTATCACCATTATTTTTAAAACCTATGCCGGGGATTAAAGACTATCTCCTATGGACAGGGTCAAAATGGGCTACGCGATCAAAACTCTCTTTTAAATTGAAAGTGTATTTAAGTAGACGGCCTTCGGCCGGGGATTTAAGACTTTCTCCTATGGACAGGATCAAAAGTGGGCGACGCGATCAAAACGCGTGCATAAAAGTACTCTCCATAAGCTTTAAAACGATGCCCATATCGCCCACGTTAGAATTGTAAAATGTCAAGACCCATATCTCGGGAAGTATGTATGGACTTCCCCCCGGAAAATTATATATCGTTGTATTCAGGATGCCAAGGGCTGTCTACTGTACAAATTTCAGCCCGATCCGAGAGGTGCCCCTAAACAACCTAAAGGTGTGAAAGTACGAAATTTCCGAAATGTCAAGACCCATATCTCGGGAAGTGTTGACTTCCCCCCGGAAAATTATATATCGTTGTATTCAGGATGCCAAGGGCTGTATACTGTAAAAATTTCAGCCCGATCCGAGAGGTGCCCCTAAACGACATTTAAGCCGAAGATTTTACCTCACGAGTATTCGGAGCTCTGCTTTTAGTACATAAATTTTAATACATCTATTAAAGGACAAATGAATTTCTCACCAAAAGAGAACGATATGAATTTTAAGGTTAAAAACCATTTTGGGGTTATGTTATGAGATTGTTAAAATGTAACGGTTAACAGCATAATTTTACATAGAATGGTGTAAATTCTATAGATATTCATAGCCTACCACTTAAGATTGAGCTATTGGTTACAATTTATTTTAAGGTTATGTATTCCATTTAGAGGTTAAATAATTTTAATTTTACTTTAAATTCTATTTTGAGCTAAAAAATTGTTCGTCTTTGTCACAAGGTATACCTACTTGTAATAGATAAATTGTATGGCCTTTTGTACCGTTGATTTACTCTGTGAACGGCTCATGGCCAGTGATAAATTTCCAACAGTGCTGGGTAAGTGTAACCAACGAACCGAATATAAATTTATAATATCATTATTTTTATTGAGATTATGGGAACTGGAGCTTGAGTGATGATGATGATGGTAATTATCATGATGATGCTGTTGTTGCAGTGATGTAACATTTCGGAATTCATCAACTAAATCACAGGCACTTTCATTTATCAAGAAACAAACAACAACAACAAATTTAAGCACAGAGTAATACGTTTGACACATTTTTCTTTGGTTTTGATTTATTTTCTTAACTTAATTTATGGCAAAAGGCCAGGAATTCCGTTTCAAAACTCTGTTCTATAGAAATTTTAGAATAAACTAAAGGCCCCCAAAGAGTTGAGAGTTGTTTGGGAGAAAGTAACAAAAAAAGAAAGGCCAAAATCTCTTAAAATATTTTTGTTTATGGATTTTTCTTAAATCAAAGCAAATAAACAAATTCCAAAAAGAGAGCTAATGGAGTGTAGAGGGAGTTATGGTTTGGAGGAGGGAGGCGGGGGTAAGGCAGAAATCTATCTATCTTAACCTCGAGTCAAACGTGCAAAGTGTTAGTTGTTATTCACCACAACAACAACAATAATAATAAAACGAAACGAAAAAAGCAAAAGTCGTCACACACAGTTTGTTATAATAACAATTGTTGTTGTTGTTGTTTTCTGTGATGGAAGATTGTCATTGAAGAAGAGTTAGAGCAACGCGCCAAGCTCTGTTTTTATTATTATTGTAAAACAGACAGACGGACACACAAATGTCTTTCAAACTTTTGTGCGCAAGCGCAACACATTTCAAATTGTTAATAAGAGTGGTGAATGCTGGCCCATGGTGGGGGAGTGCTGGAGAGCTACTGCAGGGGGAGGGAGGCTAAACATAACATATAGCCCAACAATACTCTTCGTTGTTGATAAGGTTGTCCGTTGTTTTGGCTTATGAGTAATCAACAAAAAAACAAAACTACCGAAGAAAAACAAAAACCTCACAACAACGGCAACAACAACAATAGATTGAAAACTATGTTTCTTGTTGTGTTGTTGTTGTTGTTGTATATTTTTATGCTTAAGTGAAGGTGGTCAAAACTTGTTTTTGTTTCATCACAGTTTTTTTTGGTAGAAAAAAGAAAAAGCTTTTTTGGGAAGTAAAATTTAGCAACACTTCAATGCTTTGTTTTCGGTGTGTGAGTGTGTGTGTGTGTCTGCCATACGCGACATACAGACAGACAGACGTTTATTTCAACGTTCATTATGTTTGTTGGTTGGTTTGTTTGTAGGTTTGTAACAACATCATGCACTATGATATTCAGTGTGAGTTTTGTTTCATAGACGCAATCTTACACAGACACACACACACACCGAGACACATGACTATTTATATTAATTTTTTTATACAAAAAAAGAAGGTAGGCTTATAGCTAGTTTCATGATATTTGCCCTTCGCAAGTTAAAAAGTGGCTACTATTCATGAATACATTTACAGTTTTAAACTACGACACTAACAACAACAACAACGACGACAAAACACTTCAAGTCTTCTTTTTTTTGTTATTTTTTTCATTTTATTTCAATGCAATGAAAAGTCTTAAAATTTAATAAAAAATTTTATGCATGTCTCCTCCATGGCGATGTTGTAATGTACGCTACGCTACGGACTTACACACAACCACCTTATAACCATGGATGCCATGCCGGATCCATGCGACACAGATTATCATGATTTGTGGCCTGCTGTAGTAGCAGTGATATTTTCTTCGATTCAATATTATCGAAATATGAAATGGTATTCAAGCGATTTAAGATCGCCGAAACCGACTTATTAACTAAGTGTATCATATTCTCGGTGGCATTGGCATCTGCCGCCGGATCTTCCATAGTATCTATGGGTTTATTGTCACGCATTCGTTTCTTGTGGAATGCAATGATTTCATCACGTAAAATTGTCCTCAATATTGAACACAATTTATAATTGGGATGAACAAAGCAACGGGCCGTTGCAATTATTGCCGCGGAAAGGGGACCAGAGATACCAATGTTTGTTAGAAATTCTGCAATGTTGGGGGTTAGGCGGAACGGCACCGGTCGACTGTGATCCAACTCCTCCTTTTCATCGTTGATATCGAATTTAAAATAGGAAACGTTAATCAAGCCAGAATCCTGGTGTATGTAGATCATGTCGGTATTAAGGCGGGTTAAATGCAGGGCATATTCACAAATAAAGGCCAAAGCCATTTGTAGGGTCATCTGAAAAAAAGAGAAAGAGAAATTATTAACATTGTGGTTCAATTTTCGTAGCAAAAAAGGGGAAAAAGATATAAAGTAAAAGTGAGGTTAGGTCATGTTTTAATGGAATATTATTGTGGACAGAATCATACACATACAAATGTTCCGACAGACATGCCAGATATTTTAAAGAATTTTTCAAGCCTTTCCAAACACCATAAAGCTTGGATTTTTTAAAGAAGTTTTCAAGCCTTTCCCAAGGCCATAAAGCGTGGATTTTTTAAACAATTTTTCAAGCCTTTCCAAAGACCATAAAGCGTGGATTTTTTAAAGAATTTTTCAAGCCTTTCCAGAGGCCATAAAGCGTGGATTTTTTTAAAGAATTTTTCAAGCCTTTCCAAACACCATAAAGCGTGGATTTTTAAACAATTTTTCAATACTTTCCAAAGACCATAAAGCGTGGATTTTTTAAAAAATTTTTCAATACTTTCCAAAGACCATAAAGCGTGGATTTTTTAAACAATTTTTCAAGCCTTTCCAAACACCATAAAGCGTGGATTTTTTAAAGAAATTTCCAAGCCTCTCCCAAGGCCATAAAGCGTGGATTTTTTAAACAATTTTTCAAGCCTTTCCAAACACCATAAAGCGTGGATTTTTTAAAGAATTTTTCAAGCCTTTCCAAACACCATAAAGCGTGGATTTTTTTAAAGAATTTTTCAAGCCTTTCCAAACACCATAAAGCGTGGATTTTTTAAACAATTTGTCAAGCCTTTCCAAACACCATAAAGCGTGGATTTTTTAAACAATTTGTCAAGCCTTTCCAAACACCATAAAGCGTGGATTTTTTTAAAGAATTTTTCAAGCCTTTCCAAACACCATAAAGCGTGGATTTTTTAAACAATTTTTCAAGCCTTTCCAAACACCATAAAGCGTGGATTTTTTAAACAATTTTTCAAGCCTTTCCAAACACCATAAAGCGTGGATTTTTTAAACAATTTTTCAAGCCTTTCCAAACACCATAAAGCGTGGATTTTTTAAACAATTTTTCAAGCCTTTCCAAACACCATAAAGCGTGGATTTTTTAAAGAATTTTTCAAGCCTTTCCAAACACCATAAAGCGTGGATTTTTTAAACAATTTTTCAAGCCTTTCCAAACACCATAAAGCGTGGATTTTTTTAAACAATTTGTCAAGCCTTTCCAAACACCATAAAGCGTGGATTTTTTAAACAATTTGTCAAGCCTTTCCAAACACCATAAAGCGTGGATTTTTTAAAGAATTTTTCAAGCCTTTCCAAACACCATAAAGCGTGGATTTTTTAAACAATTTTTCAAGCCTTTCCAAACACCATAAAGCGTGGATTTTTTAAAGAATTTTTCAAGCCTTTCCAAACACCATAAAGCGTGGATTTTTTTAAAGAATTTTTCAAGCCTTTCCAAACACCATAAAGCGTGGATTTTTTAAACAATTTGTCAAGCCTTTCCAAACACCATAAAGCGTGGATTTTTTAAACAATTTTTCAAGCCTTTCCAAACACCATAAAGCGTGGATTTTTTAAACAATTTGTCAAGCCTTTCCAAACACCATAAAGCGTGGATTTTTTTAAAGAATTTTTCAAGCCTTTCCAAACACCATAAAGCGTGGATTTTTTAAACAATTTGTCAAGCCTTTCCAAACACCATAAAGCGTGGATTTTTTAAACAATTTTTCAAGCCTTTCCAAACACCATAAAGCGTGGATTTTTTAAACAATTTGTCAAGCCTTTCCAAACACCATAAAGCGTGGATTTTTTTAAAGAATTTTTCAAGCCTTTCCAAACACCATAAAGCGTGGATTTTTTAAACAATTTGTCAAGCCTTTCCAAACACCATAAAGCGTGGATTTTTTAAACAATTTTTCAAGCCTTTCCAAACACCATAAAGCGTGGATTTTTTAAACAATTTTTCAAGCCTTTCCAAACACCATAAAGCGTGGATTTTTTAAACAATTTTTCAAGCCTTTCCAAACACCATAAAGCGTGGATTTTTTAAACAATTTGTCAAGCCTTTCCAAACACCATAAAGCGTGGATTTTTTAAACAATTTTTCAAGCCTTTCCAAAGACCATAAAGCGTGGATTTTTTAAACAATTTTTCAAGCCTTTCCAAACACCATAAAGCGTGGATTTTTTAAAGAAATTTCCAAGCCTCTCCCAAGGCCATAAAGCGTGGATTTTTTAAACAATTTTTCAAGCCTTTCCAAACACCATAAAGCGTGGATTTTTTAAAGAATTTTTCAAGCCTTTCCAAACACCATAAAGCGTGGATTTTTTTAAAGAATTTTTCAAGCCTTTCCAAACACCATAAAGCGTGGATTTTTTAAACAATTTGTCAAGCCTTTCCAAACACCATAAAGCGTGGATTTTTTAAACAATTTGTCAAGCCTTTCCAAACACCATAAAGCGTGGATTTTTTTAAAGAATTTTTCAAGCCTTTCCAAACACCATAAAGCGTGGATTTTTTAAACAATTTTTCAAGCCTTTCCAAACACCATAAAGCGTGGATTTTTTAAACAATTTTTCAAGCCTTTCCAAACACCATAAAGCGTGGATTTTTTAAACAATTTGTCAAGCCTTTCCAAACACCATAAAGCGTGGATTTTTTAAACAATTTTTCAAGCCTTTCCAAACACCATAAAGCGTGGATTTTTTTAAACAATTTGTCAAGCCTTTCCAAACACCATAAAGCGTGGATTTTTTAAACAATTTTTCAAGCCTTTCCAAACACCATAAAGCGTGGATTTTTTAAACAATTTTTCAAGCCTTTCCAAACACCATAAAGCGTGGATTTTTTAAACAATTTTTCAAGCCTTTCCAAACACCATAAAGCGTGGATTTTTTAAACAATTTGTCAAGCCTTTCCAAACACCATAAAGCGTGGATTTTTTAAACAATTTTTCAAGCCTTTCCAAAGACCATAAAGCGTGGATTTTTTAAACAATTTTTCAAGCCTTTCCAAACACCATAAAGCGTGGATTTTTTAAAGAAATTTCCAAGCCTCTCCCAAGGCCATAAAGCGTGGATTTTTTAAACAATTTTTCAAGCCTTTCCAAACACCATAAAGCGTGGATTTTTTAAAGAATTTTTCAAGCCTTTCCAAACACCATAAAGCGTGGATTTTTTTAAAGAATTTTTCAAGCCTTTCCAAACACCATAAAGCGTGGATTTTTTAAACAATTTGTCAAGCCTTTCCAAACACCATAAAGCGTGGATTTTTTAAACAATTTGTCAAGCCTTTCCAAACACCATAAAGCGTGGATTTTTTTAAAGAATTTTTCAAGCCTTTCCAAACACCATAAAGCGTGGATTTTTTAAACAATTTTTCAAGCCTTTCCAAACACCATAAAGCGTGGATTTTTTAAACAATTTTTCAAGCCTTTCCAAACACCATAAAGCGTGGATTTTTTAAACAATTTGTCAAGCCTTTCCAAACACCATAAAGCGTGGATTTTTTAAACAATTTTTCAAGCCTTTCCAAACACCATAAAGCGTGGATTTTTTTAAACAATTTGTCAAGCCTTTCCAAACACCATAAAGCGTGGATTTTTTAAACAATTTGTCAAGCCTTTCCAAACACCATAAAGCGTGGATTTTTTAAAGAATTTTTCAAGCCTTTCCAAACACCATAAAGCGTGGATTTTTTAAACAATTTTTCAAGCCTTTCCAAACACCATAAAGCGTGGATTTTTTAAAGAATTTTTCAAGCCTTTCCAAACACCATAAAGCGTGGATTTTTTTAAAGAATTTTTCAAGCCTTTCCAAACACCATAAAGCGTGGATTTTTTAAACAATTTGTCAAGCCTTTCCAAACACCATAAAGCGTGGATTTTTTAAACAATTTTTCAAGCCTTTCCAAACACCATAAAGCGTGGATTTTTTAAACAATTTGTCAAGCCTTTCCAAACACCATAAAGCGTGGATTTTTTTAAAGAATTTTTCAAGCCTTTCCAAACACCATAAAGCGTGGATTTTTTAAACAATTTGTCAAGCCTTTCCAAACACCATAAAGCGTGGATTTTTTAAACAATTTTTCAAGCCTTTCCAAACACCATAAAGCGTGGATTTTTTAAACAATTTGTCAAGCCTTTCCAAACACCATAAAGCGTGGATTTTTTTAAAGAATTTTTCAAGCCTTTCCAAACACCATAAAGCGTGGATTTTTTAAACAATTTGTCAAGCCTTTCCAAACACCATAAAGCGTGGATTTTTTAAACAATTTTTCAAGCCTTTCCAAACACCATAAAGCGTGGATTTTTTAAACAATTTTTCAAGCCTTTCCAAACACCATAAAGCGTGGATTTTTTAAACAATTTTTCAAGCCTTTCCAAACACCATAAAGCGTGGATTTTTTAAACAATTTGTCAAGCCTTTCCAAACACCATAAAGCGTGGATTTTTTAAACAATTTTTCAAGCCTTTCCAAACACCATAAAGCGTGGATTTTTTAAAGAATTTTTCAAGCCTTTCCAAACACCATAAAGCGTGGATTTTTTAAACAATTTTTCAAGCCTTTCCAAACACCATAAAGCGTGGATTTTTTAAACAATTTGTCAAGCCTTTCCAAACACCATAAAGCGTGGATTTTTTAAAGAATTTTTCAAGCCTTTCCAAACACCATAAAGCGTGGATTTTTTAAACAATTTTTCAAGCCTTTCCAAACACCATAAAGCGTGGATTTTTTAAACAATTTGTCAAGCCTTTCCAAACACCATAAAGCGTGGATTTTTTAAAGAATTTTTCAAGCCTTTCCAAACACCATAAAGCGTGGATTTTTTTAAACAATTTTTCAAGCCTTTCCAAACACCATAAAGCGTGGATTTTTTAAACAATTTGTCAAGCCTTTCCAAACACCATAAAGCGTGGATTTTTTAAAGAATTTTTCAAGCCTTTCCAAACACCATAAAGCGTGGATTTTTTAAACAATTTGTCAAGCCTTTCCAAACACCATAAAGCGTGGATTTTTTAAAGAATTTTTCAAGCCTTTCCAAACACCATAAAGCGTGGATTTTTTAAACAATTTGTCAAGCCTTTCCAAACACCATAAAGCGTGGATTTTTTAAACAATTTTTCAAGCCTTTCCAAACACCATAAAGCGTGGATTTTTTAAACAATTTGTCAAGCCTTTCCAAACACCATAAAGCGTGGATTTTTTAAACAATTTGTCAAGCCTTTCCAAACACCATAAAGCGTGGATTTTTTAAACAATTTTTCAAGCCTTTCCAAACACCATAAAGCGTGGATTTTTTAAACAATTTGTCAAGCCTTTCCAAACACCATAAAGCGTGGATTTTTTAAACAATTTCTCAAGCCTTTCCAAACACCATAAAGCGTGGATTTTTTAAACAATTTTTCAAGCCTTTCCAAACACCATAAAGCGTGGATTTTTTAAACAATTTGTCAAGCCTTTCCAAACACCATAAAGCGTGGATTTTTTAAACAATTTGTCAAGCCTTTCCAAACACCATAAAGCGTGGATTTTTTAAACAATTTCTCAAGCCTTTCCAAACACCATAAAGCGTGGATTTTTTAAACAATTTTTCAAGCCTTTCCAAACACCATAAAGCGTGGATTTTTTAAACAATTTCTCAAGCCTTTCCAAACACCATAAAGCGTGGATTTTTTAAACAATTTGTCAAGCCTTTCCAAACACCATAAAGCGTGGATTTTTTAAAGAATTTTTCAAGCCTTTCCAAACACCATAAAGCGTGGATTTTTTAAACAATTTTTCAAGCCTTTCCAAACACCATAAAGCGTGGATTTTTTAAACAATTTTTCAAGCCTTTCCAAACACCATAAAGCGTGGATTTTTTAAACAATTTTTCAAGCCTTTCCAAACACCATAAAGCGTGGATTTTTTTAAAGAATTTTTCAAGCCTTTCCAAACACCATAAAGCGTGGATTTTTTAAACAATTTGTCAAGCCTTTCCAAACACCATAAAGCGTGGATTTTTTAAACAATTTTTCAAGCCTTTCCAAACACCATAAAGCGTGGATTTTTTAAACAATTTGTCAAGCCTTTCCAAACACCATAAAGCGTGGATTTTTTTAAAGAATTTTTCAAGCCTTTCCAAACACCATAAAGCGTGGATTTTTTAAACAATTTTTCAAGCCTTTCCAAACACCATAAAGCGTGGATTTTTTAAACAATTTTTCAAGCCTTTCCAAACACCATAAAGCGTGGATTTTTTTAAAGAATTTTTCAAGCCTTTCCAAACACCATAAAGCGTGGATTTTTTAAACAATTTGTCAAGCCTTTCCAAACACCATAAAGCGTGGATTTTTTAAACAATTTTTCAAGCCTTTCCAAACACCATAAAGCGTGGATTTTTTAAAGAATTTTTCAAGTCTTTCCAAACACCATAAAGCGTGGATTTTTTAAAGAATATTTCAAGCCTTTCCAAACACCATAAAGCGTGGATTTTTTAAAGAATATTTCAAGCCTTTCCAAACACCATAAAGCGTGGATTTTTTTAAGATTTTTTCAAGCCTTTCCAAAGACCATAAAGCGTGGATTTTTTAAAGAATTTTTCAAGCCTTTCCAAACACCATAAAGCGTGGATTTTTTAAAGAATTTTTTCAAGCCTTTCCAGTGGCCATAAAGCGTGGATTTTTTAAAGAATTTTTCAAGCCTTTCCAGTGGCCATAAAGCGTGGATTTTTTAAAGAATTTTTCAAGCCTTTCCAGTGGCCATAAAGCGTGGATTTTTTAAAGAATTTTTCAAGCATTTCCAGAGGCCATAATGCGTGGATTTTTTAAAGAATTTTTCAAGCATTTCCAAAGACCATAAACCGTGGATTTTTTAAAGAATTTTTCAAGCCTTTCCAAAGACCATAAAGCGTGGATTTTTTAAACAATTTTTCAAGCCTTTCCAAAGACCATAAAGCGTGGATATTTTAAACAATTTTTCAAGACTTTCCAGAGGCCATATAGCGTGGATTTTTTAAACAATTTTTCAAGCCTTTCCAAAGACCATAAAGCGTGGATTTTTTAAAGAATTTTTCAAGCCTTTCCAGTGGCCATAAAGCGTGGATTTTTTAAAGAATTTTTCAAGCCTTTCCAGTGGCCATAAAGCGTGGATTTTTTAAAGAATTTTTCAAGCCTTTCCAGTGGCCATAAAGCGTGGATTTTTTAAAGAATTTTTCAAGCCTTTCCAGTGGCCATAAAGCGTGGATTTTTTAAAGAATTTTTCAAGCATTTCCAGAGGCCACAAAGCGTGGATTTTTAAAAGAATTTTTCAAGCCTTTCCAAAGACCATAAATCGTGGATTTTTAAAACAATTTTTCAAGCCTTTCCAGAGGCCATAAAGCGTGGATTTTTTAAAGAAGTTTTCAAGCCTCTCCAGAGGCCATAAAGCGTGAATTTTTTAAAGAAGTTTTCAAGCCTCTCCAGAGGCCATAAAGCGTGGATTTTTTAAAGAATTTCCAGAGTGGATTTTTTTTTCTTTCAGAGTGGTCTCTAGAAGTAGCCTTTCTTTCAAAAAGGGTCTCAGAAGTACCATATCTTTCAAAAAGTCTGGGATTTAACGCCTCAAGAAACGCTTAAAAATTCTTTAAAATTTGGTTTTAAAAGCTTCAAGAAATGGTTTAATTTTCTTTAAAAATCCACGCTCCTAGGCATAAAGAAGCGCTTTAAAATTCTTTAAAAATTCACGCTTCTAGGCCTTAAGGAAAGAAATTTTTTAAAATCCACGCTGTATGGCCTCAAGAAAGGCTTAAACAAATTCTTTAAAAATCCACACTTTAAGGCCTCAGGAAAATCTTGAAAAATTCTTTAAAAACCGCTTTAAGACCTTATGAAAGGCTTCCAAAATTCTTCCAAAGGTCTTTAATATCCAAGTTTTGAGGTATCAGGAACGGCTTCCAAAGGTCATAAAAAATTTAGGCCTTAGCAAAAGCTTCAACAATTCTTTAAAAAATCCACGCTTTAATGTCTGAGGAAAGGCTTAAAAATTATTTAAAAAGTTCGCGCTATATGGCCTCAGGAAAGGCTTACAAATTATTTAAAACGGCCTCAGGAAAGGCTTGGAAAATTCTTGAAAAAAGTCCTCGCCAAAAGTCTTTAGGAAAGGCTTCGAATTTTAAAAAAAATCCATGCCTTATCATCTAAGAGGCCATAATGTTTTTAAAAAATCCCCGCTTCAAAGCCTTATGTAGAACATCAGGAAAGGATTAAAAAATTCATTAAAAGTCTACGCATTCCCTGAGCGGGAAGGCTTTGATTTTTTTAAGATTCACGCTTTGAGGCCTTAAAGCGTGAATCTTAAGGTCTTCAGAAGTTCTTTAAAAATCCACGCCTAAGGTCACCGGAAAGACTTCGAAAATTCGTTAACAAATCTCCACTTTAAGGTATCAGGAAAGGCTTTAAATTTTTTTTTTTTAAATACACGCCTATGTTTTTCTTCAATGAACCTAATGATGTTCAACCACAAAGGAACCCCGAAAATGTTAAAATTTATTGTAAAAACAAACTGAACTTACCATTTTCCTGAATTGCCAGAAATCTGTTGCCGATACAAATGTCTTGACGGCCCATTGTTTGAACAGCGTCTTCGGTACCATTTTGTTTTGTATCTCTTGGAAGATATCTCTTAAAATTGCATGGGTTATTTGGGCACCCTGTGATTGCACTTCCGAGAGGCGTTCATAATACTTCATAATGGGCAGGTCGTGTTCAACATCCATTTTGGCACATGTGCTCTTGTAGATTTCATACAAAGATATGCTGGCGGGATTATCTTCAGCCAAACGCATTTGTGGTGAAATGGGCACCACTCGCGGTACTGTAATATTCAAAAATCTTCGTGTGGTTTCTTTTTGCTTTTCCAAATAATAGTTAAGCATGCGTAACAGCTGCAGAACTCTTTCTTCACGGCGGGCATCCCCTAGCCCCGTATCAATGACCACCAGATATGGATATATTTTACCGTTTGTACCACGTATATGCAGCCGCCTAGCTGCGGTGTTATTCTTTTGCACAATTTCCACACGTGGCATAAACCTTGAGATACGAATGTGATAATGGGATGAGGAGGGTATAAGGAACTCCCCGGGAAGTTCAACTTCTGCAGTCTTTTGACTAAAATTCGAGAGAAAACGACATTTGTCTTCAATGAGAAAGGAGGTGGGTAGCTTTTTGACTTTATTCTCCAAAGCCTTAATCCATGACTTGAGTTTGGTTATTAAATTGTGCAGCTTCATGGCATCGGGTTTGGAGAAATCAAAATCGCGGGTAAATTGTTCTTTCATCATTTGGAAGGCAGGATCTTGGAAGGTAACTTGGGCTCGCCGAGCCAAGGATTCTGAGGCTGCTGAATTGGAGGCAGAGGAGGCCACCGATCCGGGAATGTTTTCTATGCCAATGCCAAAGGTGGAACCCAACTTCTTGACAAAGTGCAAGGTGTGTGGTGTAATGGTGGCCTCGTTTACTGTACTGCGTGTCTCAAAGGCAATGGCATAGCATTTGATGAGACCTTGTCTTAGCTGCCGCAAAACCTCCTCCGTCCAACTTTCTCTAAACCAAACCATTTGATCTACAATGCCCTCCAAGGAGCTTAGAATTGTGGGGTGTATTTCACGCTGCACATGCATAACCTTGGAGCAACGCCACATGGGAGGAGTGGCTTTGATGGGATTCACGGAATTCGATCCAGAGGCTCCTGAGGTATTAGTGAATACCTGATTCATATTGTTTTCCAAATTGGGCTAGAAAGAGAGAGGATAATAAAATATTTAAAGGTTTCCAGGATAAAAGTTTTTGCAGATCTGCCATCTCAATTTTGAAAATTGTGTCAACTTACATGATTATGAGGCCTGCCAGAGGCCTGTTCAGCTGTCTTGTGTTTCTCACGCTGCTCTATTTTCAAAGTCAAATAGAGGGTGCGTATGGGGAAATACACGGCCTGGGGATATAAACGACCCACCTAGAAATACCAATCAGAGGAAAAGCCTTTATTCATTATGCCCATTCTCAAATAAGATCCGATTTCCAAACTTACATGACTCAACAGATTCAATATAACATTACTTTCGTATTGTACCAGACAACACAGCAGCTGTGGTATCCACGGCAACCAGTACGATGGTGGTACACCCACAACATATTTCTCCAAAGTACTCATTAGAGTGTTGTTGGCGTTATCATAGGACAAGAACCACAGGACTTTGGCTAGATATTTTCGGGTCTTACTTTCACTTTGATGGCGACAGGCATGCAGATAGCATGTCAAAGCACTAACACCCAAAGAAATTTGCTTATCTCTAAGGAAAAGGTGTTCCATAAAATCACCCCACATAGCCCATGCTTTGGTCAGGCCATCGTGGAGTTGTACAGCAGCACTGAAGGCCTTGGCAGCCTCATCGGTGCGACCAATCTTGGCCAAAAGTAAACCTTTCAAAGCATAGAATTCAGCATTCATTTCGGCGGTGAAATATTTTAAGTTCGTAGATTCGATGACTTCCAAGGCTTCGTTTAGGTCATTGCGCCCCGCGGAGGAGGCGGTTTGGATGTAGCACTTGACCTGTTGGCGTATTTTCTGTAAATGGAAAAAACAAATAAAAAGGGGATGGGTTAATGAAAATTCTTTAAAAATCCGCGCGAATTTTTGTAGACCTTCTTCATGCCTTAAGGAAGGTGTACAAAAATGCTTTAAAAATCCACGCCTTAAGGCATGAGGAAGGTGTACAAAAATTCTTTAAAAATCCACGCCTTAAGGCATGAGGAAGGTGTACAAAAATTCTTTAAAAATCCACGCCTTAAGGCATGAGGAAGGTGTACAAAAATTCTTTAAAAATCCACGCCTTAAGGCATGAGGAAGGTGTACAAAAATTCTTTAAAAATCCACGCCTTAAGGCATGAGGAAGGTGTACAAAAATTCTTTAAAAATCCACGCTTTAAGGCATGAGGAAGGTCCACGCCTAAAGGCTTGAAAATTTAAAAAAATACACGTTTCTAGGCCTTTAACGAGAGCCTTCAGCTTGCCCGCGCGAATTTTTGTAGACCTTCTTCATGCCTTAAGGAAGGTGTACAAAAATTCTTTAAAAATCCACGCCTTAAGGCATGAGGAAGGTCTAGAAAAATTCTTTAAAAATCCACGCCTTAAGGCATGAGGAAGGTCTAGAAAAATTCTTTAAAAATCCACGCCTTAAGGCATGAGGAAGGTCTAGAAAAATTCTTTAAAAATCCACGCCTTAAGGCATGAGGAAGGTCTAGAAAAATTCTTTAAAAATCCACGCCTTAAGGCATGAGGAAGGTCTAGAAAAATTCTTTAAAAATCCACGCCTTAAGGCATGAGGAAGGTCTAGAAAAATTCTTTAAAAATCCACGCCTTAAGGCATGAGGAAGGTCTAGAAAAATTCTTTAAAAATCCACGCCTTAAGGCATGAGGAAGGTCTAGAAAAATTCTTTAAAAATCCACGCCTTAAGGCATGAGGAAGGTCTAGAAAAATTCTTTAAAAATCCACGCCTTAAGGCATGAGGAAGGTCTAGAAAAATTCTTTAAAAATCCACGCCTTAAGGCATGAGGAAGGTCTAGAAAAATTCTTTAAAAATCCACGCCTTAAGGCATGAGGAAGGTCTAGAAAAATTCTTTAAAAATCCACGCCTTAAGGCATGAGGAAGGTCTAGAAAAATTCTTTAAAAATCCACGCCTTAAGGCATGAGGAAGGTCTAGAAAAATTCTTTAAAAATCCACGCCTTAAGGCATGAGGAAGGTCTAGAAAAATTCTTTAAAAATCCACGCCTTAAGGCATGAGGAAGGTCTAGAAAAATTCTTTAAAAATCCACGCCTTAAGGCATGAGGAAGGTCTAGAAAAATTCTTTAAAAATCCACGCCTTAAGGCATGAGGAAGGTCTAGAAAAATTCTTTAAAAATCCACGCCTTAAGGCATGAGGAAGGTCTAGAAAAATTCTTTAAAAATCCACGCCTTAAGGCATGAGGAAGGTCTAGAAAAATTCTTTAAAAATCCACGCCTTAAGGCATGAGGAAGGTCTAGAAAAATTCTTTAAAAATCCACGCCTTAAGGCATGAGGAAGGTCTAGAAAAATTCTTTAAAAATCCACGCCTTAAGGCATGAGGAAGGTCTAGAAAAATTCTTTAAAAATCCACGCCTTAAGGCATGAGGAAGGTCTAGAAAAATTCTTTAAAAATCCACGCCTTAAGGCATGAGGAAGGTCTAGAAAAATTCTTTAAAAATCCACGCCTTAAGGCATGAGGAAGGTCTAGAAAAATTCTTTAAAAATCCACGCCTTAAGGCATGAGGAAGGTCTAGAAAAATTCTTTAAAAATCCACGCCTTAAGGCATGAGGAAGGTCTAGAAAAATTCTTTAAAAATCCACGCCTTAAGGCATGAGGAAGGTCTAGAAAAATTCTTTAAAAATCCACGCCTTAAGGCATGAGGAAGGTCTAGAAAAATTCTTTAAAAATCCACGCCTTAAGGCATGAGGAAGGTCTAGAAAAATTCTTTAAAAATCCACGCCTTAAGGCATGAGGAAGGTCTAGAAAAATTCTTTAAAAATCCACGCCTTAAGGCATGAGGAAGGTCTAGAAAAATTCTTTAAAAATCCACGCCTTAAGGCATGAGGAAGGTCTAGAAAAATTCTTTAAAAATCCACGCCTTAAGGCATGAGGAAGGTCTAGAAAAATTCTTTAAAAATCCACGCCTTAAGGCATGAGGAAGGTCTAGAAAAATTCTTTAAAAATCCACGCCTTAAGGCATGAGGAAGGTCTAGAAAAATTCTTTAAAAATCCACGCCTTAAGGCATGAGGAAGGTCTAGAAAACTTCTTTAAAAATCCACGCCTTAAGGCATGAGGAAGGTCTAGAAAAATTCTTTAAAAATCCACGCCTTAAGGCATGAGGAAGGTCTAGAAAAATTCTTTAAAAATCCACGCCTTAAGGCATGAGGAAGGTCTAGAAAAATTCTTTAAAAATCCACGCCTTAAGGCATGAGGAAGGTCTAGAAAAATTCTTTAAAAATCCACGCCTTAAGGCATGAGGAAGGTCTAGAAAAATTCTTTAAAAATCCACGCCTTAAGGCATGAGGAAGGTCTAGAAAAATTCTTTAAAAATCCACGCCTTAAGGCATGAGGAAGGTCTAGAAAAATTCTTTAAAAATCCACGCCTTAAGGCATGAGGAAGGTCTAGAAAAATTCTTTAAAAATCCACGCCTTAAGGCATGAGGAAGGTCTAGAAAAATTCTTTAAAAATCCACGCCTTAAGGCATGAGGAAGGTCTAGAAAAATTCTTTAAAAATCCACGCCTTAAGGCATGAGGAAGGTCTAGAAAAATTCTTTAAAAATCCACGCCTTAAGGCATGAGGAAGGTCTAGAAAAATTCTTTAAAAATCCACGCCTTAAGGCATGAGGAAGGTCTAGAAAAATTCTTTAAAAATCCACGCCTTAAGGCATGAGGAAGGTCTAGAAAAATTCTTTAAAAATCCACGCCTTAAGGCATGAGGAAGGTCTAGAAAAATTCTTTAAAAATCCACGCCTTAAGGCATGAGGAAGGTCTAGAAAAATTCTTTAAAAATCCACGCCTTAAGGCATGAGGAAGGTCTAGAAAAATTCTTTAAAAATCCACGCCTTAAGGCATGAGGAAGGTCTAGAAAAATTCTTTAAAATCCACGCCTTAAGGCATGAGGAAGGTCTAGAAAAATTCTTTAAAAATCCACGCCTTAAGGCATGAGGAAGGTCTAGAAAAATTCTTTAAAAATCCACGCCTTAAGGCATGAGGAAGGTCTAGAAAAATTCTTTAAAAAATCCACGCCTTAAGGCATGAGGAAGGTCTAGAAAAATTCTTTAAAAATCCACGCCTTAAGGCATGAGGAAGGTCTAGAAAAATTCTTTAAAAATCCACGCCTTAAGGCATGAGGAAGGTCTAGAAAAATTCTTTAAAAATCCACGCCTTAAGGCATGAGGAAGGTCTAGAAAAATTCTTTAAAAATCCACGCCTTAAGGCATGAGGAAGGTCTAGAAAAATTCTTTAAAAATCCACGCCTTAAGGCATGAGGAAGGTCTAGAAAAATTCTTTAAAAATCCACGCCTTAAGGCATGAGGAAGGTCTAGAAAAATTCTTTAAAAATCCACGCCTTAAGGCATGAGGAAGGTCTAGAAAAATTCTTTAAAAATCCACGCCTTAAGGCATGAGGAAGGTCTAGAAAAATTCTTTAAAAATCCACGCCTTAAGGCATGAGGAAGGTCTAGAAAAATTCTTTAAAAATCCACGCCTTAAGGCATGAGGAAGGTCTAGAAAAATTCTTTAAAAATCCACGCCTTAAGGCATGAGGAAGGTCTAGAAAAATTCTTTAAAAATCCACGCCTTAAGGCATGAGGAAGGTCTAGAAAAATTCTTTAAAAATCCACGCCTTAAGGCATGAGGAAGGTCTAGAAAAAATTCTTTAAAAATCCACGCCTTAAGGCATGAGGAAGGTCTAGAAAAATTCTTTAAAAATCCACGCCTTAAGGCATGAGGAAGGTCTAGAAAAATTCTTTAAAAATCCACGCCTTAAGGCATGAGGAAGGTCTAGAAAAATTCTTTAAAAATCCACGCCTTAAGGCATGAGGAAGGTCTAGAAAAATTCTTTAAAAATCCACGCCTTAAGGCATGAGGAAGGTCTAGAAAAATTCTTTAAAAATCCACGCCATAAGGCATGAGGAAGGTCTAGAAAAATTCTTTAAAAATCCACGCCTTAAGGCATGAGGAAGATGTACAAAAATTCTTTAAAAATCCACGCCTTAAGGCATGAGGAAGGTGTACAAAAATTCTTTAAAAATCCACGCCTTAAGGCATGAGGAAGGTGTACAAAAATTCTTTAAAAATCCACGCCTTAAGGCATGAGGAAGGTGTACAAAAATTCTTTAAAAATCCACGCGTTAAGGCATGAGGAAGGTCTAGAAAAATTCTTTAAAAATCCACGCCTTAATGCATGAGGAAGGTCTAGAAAAATTCTTTAAAAATCCACGCGTTAAGGCATGAGGAAGGTCTAGAAAAATTCTTTAAAAATCCACGCCTTAATGCATGAGGAAGGTGTACAAAAATTCTTTAAAAATCCACGCCTTAAGGCATGAGGAAGGTGTAAAAAATTCTTTAAAAATCCACGCCTTAAGGCATGATGAAGGTGTACAAAAATTCTTTAAAAATCCACGCCTTAAGGCATGAGGAAGGTGTACAAAAATTCTTTAAAAATCCACGCCTTAAGGCATGAGGAAGGTCTAGAAAAATTCTTTAAAAATCCACGCCATAAGGCATGAGGAAGGTCTAGAAAAATTCTTTAAAAATCCACGCCTTAAGGCATGAAGAAGATGTACAAAAATTCTTTAAAAATCCACGCCTTAAGGCATGAGGAAGGTGTACAAAAATTCTTTAAAAATCCACGCCTTAAGGCATGAGGAAGGTGTACAAAAATTCTTTAAAAATCCACGCGTTAAGGCATGAGGAAGGTCTAGAAAAATTCTTTAAAAATCCACGCCTTAATGCATGAGGAAGGTCTAGAAAAATTCTTTAAAAATCCACGCGTTAAGGCATGAGGAAGGTGTACAAAAATTCTTTAAAAATCCACGCCTTAATGCATGAGGAAGGTCTAGAAAAATGCTTTAAAAATCCACGCCTTAAGGCATGAGGAAGGTGTACAAAAATTCTTTAAAAATCCACGCCTTAATGCATGAGGAAGGTCTAGAAAAATTCTTTAAAAATCCACGCCTTAAGGCATGAGGAAGGTGTACAAAAATTCTTTAAAAATCCACGCCTTAATGCATGAGGAAGGTCTAGAAAAATTCTTTAAAAATCCACGCCTTAAGGCATGAGGAAGGTGTACAAAAATTCTTTAAAAATCCACGCCTTAAGGCATGAGGAAGGTGTACAAAAATTCTTTAAAAATCCACGCCTTAATGCATGAGGAAGGTCTAGAAAAATTCTTTAAAAATCCACGCCTTAAGGCATGAGGAAGGTGTACAAAAATTCTTTAAAAATCCACGCCTTAATGCATGAGGAAGGTCTAGAAAAATTCTTTAAAAATCCACGCCTTAAGGCATGAGGAAGGTGTACAAAAATTCTTTAAAAATCCACGCCTTAAGGCATGAGGAAGGTCTACAAAAATTCTTTAAAAATCCACGCCTTAAGGCATGAGGAAGGTGTACAAAAATTCTTTAAAAATCCACGCCTTAAGGCATGAGGAAGGTATACAAAAATTCTTTAAAAATCCACGCCTTAAGGCATGAGGAAGGTGTACAAAAATTCTTTAAAAATCCACGCCTTAAGGCATGAGGAAGGTGTACAAAAATTCTTTAAAAATCCACGCCTTAAGGCATGAGGAAGGTGTACAAAAATTCTTTAAAAATCCACGCCTTAAGGCATGAGGAAGGTGTACAAAAATTCTTTAAAAATCCACGCCTTAAGGCATGAGGAAGGTCTACAAAAATTCTTTAAAAATCCACGCCTTAAGGCATGAGGAAGGTGTACAAAAATTCTTTAAAAATCCACGCCTTAAGGCATGAGGAAGGTGTACAAAAATTCTTTAAAAATCCACGCCTTAAGGCATGAGGAACGTGTACAAAAATTTTTTAAAAATCCACGCCTTAAGGCATGAGGAAGGTGTACAAAAATTCTTTAAAAATCCACGCCTTAAGGCATGAGGAAGGTGTACAAAAATTCTTTAAAAATCCACGCCTTAAGGCATGAGGAAGGTGTACAAAAATTCTTTAAAAATCCACGCCTTAAGGCATGAGGAAGGTGTTCAAAAAATTCTTTAAAAATCCACGCCTTAAGGCATGAGGAAGGTGTTCAAAAAATTCTTTAAAAATCCACGCCTTAAGGCATGAGGAAGGTGTTCAAAAAATTCTTTAAAAATCCACGCCTTAAGGCATGAGGAAGGTGTACAAAAATTCTTTAAAAATCCACGCCTTAAGGCATGAGGAAGGTGTACAAAAATTCTTTAAAAATCCACGCGTTAAGGCATGAGGAAGGTGTTCAAAAAATTCTTTAAAAATCTACGCCTTAAGGCATGAGGAAGGTGTACAAAAATTCTTTAAAAATCCACGCGTTAAGGCATGAGGAAGGTCTAGAAAAATTCTTTAAAAATCCACGCCTTAATGCATGAGGAAGGTGTACAAAAATTCTTTAAAAATCCACGCCTTAAGGCATGATGAAGGTGTACAAAAATTCTTTAAAAATCCACGCCTTAAGGCATGAGGAAGGTCTCTAAAAATTCTTTAAAAATCCACGCCTTAAGGCATGAGGAAGGTCTCTAAAAATTCTTTAAAAATCCACGCCTTAAGGCATGAGGAAGGTCTCTAAAAATTCTTTAAAAATCCACGCCTTAAGGCATGAGGAAGGTCTCTAAAAATTCTTTAAAAATCCACGCCTTAAGGCATGAGGAAGGTGTACAAAAATTCTTTAAAAATCCACGCCTTAAGGCATGAGGAAGGTGTACAAAAATTCTTTAAAAATCCACGCCTTAAGGCATGAGGAAGGTGTACAAAAATTCTTTAAAAATCCACGCCTTAAGGCATGAGGAAGGTGTTCAAAAAATTCTTTAAAAATCCACGCCTTAAGGCATGAGGAAGGTGTTCAAAAAATTCTTTAAAAATCCACGCCTTAAGGCATGAGGAAGGTGTACAAAAATTCTTTAAAAATCCACGCGTTAAGGCATGAGGAAGGTGTTCAAAAAATTCTTTAAAAATCCACGCCTTAAGGCATGAGGAAGGTGTACAAAAATTCTTTAAAAATCCACGCGTTAAGGCATGAGGAAGGTCTAGAAAAATTCTTTAAAAATCCACGCCTTAATGCATGAGGAAGGTCTAGAAAAATTCTTTAAAAATCCACGCCTTAATGCATGAGGAAGGTGTACAAAAATTCTTTAAAAATCCACGCCTTAAGGCATGAGGAAGGTATACAAAAATTCTTTAAAAATCCACGCCTTAAGGCATGAGGAAGGTGTACAAAAATTCTTTAAAAATCCACGCCTTAAGGCATGAGGAAGGTATACAAAAATTCTTTAAAAATCCACGCCTTAAGGCATGAGGAAGGTGTACAAAAATTCTTTAAAAATCCACGCCTTAAGGCATGAGGAAGGTGTACAAAAATTCTTTAAAAATCCACGCCTTAAGGCATGAGGAAGGTGTACAAAAATTCTTTAAAAATCCACGCCTTAAGGCATGAGGAAGATGTACAAAAATTCTTTAAAAATCCACGCCTTAAGGCATGAGGAAGGTGTACAAAAATTCTTTAAAAATCCACGCCTTAAGGCATGAGGAAGATGTACAAAAATTCTTTAAAAATCCACGCCTTAAGGCATGAGGAAGGTCTACAAAAATTCTTTAAAAATCCACGCCTTAAGGCATGAGGAAGGTGTACAAAAATTCTTTAAAAATCCACGCCTTAAGGCATGAGGAAGGTGTACAAAAATTTTTTAAAAATCCACGCCTTAAGGCATGAGGAAGGTGTACAAAAATTCTTTAAAAATCCACGCCTTAAGGCATGAGGAAGGTGTACAAAAATTTTTTAAAAATCCACGCCTTAAGGCATGAGGAAGGTGTACAAAAATTCTTTAAAAATCCACGCCTTAAGGCATGAGGAAGGTGTACAAAAATTCTTTAAAAATCCACGCCTTAAGGCATGAGGAAGGTGTTCAAAAAATTCTTTAAAAATCCACGCCTTAAGGCATGAGGAAGGTGTTCAAAAAATTCTTTAAAAATCCACGCCTTAAGGCATGAGGAAGGTGTACAAAAATTCTTTAAAAATCCACGCGTTAAGGCATGAGGAAGGTGTTCAAAAAATTCTTTAAAAAGCCACGCCTTAAGGCATGAGGAAGGTGTACAAAAATTCTTTAAAAATCCACGCGTTAAGGCATGAGGAAGGTGTTCAAAAAATTCTTTAAAAATCCACGCGTTAAGGCATGAGGAAGGTGTACAAAAATTCTTTAAAAATCCACGCCTTAAGGCATGAGGAAGGTGTTCAAAAAATTCTTTAAAAATCCACGCCTTAAGGCATGAGGAAGGTGTACAAAAATTCTTTAAAAATCCACGCGTTAAGGCATGAGGAAGGTGTTCAAAAAATTCTTTAAAAATCCACGCCTTAAGGCATGAGGAAGGTGTACAAAAATTCTTTAAAAATCCACGCGTTAAGGCATGAGGAAGGTGTTCAAAAAATTCTTTAAAAATCCACGCGTTAAGGCATGAGGAAGGTGTACAAAAATTCTTTAAAAATCCACGCGTTAAGGCATGAGGAAGGTGTACAAAAATTCCTTAAAAATCCACGCCTTAAGGCATGAGGAAGGTGTACAAAAATTCTTTAAAAATCCACGCGTTAAGGCATGAGGAAGGTGTTCAAAAAATTCTTTAAAAATCCACGCCTTAAGGCATGAGGAAGGTGTACAAAAATTCTTTAAAAATCCACGCGTTAAGGCATGAGGAAGGTGTTCAAAAAATTCTTTAAAAATCCACGCGTTAAGGCATGAGGAAGGTGTACAAAAATTCTTTAAAAATCCACGCCTTAAGGCATGAGGAAGGTGTTCAAAAAATTCTTTAAAAATCCACGCCTTAAGGCATGAGGAAGGTGTACAAAAATTCTTTAAAAATCCACGCCTTAAGGCATGAGGAAGGTGTACAAAAATTCTTTAAAAATCCACGCGTTAAGGCATGAGGAAGGTGTTCAAAAAATTCTTTAAAAATCCACGCGTTAAGGCATGAGGAAGGTGTACAAAAATTATTTAAAAATCCACGCCTTAAGGCATGAGGAAGGTGTTCAAAAAATTCTTTAAAAATCCACGCCTTAAGGCATGAGGAAGGTGTACAAAAATTCTTTAAAAATCCACGCCTTAAGGCATGAGGAAGGTGTACAAAAATTCTTTAAAAATCCACGCGTTAAGGCATGAGGAAGGTCTAGAAAAATTCTTTAAAAATCCACGCGTTAAGGCATGAGGAAGGTCTAGAAAAATTCTTTAAAAATCCACGCCTTAATGCATGAGGAAGGTGTACAAAAATTCTTTAAAAATCCACGCCTTAAGGCATGAGGAAGGTGTACAAAAATTCTTTAAAAATCCACGCCTTAAGGCATGAGGAAGGTGTACAAAAATTCTTTAAAAATCCACGCCTTAAGGCATGAGGAAGGTGTACAAAAATTCTTTAAAAATCCACGCCTTAAGGCATGAGGAAGGTGTACAAAAATTCTTTAAAAATCCACGCCTTAAGGCATGAGGAAGGTATACAAAAATTCTTTAAAAATCCACGCCTTAAGGCATGAGGAAGGTATACAAAAATTCTTTAAAAATCCACGCCTTAAGGCATGAGGAAGGTGTACAAAAATTCTTTAAAAATCCACGCCTTAAGGCATGAGGAAGGTGTACAAAAATTCTTTAAAAATCCACGCGTTAAGGCATGAGGAAGGTCTAGAAAAATTCTTTAAAAATTTACGCGTTAAGGCATGAGGAAGGTCTAGAAAAATTCTTTAAAAATCCACGCGTTAAGGCATGAGGAAGGTCTAGAAAAATTCTTTAAAAATCCACGCCTTAATGCATGAGGAAGGTGTACAAAAATTCTTTAAAAATCCACGCCTTAAGGCATGAGGAAGGTGTTCAAAAAATTCTTTAAAAATCTACGCGTTAAGGCATGAGGAAGGTGTACAAAAATTCTTTAAAAATCCACGCCTTAAGGCATGAGGAAGGTGTTCAAAAAATTCTTTAAAAATCCACGCCTTAAGGCATGAGGAAGGTGTACAAAAATTCTTTAAAAATCCACGCCTTAAGGCATGAGGAAGGTGTACAAAAATTCTTTAAAAATCCACGCCTTAAGGCATGAGGAAGGTGTACAAAAATTCTTTAAAAATCCACGCGTTAAGGCATGAGGAAGGTCTAGAAAAATTCTTTAAAAATCCACGCGTTAAGGCATGAGGAAGGTCTAGAAAAATTCTTTAAAAATCCACGCCTTAATGCATGAGGAAGGTGTACAAAAATTCTTTAAAAATCCACGCCTTAAGGCATGAGGAAGGTCTACAAAAATTCTTTAAAAATCCACGCCTTAAGGCATGAGGAAGGTGTACAAAAATTCTTTAAAAATCCACGCCTTAAGGCATGAGGAAGGTGTACAAAAATTCTTTAAAAATCCACGCCTTAAGGCATGAGGAAGGTGTACAAAAATTCTTTAAAAATCCACGCCTTAAGGCATGAGGAAGGTATACAAAAATTCTTTAAAAATCCACGCCTTAAGGCATGAGGAAGGTATACAAAAATTCTTTAAAAATCCACGCCTTAAGGCATGAGGAAGGTGTACAAAAATTCTTTAAAAATCCACGCCTTAAGGCATGAGGAAGGTGTACAAAAATTCTTTAAAAATCCACGCGTTAAGGCATGAGGAAGGTCTAGAAAAATTCTTTAAAAATTTACGCGTTAAGGCATGAGGAAGGTCTAGAAAAATTCTTTAAAAATCCACGCGTTAAGGCATGAGGAAGGTCTAGAAAAATTCTTTAAAAATCCACGCCTTAATGCATGAGGAAGGTGTACAAAAATTCTTTAAAAATCCACGCCTTAAGGCATGAGGAAGGTGTTCAAAAAATTCTTTAAAAATCTACGCGTTAAGGCATGAGGAAGGTGTACAAAAATTCTTTAAAAATCCACGCCTTAAGGCATGAGGAAGGTGTTCAAAAAATTCTTTAAAAATCCACGCCTTAAGGCATGAGGAAGGTGTACAAAAATTCTTTAAAAATCCACGCCTTAAGGCATGAGGAAGGTGTACAAAAATTCTTTAAAAATCCACGCCTTAAGGCATGAGGAAGGTGTACAAAAATTCTTTAAAAATCCACGCGTTAAGGCATGAGGAAGGTCTAGAAAAATTCTTTAAAAATCCACGCGTTAAGGCATGAGGAAGGTCTAGAAAAATTCTTTAAAAATCCACGCCTTAATGCATGAGGAAGGTGTACAAAAATTCTTTAAAAATCCACGCCTTAAGGCATGAGGAAGGTGTACAAAAATTCTTTAAAAATCCACGCCTTAAGGCATGAGGAAGGTGTACAAAAATTCTTTAAAAATCCACGCCTTAAGGCATGAGGAAGGTGTACAAAAATTCTTTAAAAATCCACGCCTTAATGCATGAGGAAGGTGTACAAAAATTCTTTAAAAATCCACGCCTTAAGGCATGAGGAAGGTGTACAAAAATTCTTTAAAAATCCACGCGTTAAGGCATGAGGAAGGTCTAGAAAAATTCTTTAAAAATTTACGCGTTAAGGCATGAGGAAGGTCTAGAAAAATTCTTTAAAAATCCACGCGTTAAGGCATGAGGAAGGTCTAGAAAAATTCTTTAAAAATCCACGCCTTAATGCATGAGGAAGGTGTACAAAAATTCTTTAAAAATCCACGCCTTAAGGCATGAGGAAGGTGTTCAAAAAATTCTTTAAAAATCTACGCGTTAAGGCATGAGGAAGGTGTACAAAAATTCTTTAAAAATCCACGCCTTAAGGCATGAGGAAGGTGTTCAAAAAATTCTTTAAAAATCCACGCCTTAAGGCATGAGGAAGGTGTACAAAAATTCTTTAAAAATCCACGCCTTAAGGCATGAGGAAGGTGTACAAAAATTCTTTAAAAATCCACGCCTTAAGGCATGAGGAAGGTGTTCAAAAAATTCTTTAAAAATCCACGCCTTAAGGCATGAGGAAGGTGTACAAAAATTCTTTAAAAATCCACGCCTTAAGGCATGAGGAAGGTGTACAAAAATTCTTTAAAAATCCACGCCTTAAGGCATGAGGAAGGTGTACAAAAATTCTTTAAAAATCCACGCGTTAAGGCATGAGGAAGGTCTAGAAAAATTCTTTAAAAATCCACGCCTTAATGCATGAGGAAGGTCTAGAAAAATTCTTTAAAAATCCACGCCTTAATGCATGAGGAAGGTGTACAAAAATTCTTTAAAAATCCACGCCTTAAGGCATGAGGAAGGTGTACAAAAATTCTTTAAAAATCCACGCCTTAAGGCATGAGGAAGGTGTACAAAAATTCTTTAAAAATCCACGCCTTAAGGCATGAGGAAGGTGTACAAAAATTCTTTAAAAATCCACGCCTTAAGGCATGAGGAAGGTGTACAAAAATTCTTTAAAAATCCACGCCTTAAGGCATGAGGAAGGTGTACAAAAATTCTTTAAAAATCCACGCCTTAAGGCATGAGGAAGGTATACAAAAATTCTTTAAAAATCCACGCCTTAAGGCATGAGGAAGGTGTTCAAAAAATTCTTTAAAAATCCACGCCTTAAGGCATGAGGAAGGTGTACAAAAATTCTTTAAAAATCCACGCCTTAAGGCATGAGGAAGGTGTACAAAAATTCTTTAAAAATCCACGCCTTAAGGCTTGAGGAAGGTGTACAAAAATTCTTTAAAAATCCACGCCTTAAGGCTTGAGGAAGGTGTACAAAAATTCTTTAAAAATCCACGCGTTAAGGCATGAGGAAGGTCTAGAAAAATTCTTTAAAAATCCACGCGTTAAGGCATGAGGAAGGTCTAGAAAAATTCTTTAAAAATCCACGCCTTAATGCATGAGGAAGGTGTACAAAAATTCTTTAAAAATCCACGCCTTAAGGCATGAGGAAGGTGTACAAAAATTCTTTAAAAATCCACGCCTTAAGGCATGAGGAAGGTATACAAAAATTCTTTAAAAATCCACGCCTTAAGGCATGAGGAAGGTGTACAAAAATTCTTTAAAAATCCACGCCTTAAGGCATGAGGAAGGTGTACAAAAATTCTTTAAAAATCCACGCCTTAAGGCATGAGGAAGGTGTACAAAAATTCTTTAAAAATCCACGCCTTAAGGCATGAGGAAGGTGTACAAAAATTCTTTAAAAATTTACGCCTTAAGGCATGAGGAAGGTGTACAAAAATTCTTTAAAAATTTACGCCTTAAGGCATGAGAAAGGTATACAAAAATACTTTAAAAATCCACGCCTTAAGGCATGAGGAAGGTGTACAAAAATTCTTTAAAAATCCACGCCTTAAGGCATGAGGAAGGTATACAAAAATACTTTAAAAATCCACGCCTTAAGGCATGAGGAAGGTGTACAAAAATTCTTTAAAAATCCACGCCTTAAGGCATGAGGAAGGTGTACAAAAATTCTTTAAAAATCCACGCCTTAAGGCATGAGGAAGGTGTACAAAAATTCTTTAAAAATCCACGCCTTAAGGCATGAGGAAGGTGTACAAAAATTCTTTAAAAATCCACGCCTTAAGGCATGAGGAAGGTGTACAAAAATTCTTTAAAAATCCACGCCTTAAGGCATGAGGAAGGTGTACAAAAATTCTTTAAAAATCCACGCCTTAAGGCATGAGGAAGGTGTACAAAAATTCTTTTAAAATCCACGCCTTAAGGCATGAGGAAGGTGTACAAAAATTTTTTAAAAATCCACGCCTTAAGGCATGAGGAAGGTGTACAAAAATTCCTTAAAAATCCACGCCTTAAGGCATGAGGAAGGTGTTCAAAAATTCCTTAAAAATCCACGCCTTAAGGCATGAGGAAGGTCTACAAAAATTCTTTAAAAATCCACGCCTTAAGGCATGAGGAAGGTGTACAAAAATTCTTTAAAAATCCACGCCTGAAGGCATGAGGAAGGTGTACAAAAATTCTTTAAAAATCCACGCCTTAAGGCATGAGGAAGGTGTACAAAAATTCTTTAAAAATCCACGCCTTAAGGCATGAGGAAGGTGTACAAAAATTCTTTAAAAATCCACGCCTTAAGGCATGAGGAAGGTGTACAAAAATTCTTTAAAAATCCACGCCTTAAGGCATGAGGAAGGTGTACAAAAATTCTTTAAAAATCCACGCCTTAAGGCATGAGGAAGGTGTACAAAAATTCTTTAAAAATCCACGCCTTAAGGCATGAGGAAGGTATACAAAAATTCTTTAAAAATCCACGCCTTAAGGCATGAGGAAGGTATACAAAAATTCTTTAAAAATCCACGCCTTAAGGCATGAGGAAGGTGTACAAAAATTCTTTAAAAATCCACGCGTTAAGGCATGAGGAAGGTCTAGAAAAATTCTTTAAAAATCCACGCCTTAAGGCATGAGGAAGGTGTACAAAAATTCTTTAAAAATCCACGCCTTAAGGCATGAGGAAGGTGTACAAAAATTCTTTAAAAATCCACGCGTTAAGGCATGAGGAAGGTCTAGAAAAATTCTTTAAAAATTTACGCGTTAAGGCATGAGGAAGGTCTAGAAAAATTCTTTAAAAATCCACGCGTTAAGGCATGAGGAAGGTCTAGAAAAATTCTTTAAAAATCCACGCCTTAATGCATGAGGAAGGTGTACAAAAATTCTTTAAAAATCCACGCCTTAAGGCATGAGGAAGGTGTTCAAAAAATTCTTTAAAAATCTACGCGTTAAGGCATGAGGAAGGTGTACAAAAATTCTTTAAAAATCCACGCCTTAAGGCATGAGGAAGGTGTTCAAAAAATTCTTTAAAAATCCACGCCTTAAGGCATGAGGAAGGTGTACAAAAATTCTTTAAAAATCCACGCCTTAAGGCATGAGGAAGGTGTACAAAAATTCTTTAAAAATCCACGCCTTAAGGCATGAGGAAGGTGTACAAAAATTCTTTAAAAATCCACGCGTTAAGGCATGAGGAAGGTCTAGAAAAATTCTTTAAAAATCCACGCCTTAAGGCATGAGGAAGGTGTACAAAAATTCTTTAAAAATCCACGCCTTAATGCATGAGGAAGGTCTAGAAAAATTCTTTAAAAATCCACGCCTTAAGGCATGAGGAAGGTGTACAAAAATTCTTTAAAAATCCACGCCTTAAGGCATGAGGAAGGTATACAAAAATTCTTTAAAAATCCACGCCTTAAGGCATGAGGAAGGTGTACAAAAATTCTTTAAAAATCCACGCCTTAAGGCATGAGGAAGGTGTACAAAAATTCTTTAAAAATCCACGCCTTAAGGCATGAGGAAGGTGTACAAAAATTCTTTAAAAATCCACGCCTTAAGGCATGAGGAAGGTGTACAAAAATTCTTTAAAAATTTACGCCTTAAGGCATGAGGAAGGTGTACAAAAATTCTTTAAAAATTTACGCCTTAAGGCATGAGAAAGGTATACAAAAATACTTTAAAAATCCACGCCTTAAGGCATGAGGAAGGTGTACAAAAATTCTTTAAAAATCCACGCCTTAAGGCATGAGGAAGGTATACAAAAATTCTTTAAAAATCCACGCCTTAATGCATGAGGAAGGTGTACAAAAATTCTTTAAAAATCCACGCCTTAAGGCATGAGGAAGGTGTACAAAAATTCTTTAAAAATCCACGCCTTAAGGCATGAGGAAGGTATACAAAAATTCTTTAAAAATCCACGCCTTAAGGCATGAGGAAGGTGTACAAAAATTCTTTAAAAATCCACGCCTTAAGGCATGAGGAAGGTGTACAAAAATTCTTTAAAAATCCACGCCTTAAGGCATGAGGAAGGTGTACAAAAATTCTTTAAAAATCCACGCCTTAAGGCATGAGGAAGGTGTACAAAAATTCTTTAAAAATTTACGCCTTAAGGCATGAGGAAGGTGTACAAAAATTCTTTAAAAATTTACGCCTTAAGGCATGAGAAAGGTATACAAAAATACTTTAAAAATCCACGCCTTAAGGCATGAGGAAGGTGTACAAAAATTCTTTAAAAATCCACGCCTTAAGGCATGAGGAAGGTATACAAAAATACTTTAAAAATCCACGCCTTAAGGCATGAGGAAGGTGTACAAAAATTCTTTAAAAATCCACGCCTTAAGGCATGAGGAAGGTGTACAAAAATTCTTTAAAAATCCACGCCTTAAGGCATGAGGAAGGTGTACAAAAATTCTTTAAAAATCCACGCCTTAAGGCATGAGGAAGGTGTACAAAAATTCTTTAAAAATCCACGCCTTAAGGCATGAGGAAGGTGTACAAAAATTCTTTAAAAATCCACGCCTTAAGGCATGAGGAAGGTGTACAAAAATTCTTTAAAAATCCACGCCTTAAGGCATGAGGAAGGTGTACAAAAATTCTTTTAAAATCCACGCCTTAAGGCATGAGGAAGGTGTACAAAAATTTTTTAAAAATCCACGCCTTAAGGCATGAGGAAGGTGTACAAAAATTCCTTAAAAATCCACGCCTTAAGGCATGAGGAAGGTGTTCAAAAATTCCTTAAAAATCCACGCCTTAAGGCATGAGGAAGGTCTACAAAAATTCTTTAAAAATCCACGCCTTAAGGCATGAGGAAGGTGTACAAAAATTCTTTAAAAATCCACGCCTGAAGGCATGAGGAAGGTGTACAAAAATTCTTTAAAAATCCACGCCTTAAGGCATGAGGAAGGTGTACAAAAATTCTTTAAAAATCCACGCCTTAAGGCATGAGGAAGGTGTACAAAAATTCTTTAAAAATCCACGCCTTAAGGCATGAGGAAGGTGTACAAAAATTCTTTAAAAATCCACGCCTTAAGGCATGAGGAAGGTGTACAAAAATTCTTTAAAAATCCACGCCTTAAGGCATGAGGAAGGTGTACAAAAATTCTTTAAAAATCCACGCCTTAAGGCATGAGGAAGGTATACAAAAATTCTTTAAAAATCCACGCCTTAAGGCATGAGGAAGGTATACAAAAATTCTTTAAAAATCCACGCCTTAAGGCATGAGGAAGGTGTACAAAAATTCTTTAAAAATCCACGCGTTAAGGCATGAGGAAGGTCTAGAAAAATTCTTTAAAAATCCACGCCTTAAGGCATGAGGAAGGTGTACAAAAATTCTTTAAAAATCCACGCCTTAAGGCATGAGGAAGGTGTACAAAAATTCTTTAAAAATCCACGCGTTAAGGCATGAGGAAGGTCTAGAAAAATTCTTTAAAAATTTACGCGTTAAGGCATGAGGAAGGTCTAGAAAAATTCTTTAAAAATCCACGCGTTAAGGCATGAGGAAGGTCTAGAAAAATTCTTTAAAAATCCACGCCTTAATGCATGAGGAAGGTGTACAAAAATTCTTTAAAAATCCACGCCTTAAGGCATGAGGAAGGTGTTCAAAAAATTCTTTAAAAATCTACGCGTTAAGGCATGAGGAAGGTGTACAAAAATTCTTTAAAAATCCACGCCTTAAGGCATGAGGAAGGTGTTCAAAAAATTCTTTAAAAATCCACGCCTTAAGGCATGAGGAAGGTGTACAAAAATTCTTTAAAAATCCACGCCTTAAGGCATGAGGAAGGTGTACAAAAATTCTTTAAAAATCCACGCCTTAAGGCATGAGGAAGGTGTACAAAAATTCTTTAAAAATCCACGCGTTAAGGCATGAGGAAGGTCTAGAAAAATTCTTTAAAAATCCACGCCTTAATGCATGAGGAAGGTGTACAAAAATTCTTTAAAAATCCACGCCTTAAGGCATGAGGAAGGTGTACAAAAATTCTTTAAAAATCCACGCCTTAAGGCATGAGGAAGGTATACAAAAATTCTTTAAAAATCCACGCCTTAAGGCATGAGGAAGGTGTACAAAAATTCTTTAAAAATCCACGCGTTAAGGCATGAGGAAGGTCTAGAAAAATTCTTTAAAAATCCACGCCTTAAGGCATGAGGAAGGTGTACAAAAATTCTTTAAAAATCCACGCCTTAAGGCATGAGGAAGGTGTACAAAAATTCTTTAAAAATCCACGCGTTAAGGCATGAGGAAGGTCTAGAAAAATTCTTTAAAAATTTACGCGTTAAGGCATGAGGAAGGTCTAGAAAAATTCTTTAAAAATCCACGCGTTAAGGCATGAGGAAGGTCTAGAAAAATTCTTTAAAAATCCACGCCTTAATGCATGAGGAAGGTGTACAAAAATTCTTTAAAAATCCACGCCTTAAGGCATGAGGAAGGTGTTCAAAAAATTCTTTAAAAATCTACGCGTTAAGGCATGAGGAAGGTGTACAAAAATTCTTTAAAAATCCACGCCTTAAGGCATGAGGAAGGTGTTCAAAAAATTCTTTAAAAATCCACGCCTTAAGGCATGAGGAAGGTGTACAAAAATTCTTTAAAAATCCACGCCTTAAGGCATGAGGAAGGTGTACAAAAATTCTTTAAAAATCCACGCCTTAAGGCATGAGGAAGGTGTACAAAAATTCTTTAAAAATCCACGCGTTAAGGCATGAGGAAGGTCTAGAAAAATTCTTTAAAAATCCACGCCTTAATGCATGAGGAAGGTGTACAAAAATTCTTTAAAAATCCACGCCTTAAGGCATGAGGAAGGTGTACAAAAATTCTTTAAAAATCCACGCCTTAAGGCATGAGGAAGGTATACAAAAATTCTTTAAAAATCCACGCCTTAAGGCATGAGGAAGGTGTACAAAAATTCTTTAAAAATCCACGCCTTAAGGCATGAGGAAGGTGTACAAAAATTCTTTAAAAATCCACGCCTTAAGGCATGAGGAAGGTGTACAAAAATTCTTTAAAAATCCACGCCTTAAGGCATGAGGAAGGTGTACAAAAATTCTTTAAAAATTTACGCCTTAAGGCATGAGGAAGGTGTACAAAAATTCTTTAAAAATCCACGCCTTAAGGCATGAGGAAGGTATACAAAAATACTTTAAAAATCCACGCCTTAAGGCATGAGGAAGGTGTACAAAAATTCTTTAAAAATCCACGCCTTAAGGCATGAGGAAGGTATACAAAAATACTTTAAAAATCCACGCCTTAAGGCATGAGGAAGGTGTACAAAAATTCTTTAAAAATCCACGCCTTAAGGCATGAGGAAGGTGTACAAAAATTCTTTAAAAATCCACGCCTTAAGGCATGAGGAAGGTCTAGAAAAATTCTTTAAAAATCCACGCCTTAAGGCATGAGGAAGGTGTACAAAAATTCTTTAAAAAATCCACGCTTTAAGGCCTGAGGAAAAATCCACGCCTAAAGGCTTGAAAATTAAAAAAAATCCACGTTTCTATGCCTTATAACGAGAGCCTTCAGCTTGTCTGTGAAGGCAGCCTCCGGCTAGTCTATGTCTCCTATGGTTCATAAACACAATCGTCAGCTTTCTCAAATGGAACCTTCATCTATAGCTTTATGATGGCCTGTGGATGCTCTCTAAAAGCTCCCTTAAATTACCTAAATTACCAAAAAACTGATCTCTTACTCACCTGGAAACAATCCACAATGGGTACTGAGGGTATGGTGTAAATCCGTGACAGCGTCTCTTGGCAGACACCAGTCAAATTATGTTTTCTTGCAATTTTACCAAAATATATAATGGCCTGGGCAGAGGCATGCACACCCAACATGGTGTTACCCTGATCCGGTTGTTGCTCCAAATGTTGGGTAATAATTTGATAGTGATGTTGACGCCATGTAAATATATCCGACCAGTGGGAGAGGTCATCAGCAATGACGGGTAAACGATTTCTCCATGTCTTAACAATGGCCTTCATATCATGCAGCGAGGTGTTGCGGGATTGTAGCAACCCTTGATGTATTTGACTCGCCTCGTGCAGCTCAATTATCTGTTGGGCAGCTTGAAGATATTGCAAATGGATGTGGGAGACAATATGGGGCAATCTACGCCATTCACGTATACAAAGGCCGGAGGCAATTTCCACATATTTCTCTACATTGGCCAATTGGCGATCATCCGGATGTAAGATGGCCAAGAAACCCTTATATAAATTCACCTTGTAGCCGTATTGTTTGGAATAGGCTTGTTCAATTTTGAGTAGGGCCTTTTTCATTAAATTCCAATCGGGCACCCGCCAAGCACTTTCCATGATGAGGATTTCATGTTGTTCACGATTTGTTTGGGCATAATCCAAGAGAATGTCCCATTGATTGAGTTCCTTGGCACAGCGTATCCAATGATTTTCCCACAAGGCAATTTCACTGTTCATGTGGGAATTGCATTGGCCATTGGAAAGGTCTTCCTTGAATTTTGACATTACCAAATCATATGCACCCTGGGCCTCTTCAAAGAAACCCATTTGTTCATAGGCAATGGCTAGATTGGTTTCAGCATATTGGGCATATTTCATCCAGAGACCAGCCCACAAATCCTCCTCATGCATGGCAGAATACATGAGGGAGAGGGAGTCATGGACCGTGGCTTGGTTGCCATTGTATTCATGCTGCTGATCACAGTAGTCCATAAAGGTTGTTTGATTACTGGGGTTGACTTTGGAGGCCATCTCCTCCAAGACCAATGTCATGCGATGCCACAGATTGTGGGCCTTGCCCAAATAGGTACAGACATTGGGTGGTATGTAAATTTTGGGATTACAGTGTGTCAAGCCTTCAACGAAAGTGTTAATGGCACTGGGAGAGCAATCTTTTTGTATGATATTTGTGCCGGAGGCCAAGAAGGGTATGACCTCTTTGATAATGGTTTGCTGTTGATCTGCATTGAAAATGTTCCATATCCTAGGGAAAATTGCCAACCACACAGACTCCGCAAGATTGGTGTCCATGTGGCAGAGTTGGGAAGTGGCCACCAGCAGTTGGTCAGTGCGTATCTTACGATTGATTTCCAGGAATTCAATTTGCCGATTGATTAGCTTGCAGATTTTCATTTTCCTTGCCGGCAGCAAACGTTCGGTGTCGGGTTGCTCATTTTGAGAATTGATAAATTCCAAATTAACATCCACATCAAACTCCTCATCCTTGTCATCCACACTTTGTGGCATATCCATGCAGTCAGATTGGGAAGAGGTGTAGATAACAAATTGACTCTTCTCCTCATTATCGGCCATGTTGATAATGCTGGTGATACTGGGTATCTTGTGCATATCATTGGAATTTTGTATTGCTGTCATGGTATTGGCGGTGAGAACCAGCAATTCAATGCACTGTTTTATCCAATAATGGGTACCAATTGAATCCCATGCCTGCGAGCAGATGATATACAGCAAACGATCATGTAAACGTCGGCGCATTGAGGCATCGATTATTTCAAAGAACTTGGCACGAATGGTGGGATTTTGACTACGCAACCCCGTCAAGAAGGCGCCCTCCAGTTTTGCACTCAGTTCCGTTTGCTTCAAATGTTCATCACGATATATGTAATTGATCATTTCCAGAAATTGTATGTGCAGCTCACTTTCATCGGAGAACTTCTTCTCCACACACTGCATTAGCTTAACCAGCAACACGGACTTCTCTCTTATCGAAGGTATTTGCACCACAATATTTTGATCCTTTACCCTCACCCAATCATCCAACATTTTGATGATACACTTGATGATCTTAGCGTCCATACTCTTTTCAATGAGGCTCACAATAATGCTGCCGATCAGCAGCTTTCTCACCTCCACACTCATAATGACAATACGATTTTTAATCATATCCAACGAGAGTATCAACAATTCCAACGACAAATGGTTACCCTCAACGGATGGCATTGCCTGCTGGGTATTATTTTGCATTGCAATGTGATCCTTGGTCAAACGATTCAGTACTCTTATAAATTGGACCATTAAACGGTCTATATAATCGGGATTATTGACACAGCAAGCCTTTAGTATCATCAGGGTGCCAAACAACGAAGATGGATTGGGTTGTGGTTGTTGACTTTTCTCATAGAATATCAAATTATCACCAATCATTTTACTTATGGCAGTATAGAGAATATCCAAATCTTCGTTTTTATGCTGGGCATCGGGTGGGAAGATGGTCATGAGTCGTGTTATCAAGCCATGCATTAGACGTACAATTTTCGTGTTTTGATGTATAATGCAGGCCGAGAGGCCTTTTTGTATGGGCCTTATAATCGTCAGCAACTGTTCAGGTTTCATAATTGTACTCAGGAAGGTCAAAAAGTCCAGAGCTGTACAAATATTGTTAATATTTGTATGGGGAGATTCAATTGTGGTGAAGATTTTATCCATCCAGGTTAGTTTCAATTCGAAGGGCTGAGGCCAAACATCAGGACGCATAGCGGTTTTTAAAAGGATTATGCATCTGGAAAGAAAAGAGATAAGGGAAGTGAAAAGTTTTGAATAAAACATGGAAAATTAGGAAAATTTCTTCAAGGGTCCTAGGCCAATAAACTTGGATTTTCTTTGAGGACCCTTGGCCAACAAGTGTGGATTTTTAAAGACAATTTGTTCAAGGTTGCCTAGGCCAACAAGTGTGGATTTTTAAGGACAATTTGTTCAAGGTTGCCTAGGCCAACAAGCGTGGATTTTTAAGGACAATTTGTTCAAGGTTGCCTAGGCCAACAAGCGTGGATTTTTAAGGACAATTTGTTCATGGTTGCCTAGGCCAACAAGCGTGGATTTTTAAGGACAATTTGTTCATGGTTGCCTAGGCCAACATGCGTGGATTTTTAAGGACAATTTGTTCAAGGTTGCCAGGCCAACAAGCGTGGATTTTTAAAGACAATTTGTTCAAGGTTGCCTAGGTCAACAAGAGTGGATTTTTAAGGACAATTTGTTCAAGGTGGCCTAGGCCAACAAGCGTGGATTTTTAAAGACAATTTCCCAAGGTGGCCTAGGCCAACAAGCGTGAATTTTTAAGGACAATTTGTTCAAGGTTGCCTAGGCCAACAAGCGTGGATTTTTAAGGACAATTTGTTCAAGGTTGCCTAGGCCAACAAGCGTGGATTTTTAAGGACAATTTGTTCAAGGTTGCCTAGGCCAACAAGCGTGGATTTTTAAGGACAATTTGTTTAAGGTTGCCTAGGCCAACAAGCGTGGATTTTTAAGGACAATTTGTTCAAGGTTGCCTAGGCCAACAAGCGTGGATTTTTAAGGACAATTTGTTCAAGGTTGCCTAGGCCAACAAGCGTGGATTTTTAAGGACAATTTGTTCAAGGTTGCCAGGCCAACAAGCGTGGATTTTTAAAGACAATTTGTTCAAGGTTGCCTAGGTCAACAAGAGTGGATTTTTAAGGACAATTTGTTCAAGGTGGCCTAGGCCAACAAGCGTGGATTTTTAAAGACAATTTGCCCAAGGTGGCCTAGGCCAACAAGCGTGAATTTTTAAGGACAATTTGTTCAAGGTTGCCTAGGCCAACAAGCGTGGATTTTTAAGGACAATTTGTTCAAGGTTGCCTAGGCCAACAAGCGTGGATTTTTAAGGACAATTTGTTCAAGGTTGCCTAGGCCAACAAGCGTGGATTTTTAAGGACAATTTGTTTAAGGTTGCCTAGGCCAACAAGCGTGGATTTTTAAGGACAATTTGTTTAAGGTTGCCTAGGCCAACAAGCGTGGATTTTTAAGGACAATTTGTTCAAGGTTGCCTAGGCCAACAAGCTTGAATTTTTAAGGACAATTTCTTCAAGGTTGCCTAGGCCAACTATCATGGAATTTTTAAGGACAATTTCTTCAAGGTTGCCTAGGCCAACTATCATGGAATTTTTAAGGACAATTTCTTCAAGGTTGCCTAGGCCAACTATCATGGAATTTTTAAGGACAATTTCTTCAAGGTTGCCTAGGCCAACTATCATGGAATTTTTAAGGACAATTTCTTCAAGGTTGCCTAGGCCAACTATCGTGGACTTTAAAAGACAATTTGTTCAAGGGTCTGAAATCTTCCAGTTCATCTGATCTCTGATATACCAACAAGAAGAATGTCTTAAGAAATGTTAAAGTTGTTCTCGAGGTCTAAGCAAAAACACTAGTCTTGCGGCTTCCGAAAACTTACCTTCTTGACAAATTATCACCCGAATTAAGTATGCTGGGTTGATTATCATTGACCTGACATGCCAAACGTATAAGGAAATTCAATACGGTGTCGCAGTGAACCTTGCCAATAGAACGGCTGCTTTCATCCATTTTGGAGCTTATGGAGGCATCGGCGGTACCTGAGACCAAGAGAGGAAAGTTAGCAAATTTTGAATACAATTTGATCTGTGGCATTCAGGCATTTTAATTGTAGCTATACTCAATTTTTGGTGAAATAGATGAGTTTTCATTTCATTTTCACCTCTTCCACCAAAATAGTCTTGAGAATTGCAGTCCATTTAAAATGTCCTAATGTTAAAAGACCACTTACTTGTTCTCGGCACAACAGCAGCTTCTGTGTTCAATTTCTTGCGATGTGATTCGGCAAAATCGTCGCCAGCATTACGTTTCACCGATGTCTTATCATCCATTTCATCATCCAGATTGGCATTTAGCTTACTTTCTGTCTCATCCTCTTTGATACGTTGCAATTCCCATTTTATAATGACATCAGCCAATTCGACGGAAAGCTTCTTATGTTCCAAAGATGCATTGGGTGGAAAACCCAAACGTTGCATGTAGTTAACCAAATGGGTAACCAGCTGGTGACGTACTGGGAAATAGACTTTATAGTGACGTACAATAAGTTGTAAAATGTGAAACAGCTGTTGCATGGAGTGACCCTCCTCAACAATGATTTTCTTGGTCCAATGGGTAAGCATGGTATTGCCATCTTCCATGCGTAAGGGCATGGCAGGGGTTAAGACATCCAAAGCTTGTCTTACTACGGGGCGGGCTTCCAAAGCATGTCCTTTCAGCAGTGAGTGGAAGACTTGTAAGACAATTTTCTTGTGTATGGCCAAGCGCGCAATAATGTGCGCCAACAGCAAGTGGCCGTGATAACGTGCCGTGGGATCCACGGAATTTTTACTTAACAAACAAGGCCAGGCAAAGGTCATGAGACGCCTCAACTTATTGCCTTGTATACGATTATTGGCATCACCATCATGTATGTGTTGCGAGGCTCTTTCCACCAGCAAACAGGCGAATTGCAACAGAGCAATGCGCACAGCATCATCCTTGGCATAGGGTTTCTCGGGATCAAAGACTTTACTGTTGATGAACACCGAGACAATATTGGTTTCATCTTCCTGGAACTGGGTCGGAGGAGCACCGATTAATTTATTGCCCTCCCCTTTGTCAAAACTGGCCACAAAACACGGTATTAATATGGAGGTAATAATTTTGGCCTTCAACTCCTCCGACAGTGAGGCATTGTTGAAATTTTCAATAAAATAAAAGAAGGCTTGACGTTTCCAATAGACCGTATAACTTTGGGCCACAGTGTTTTGTAAGAAATCCCGGAGGAAATAAAAATCGGGTATAAAATGCAAGCAAAGGGCCCGTGACAGCTGGAACAGTAACTCGATTTCATTGGTATTGTGTGAGAAGTATTTGAGTAAAATCTTTCCAACCAAATGCCATTTATAGCTGATGACATTTTCTTGGCAACTGTTGCTCAGATTGTATTGCCACAACTGTTTGAGGCAGTTGATGAGGTCTGTTTGCACCGCAATCCATTGATCATCACATTCCATGACGGTGTATACAATCTTTATGGCCTGTTCCTGTACCTCTTGTTTTTGTTCATCGTTCATAATGGAGCTATCGATTTGTCCACAACTTATCAGGCGTATAAGGGCCTTGATGCATTTCGGGGTCTTTAAGGCGGCATGGAAAGGTTTGCCATCTTTGTGTTTTAATAGATAGATGAAAAAGCGATTCCACTGGGCATCCACAATGTACACATCGGAGAGGAAATAGTCCACAGTTTGATTGGGAAAACGTAAAAGGAATTTCAATAGAGGTGCTCGATAGGGTGATGATGATTCAATCATAAGATTCTTTTCAGTTTGCAATACCAATTGGCAGAGATTTTCAATGTATTTGGGGGTGGCTGCGGTAATTTGATGGAACATTTCGATGAGACACACCACCTTTTGTTCATATTCTCCTCCACGTATGGCAGCAAAGAAATTACCCCCCTGCTGACCCTGCTTACATATTTGTATTGACATTTCCAGCAGATTGCGACACAGCTCAAGGATTTGTTCACTTAACTTTTCATTGAACATGTGGGGGAATAGTTGGGTAAAATAGGAAAGACGCTTGGTGGCTGTTAGCGTCAAATTCCTATAGTCACCTAATATCATCAGCAATGGACGTATACAATTGTGTATTTCCTTTTTGTCAATTTGTATGCCGGCATTGAAACTTTTCATGCACTTAAATGCTGCCTCTTGAAGCTCCGGTTTCTTGTGATCCATTAGCTTGAATAGGATATTGATAATCTTATCTTTATGTTGACTATCGGTAATGTAGTGGCATGCAGCCAAAGCCCTCAAGGCACTTATACGCAGTGGCACCAAATTGGTTACATTCTTGTAACAATCCAATTTCATTAGAGTTGAATCCTCAGCCTCGGACAGAGTCAGTAATTCATGGAAGAACAATTTATGATAACTGTTGGTAAGATCAATGGTAAAGAGTCTCGGCTCTAGGGTAGTGCAAAAGGTGTTACCCTCCATTAAGCCTATTTGGGCATTAACTGGTTGATGTCTCAGCAAATGCTTCTTGGGTGGTATAATATCAGCCAATACCTCTTTGTGGGGATCCATTACTTCTGAGACTGTGCGGTTTTGCAGCTGGGCAATATATTTCAGTGAAGCCATTGATTCTTGTCTTACCAAGGTATTTGGACTTGTCACTTGCCTACACAATTCATGGACCACATCATAGGTGGCCTTGGTCCGAATGGCGGTAATCTCTTCACTCGTTTCATGTTCCTTGGGTGCCATACATAAATCGAGCAGGGAACGTAAATTGGTTTTGGCAATATATATGGCACCATTAGATACCTCACCTTCCAAATCCATTAAGACAAACATAAACGCCTTTACAAAGGAGAACAGATGCTGATAGAGGGAGCGTGGTGAAAAATGTTGATAGAGGAATTGTATGGCTTTACAACCCCCCACCTTGGCATACCAAGGCCGTTCATAACACAAAGCTGTCATCTTCTCAGCCAAATATTGCATCAAAGGCAGGCGACAAGCCCTTTCCTTGCTGCCCAAAATATTTGCCGCTGTATCCAATATCAAGCCAATACAAAGTTGCCCCGGTTTGCACAATTCCTTTTCCTCATGGCCCATACAAATTGCCAGGGCATCCACCAATACCAACGGATCTATGCCATTCAAAGAATAGTACTGTTTAACTGGAAAGGGGCCCGCCTGCTGGGCAATGGCAATCATGGTGAAATGCCGGGCAATTGCCACCATTATAGGAAAGACAAATTCCCTTAAATCTTTGGTGGCAGAGGCCACAAACATTCCCGTCAAGGCATTTTGCAAAGTCTTACGTGCCTGATAGTCCTCGATTTTGTTTTGATTCACCGGAACATTGCCAATATTGTTCTCCAGAAAACTGGGATGCAGGAAGAACTTTTGCAAGGTGTGTTTTTCATCATCCAAGTTAATGGAAGCGGCCAAATAGCAGCGTATCACCTCCCAACTTTGTCGTCTATAAAAGGAGTCTGTGGCATTTGAGCTGAGGGCATTAAATGCCGTCTCAATGGCTTTGTCAATGGGGAAATCTATGGGTTTTTCATGTTCCTGGAAATAGGCCACAATGGAGGTGGGTTGTATTTCACTGTTGGTATACTGTATGGATTGGGGTTCGGTCATCATTTTACGATTTCCACCACCAAATTTACCCAAAACACGAAAGGCCACCAATGCTGCATTGTCTTGATTGCGTAGAGTTTTCCACAAGGCTTGCATGAGGGCAGCTCTCACGGGTTGTATGTGATCGTACAGGAAGTCTGGTTGTAAATTGTCCACACATAGCTCCAGTGTGCGCAGACCCTGAAAATGGAGAACGCAATTTTCTTAAAATAAATACAAAATTTGATTTTAAATCTGTCTTACCTGACTAACCAATGTGGCTGAACCATTGAGGGCCGATACCAAGGGATCCATTAACATTGGCAGGTAGGGTAGCAGAGAAGACAACCTCACGGGTACCGTAAGGCAAAGTTCCACAAAAAGATCTTTCATGTGTTGCTTGTGGAAACCACTTTGCAAACGATTTAAACCTTCCAAAAGATTTGGCAATAAGGGTAAGAACTCCTGATACAACAAATCATGAGAGCCACCACCAATGGAACGAAACAGGGCACGCAGTAAAAGAAAGTAATTATAAGGCTCCTCAGCTGTCAAGGCCAGTTCCATTGATTGATTAACAATACTGTGCAGGTGAGGCTTTAGCATTTGTTCATTTTCCACGGGGAACAGACTCACACTACCAAATACCAATTTGAAGAGCCGTAAATAGAGATTTGATCGCTCCACATTGGTGCCCATTTCATGCATTTTACCCAATAGATATTCCACCAGGACAGTGGCAAACAGCGGCGACGTTTGAGGATTGGCCAAAAAGCTATTTGCCACAATTTGTAGCGAAGGATTTTTGTGTATCCGCTCTACCATAAAATCAATGGTTGTGGCAAAGACTTCTTGGAAATTTTGTGGATGCATCATGAGAAACTGTAAAGGGAAAAGAGATTTGAAGAGAAAATTTAAAAATCATGGGGTTAAGATACTCACTATTCCACTGAAATGTTCCAAAACTTCTTTCTCCTCCTTGGTCCTTGGTACACCACCAGAAGGTTTCAATTGATTTGCTGCATTTATGGAATATATATCCAAGGCCTCCATGGCCCAGTGGACCAAATCAATGTAGATACTAACTTCATAGGGTTGAAAGATTTTCTCCTGCTTGATTTTGGTTACATCCACTGAGGGGGACTGAAAAAAGAAGTAGAAACACTTTGTTAGAAAAGGAAGAGATTATCTATAGGAAATATTGCCTCTTCCTTGTGAGTTTAGGCTTTCTGCCGTTTCAACTTCAAGGGGAGAGTGAGAAAAATCACGAGGAAACAGGAAGAAATAGTTTGATAGAAATGAGGAGATAAATAAAGGGAAATGTTCTGCCTCATTCTGAAGGGAAAATTTCCGTGAGTTTTGTCTCTCCTTCAACGGAAGGAAGAAAGTGGAAAAACTCATGGCGAAATGTTCCTTATTATTCCTCGTGAGCCTTGGCCTTCTGTCGTTTCAACTTTAAGGGGAGAGTGAGAAAACTCAGGGGAAAGAAGAAAAACTTTGTTAGAAAACGAGGAAAGAATCAAAGGGAATTGTTCAGCCTCATTGAACCGACAACAGCCCCTAATAATTTTATAAGCACAAACGGGATTTAAATCAGCTTTTACCTTGGAACTAACAAAACCCCAGGTTATGGTTTTTACACCTCCCACCAAAGTCTTTACCAAGCTGCGATATTCCACAATGTTCAAAGAGCACAGCATTTGGTTTCCGGTCAATTGATTTTTGGCAATTGAATCGGGAGTATTGTCCTGGAAAGATATTAAAGAAATATAAGAGCAAATGTGCATTAACAAGGGAACAAACCGCTTACCATAATTGCTGGAGGTTCCTTATTATCCAAACCCGCTGAATTGGAGGCTGGAGATGCCGCAGCATTGGATTGGGCTTTCCTAAAGGACACAAAGAATACGTATATCATCAAATGTTTCAAAAATGGGCCTTCATCACACTTACAATCTCTGGGTTATTGTGGGCAAGGTGATTTTGGCAATAGTTTGAAATTTGTAGACAAAAACCTTTAGCAAGGTGGTGAGGAGATTTCTAGCCTTAACTGGATCCATTTCACTGTGCTGCCGAACACAATCAACCAAATTGAGTAGCAATTTACAAGACATTGTTTGTATGCCGGTGGCCAAAGATTCATCATGGACATTTTTTGAAAACAACTTTATGGCCTTTTCCAAAACATCCAAACTCAGACTTTGTCGTACATGGTGGGCCAAGTCGGCCAAGGTGGAATAGGCCAAGGGGCGTATGGAGTCCAACGTAACACCCTTGCCAATTAATAAATCCTCATCGAAAAGCCGTTCAATAGAGGGTATGAATTCTGTAAAAAGTTAAAAAAGTTTAGGATGAGAGCCTTATAAAAATATGTGTTGGAGTCCATACTTTGTCTTAGATCTGTGGCAAAAATGTGCCTTGCTGCAATCAAAAGCTCCTTTCTCAAATGGGCCGCCTCCTTGGGACACAAATGCATGAGGCTCAATATGCCACTCGTCACCGAGGCTGAGTGATTCATAATATTTTCTTGGAACAACCTTACAATATAGGCCAAAAAAGACAAGGTTTTGATTTGGGCACCCATGAAATCAATGAAGATTTCCTTGTTGAAGAATTGGGAGCTTCTAAAAGCAAAGCAAAGAAAAATAAGATTAGTTTTTAAATTGTTGGGAAAATATTCATCCAAATCACCTGTGCACCGTGGAAGGTTGTAAATTAATGGTTGTCATGATCAATGGTATAAATTCAGAGACTTCTTGATGTACTGCATTCTTGTAGATTTGATACATTAATACCACAATAATGGGCAGTTCTTGTAAAACTCTGAGAGACAACATGCCACGAGGCAGGAGGTTGTACTGAAATAGGAAAAAAGTTAATTAGGAAGATGAGGTTCCATTGCATTGTCTGTTGCCTTACCATTTGAAATGTTACCGGATCTGTGGGATTTTCAAGATGAATTGTCTTAATGACATAGGTTTCCGATAACAGTTGTTCCATATTTAACTCCTTGAGATCTTTGATTTTAATTTGTTGTGTGGGTTCAAAGATTTTATTCATGTGATTCGGCAGTTCGGTGTAGATTTTCTTAACCAAAGCCAGGAATTGTTGAACCTGTAAGGAAGAGAAGGATGTCATTAAATAAAGGAATATTGTATGGAAAATAGGCAATAAATTAGAGGGCTTCACATGGACATTTTCAAGGCCTGGGGACCCTTGGACAAATTGTATTTAAAAATACACGGTTGCTGGCCTAGGTTTCCTTGAACAAATTGTCTTTAAAAATCCTCGCCTGTTGGCCTAGGCAGCCTTGAAGAAATTGCCTTTAAAAATTCGCCCCTCTTTGTATACCTACTTTTGAAGGACAAAGGTGTTGCTTGCACCCTATTTATAGAAGAAAAACCTTACGAACCATCTTCGATGTGTAGTGCCATTTATTCCATACATACCTCATTATTAAAGGATGGTCGGAAATTTTTGTGCAATTCAATGATGATGCGCAGGCAGACGAGAACATTTTCCTCATTGTCGATTTGTAGGATATTTAACATCAATGAAATAATGGATTTTACATGTTGGCGTAGATTCTCACTTATCGGTAGGCGATGGATCATTTCCAGAATTAATTTTCGCACCTAAACAAAAAAACAAGATTATCATTAGAAAGGGGGCGGGGGAGGCTGGATTTTGCCGACACTTACCTGATGTGCTTGATATTCCTGTATAAATTGTGGCTCACCATCTTGCAGAAAGTGCATAAAAGCCTTTAGGGAATGTTCCAAAAACGAAGGATACGAGGAACTCTGCACAACCACCTCAAAATGTTCACTCAACTCCTGGGCTGCACGCAATTTTTTGTCATCGCTTGCCTTGTTATCTGCCAATATTGTGACATAGCTTCGAAATGTATTTAATTGAAAATTTTCACTATGCGCCATTATTGCGGGAGAGCATTCAGTACATGAATGTGAATAAAAAACTTTTTTTATTTATTTATGCGGTATTTTTTGTATATTTTGTCAATTTTTCCCAATTTTCACTTCACACTTTTTTGCGAACAGACGCCAGAATGACCCTTTTGACGTTTCTGATGTTACACGATATGGCATCTCTGAAACGAAAGAGAGAATACCAAAGACGAACAATAAAGATTTATAATCAAAACAAAAGTGAACAAAAACAAAACATCTGTCTGTCTGATGGAGAGAGAGGTGAGGCATATGGTAACCCTTTGCCTCTCAGCCCCTTCTCTCAACAACAAACTGACAAATAAATTGGGACTTGGCTGCGGAACAGGGTGACTCATAGAACACACAAAATGACATAGATGGTATAAGGTTGATGTAGTCTAAATGCTTTGTTGCGGGAGAGAGAAAACATTATTAAATACAACAAAACCATGGATAACGAATTCCAGAGGTCACCTAATCCCTTTTTTATATTGCAGAAGGAAAATCTAATCAAACATTGAATGCAGAGGAGAGTACTATCTTCGAGGGGTGCTTACAAAATTGACCAGGAACTCCTAGAAGCTAGGACACCCGCTGTCGCCACTGTCGAAAATCCGTACCCAAGATGCCCAGTTGGCTTTACAGAATCGACAACATTCATTCTAACCTCTCTCTCTCAAAAATTTGACAATTTTCATCTGCCATTACGCCAAGTAGGTGAAACAACAGAGGTGTATATAAAAAATTATTAAGAATAGTATACACAGCAGCTGAAAACATCAAAGTCAAAATTGAATACAATGTTTGCGACGCATTCGGGTTGCATTTAACGCTATTGCCAAGTCCGCGTATAGGAATTCCAATTTGTCATCCTACCGTAGGAGTGGGAACCAATTTATCGAGATCAATCAAAAATAACAGAATGAGGTACCGCAAAACAAAGCTGAATTTTGAACATTTTGAGGAATTTCTGCAGCAACGTAAAACGATTTGGAAAACGGTAAACATACGAGAATTTTGGAATGGAGACGTATAAAGAACTCTTCAACGCTGGATTTGCGCGAAATCTGAGGAATCGGAGGGTGGCTGGTCACCCACAAAACGACTTGGCGCCTACAACAAAGTTTGTATGTGTGATTAATAAATTCATCCGCCTATTTTTCCATCATGTCCCTCTGGCAGTGATAATAAGCACTACGCAAAATGCGAATACTTTTACAAAAACTTATACAGTCAACCAAAAAAGTCTACATACACCCAGAAATCTTGAGTTTTAAGGTTAAGGAAGCATTTTTATGAAAATCCAAATACATAGTCCTATTTCATATCCCTAATAAACAATATTAAATACAACAAAAATACATTCCATAATACGAATAACGGTAAATTCTATAAAAATTAAAAAATTAATAGGGAAAAGGTGTACATACATCCCAATGAAATATGGATATTACCGTAAAATTTGTGGAATAAGCTACAGTGAATCACAGTCAAAAGTATCCATTTCACATTCTTTCATTAAAACTGCGATTTCTAAGAGTTAATGATAGCGATTTCATTCTTCCTTTTTATATTGTTACATTAGTGCCTTAACTTAAATATTATAAAATAAAATTAACAAAATTCAGGTAAGTTTAGATAAAAAAAATAAAAATTGTTAAACAACATCGATTTCTACCTCACAGTGAAAAGTATCCACTCTAAAAGTTTTATAGGAGTTTAGCACTTGGTATGACATCCTTTGTTATCCTTTACAGCCTTTAGCCTTTTTGGCAAAAATTTAACTAAATTTTCGGTGCAAGATATCTGAATTTTCCTCCATTCTTCTTGCAATGCACTTTTCGGGATCCTATACTTTTGATGTTATGACTTCTTATATTTGTCTCCCAAATACTCCGTAAATTGCCCATAGGATTCAAATCCCTGGAGCAGGGAGGTGTTTGAATCACTTTTGGACAGTTATGTACAGTGAGTGTCAAAAATATTCGGTTTTAAATTTCACCAATAATAACACCTCAGTATTTTAGAAGCCCATGTCCAATATCCAAAAAACCAAATACTTAAAAAAATGTTGATCCTGTGGCAATTAAAATGTGTATGTAACATGGATCCATGGCAACCCTATAAGCGAGAATAACAAAGAAAACGTTGTTAACCCTGTTTTCTATGCGTCAAAAATATTCGGTTTTTGTAACTTTTGTTAAATATTTTGCCAAAAAACAGGCCATTATCGAACTTTTTCTGCAATAATTGCGAACAGAATCGTTGTTCCTGTGTGCAAAAATATTAAATTTGATAGCAAATTATCAAAATTTAGCGCTAATGAAAAACGCTATCCCAGAAAAGGGAAAACTGGTTATATTTTATTATAAAAACAGCAGAAATGAAAGGAAATTTTGCTTATTTTTGAATATTTAGTCGAATATAGTTGAAATAATGTGCAAAAGTCCCGAAATTATAGAAATAATCGATTTCGTGAAACACATAAGCCAGCCAAAACCAAGGACCGGTAGGGAAGGTAGAGGAATCTTCTGAAAAATTACGGTTAAACCTCCTTTAATTTTCTTGAAATTGGTCACCGAGTCCTAAATGACTTTCAGAAGATAGAAAATATGCACTTACATTCCAAAAAAATCGGAAGGATAAAGCCTTTCATGGCCTTGTAACACATCACAAACCATCGGCTTATTTACGTAACTAAAAATCTAGTTCAAGTTTCGCCTTGATGTACCTTCAAAACGTGATGTACGTCAGAAACTTGGTGAAATGGAGTTAGTTTTGAATGCCTTATCAGGAAAAACAGTATACCACCAAGTTTCCCGCCTTTCTGTGTATTCCAACACAAAAAGTACAAAGGAGCCTCCGGACACATGTATTTATCAATGACTTATGATGTGTTACAAGGCCATGAAAGGCTTTATCCTTCCGATTTTTTTGGAATGTAAGTGCATATTTTCTATCTTCTGAAAGTCATTTAGGACTCGGTGACCAATTTCAAGAAAATTAAAGGAGGTTTAACCGCAATTTTTCAGAAGATTCCTCTACCTTCCCTACCGGTCCTTGGTTTTGGCTGGCTTATGTGTTTCACGAAATCGATTATTTCTATAATTTCGGGACTTTTGCACATTATTTCAACTATATTCGACTAAATATTCAAAAATAAGCAAAATTTGAATTGTGAACATGGAAATAGGGAAACTTAATTTGACCATGGGAATCGAGCATTGTGAATTGTATGAACGGTAGGGAAACTTAATTCGACCATGGGAATCGGGCAGAGGAATCGACAGAGTTGTATCAGCGATGTTTTATATTTTAGCAAACACCCTGTTAATGTTGTTAATGTTGAATACTTTGAAACACTTTGTTTTTCTTTACTAAACATTCACTTGTTTAAATTACATCAATAACGTTTTGAGTTTTGTATTCTATACGTCAGAAGTTTATGTGTATACTTTTTATATTTTTCAAGTTAGTTCTAAAATAAAATCTGAATTCAAAACAACGATTGTTGGCCTCGTGGTATTAATTCAATAAGGATATTCAATAGGTTATGGGCCTATTTTGAAAATATTCCACGTTTAAGGATATCCAAAAAGATAAATACGGAATCGGTTAAAGAATATTAAAGGAAACAATAAGGAATAATTTTTCCAAAGGAATTTATAATTCAAGAACTTTCAAGAATATTCCTAAGGATTTTCAAAATAATCATAAGGATTTTCAAGACTTTTAGAAGGATTTTCAAACAGAAAGGATATTCAAGGATAGAAATTCAACATGGCGGACGCTAAACCAAAATTTTCAAAGCTGAATAATGACAACTACGCTAATTGGAAATTTAAAATGGAGCTTCTCCTACGTAAGCATAATTTATGGAAGCTGGTTATCGAAGGATCTCGTCCGGAACCAAAGCGTGGACAAAATAATGAAATCAGCAACCAGGCTCAGCTTGACGAATGGGACGCTAAGGATGATGAAGCAAGGGGAACCATAGGTTTGCTTGTCATGGATGACCAATTATGACATATACGGAATATGAAGACTGCCAAGGATACATGGAACGCCCTCAAAGAATATCACGAAAGAAACACGCTCACTAATAAGGTTTACCTAATGAGATCTATTTGCAGTTTAAAGCTTGAAGAAGGGGGCGATGCTGTTGCCCATATAAATGCAATGAATGACCTTTTTACGAAATTGAGAGATGTCGGTGAGGAAGCTTTGTCCGATAAATGGAGCACGGCAATGCTTCTGAGTAGTTTACCCGAAGGTTATGATACCCTCATAACTTCATTGGAATCTCGCAAGGAGGAAGAAGTCACATTTGCTTTTGTGCAGCAGAGAGTGATTGCAGAATACGAAAGGCGTGTACATTCTGGTAATTGTGGAAATGATGTAGTTATGAAGGCAACATCTAAAACAGAAATTGTGTGCTATTTCTGCAAGAAACCTGGTCATCAGAAGAAAAACTGCATGAAATACAAAAGCTGGAAGAATAAGCAAGGCAGTGCCAAGAATGGAAACAAGATCAATGCAGTTGAAGAAATAGGAAATACCGAAAATATGCCGGATGAATTTTTATTTAAATTTGGTAAGAACAAGAAATTTACATGGTTGGTGGATTCAGGAGCAACTCGCCATGCTGTAAGCGACAAGAATTTCTTTAATAATTTGGATGAAAATTACAAGAGTTCAATTGAGTTGGCAAATGGCGATTGTGTGTCTATTAAAGGCATTGGATCAGGTGAAATAAAGGCAATAGATGAATTTGGCAATGAACATACATTGAAAGTCAAAGAAGTGCTCTATGCTCCGTCGCTGGTTGGTAACATACTTTCCGTAAGACAACTTACTAAGGACGGGTATGAAATATCTTTTAAGAAAAATAAGTGTTGTATCAATGTTGGAGTTACAAATATCGGATTAGCAGATATTGATGGCGATATGTATATTTTGCGTCAACCGGACATGGTGAATGCGGCATTGCAGCATAATGAGCATTGTATACACCAATGGCACCGAAAACTAGGCCATCGTAATCCGGAGGCCATAAGGAAAATGTTTAAGTGCAATTTAGCGGAAAATTTCAAATTGGTTGAATGTGGAATCAAAGAAGTATGTGAAACATGTGTGAAGGGCAAGTTAACAAGACTTCCATTTCCAAAAGAGTCATCAACAAAATCATCAGCTCCTTTGGATTTGATTCACAGTGATGTTTGTGGGCCTATGCAAACAGTCACACCATCTGGAAAGCGGTATGTAGTAACCTTTATTGATGATTATTCTGGGTTTACTGCAGTAAGGCTGATATCGCGAAAGTCAGAAGTGGAGCAAACGTTTAAGGATTTTGTGATGTTTTGTCGAACAAGTTTCGGTCGTACTCCTAAGAAAATACGTTCAGACAGAGGAGGCGAATATATTGGAAAAAGTTTTCAAATTTTCTTGAGGTCTGAAGGAATAGAACATCAACTTACAGCTCCGTATTCTCCTCAACAAAATGGCAAGGCCGAACGAAAAAACAGAACGTTGATGGAAATGGCTAGGTGTCTGTTAATTGAAGCACAATTGCCGAATACCTACTGGGGAGAGGCGATTTCAACGGCCAATTATATTCAGAATCGGGTTTTCACCAGAACAACGAATTTAACACCGTTTGAATTGTGGTATGGTATAAAGCCTAATTTGGAAAATTTTCATACAGTATGCAAAGTTCATATTCGTACAACCCTAAAAAATGAATAAAATCGTTATTAATTCCATATTTTATGTGCAAATATGAAATAATTGATAGGAATTACCATAACGGAGAAAGATTTAAGAATAACAAAACAAATTTTTAATTTATTCCGTCATTTAGGTATAGATGGCGCCTGTGTGGGTGGCAAAGTTCGTATTCGTACACCTATAAGCTCTATATATTTGGAGTTTTTAAGGATTTTCAAAGCAAAATACCGCACATTTTTGTTCTTTTCTTCTTTTGGAATGCCTCTGCTATAGAAATATGTAAAAATAACGATAATTTTATTAAAAATTTTGCATGAATAAGAAGTCGGACGAATATTTGAAATAATTAAGAAAAATGTGCTAGATATGATTAACTATTGCAGTTTATTCCCGAATTTTGGACAAAAATAGCTAATAGCAGTCCTTCTGTAACAATAGTCGAGGTCTAATATGAAAATAAATGTTATCAGCGTTTGGAAATGCAAAGAGACGTATTCCGGGCTTAGGTAAAGGAAATACATTTTTGGTTTTTACTTGGTAAAAATCGCAAGTTTCGTTTTATATTTGACAGTAAATGTATTGAAGTTTTAGAATACGGTTTCGAAAATCATTTTATGTCAAAAACTGTGAGAAATTATGAAGAAAAATGAAACTGTACAAGTTTTCATACTGTCCGCGTACGACTGAAATTTTACGCTTACTATGAACGAGGGTTATGGCTGCCAAAATTGGGAAAATAATGGTTTTTACTTCTTGAAAATTATATTTCTTTATCGAAGGATCCAAAATGAGTGCAAAAATGTCAAAAGAATGAAGTAAATTGTCCAGGAAAGAACGTGGGGTAACCTTTTGAAGAAATTCATTATTTTCGGGGAAATTTTCATCCTTAAAAAATTGTTATTCCTCGTAATTTCCGATATTTCTTGACATAAAATGATGTTCAAAACCGTATTCTAAAACTTCAATACATTTAATGTCAAACATAAAACTAAGCGTGCGATTTTCACCAAGTAAAAACCAAAAAGGTGTTGACTTTACCTAAGCCCGGATTACGTTTCTTTGCATTTCCAAACGCTGACAACATTTATTTTCATATTAGACCTCGAATATTGGTACAGAAGGACTGCTATTAGCTATTTTTGTCCAAAATTCGGGAATAAATTGCAATAGTTAATCATATCTAGCACATTTTTCTTAATTATTTCAAATATTCGTCCGACTTTTTATTCATGCAAAATTTTTAATAAAATTATCGTTATTTTTACATATTTCTATAGCAGAGGCATTCCAAAAGAAGAAAAGAACAAAAATGTGCGGTATTTTGCTTTGAAAATCCTTAAAAACTCCAAATATATAGAGCTTATAGGTGTACGAATACGAACTTTGCCACCCACACAGGCGCCATCTATACCTAAATTACGGAATAAATTAAAAATTTGTTTTGTTATTCTTAAATCTTTCTCCGTTATGGTAATTCCTATTAATTATTTCATATTTGCACATAAAATATGGAATTAATAACGATTTTATTCATTTTTTAGGGGTGTACGAATATGAACTTTGCATACTGTATCTTTGGTTCAAAGTGTTATGTCCATATCCCAGACGAGAAAACGCGAAAGCTTGACATAAAGGCCACTGAAATGATATTTATTGGCTATGATTGTAAATCAAAGGCATTTCGATGTTATAATCCCTCAACTAATAAGGTAACTATTAGTAGAGATGTAATTTTTACAGATATCGTAAAGGGTGAAGCCGATGAAGTATCTGTTTCTTTAAGTTCCAATAAAAAGCAGTTAAATAATCAATTATTGATTGAGGAGGAGAAATCTGATTCAAGTTTCTTGAATGAAAGTGCAATCAATAATTCAAGTGAGAACAGTACACTCTCAGAAACGCCAGAAGGTTTCAATAACTCAAGTGCAGACAATACATTCTACGAAACGCCCGTGACACAGCACAATGTGGAGACAGGTGGACATGAAGTAAAGAGTTCATCTAGAGTCAATAAAGGAATACCGCCAAGAAGATTAATAGATGAAATATCAAATGTGGAAACAAATGAAAAGGCTATGAGAACGTCATCCAGATCCAACAAAGGTATAGCACCAAAAAGATTTGTTGATGAAATTTGGTCAGTCAACGAAATTAAGGAACCAAAAACATATAAAGAGGCCATTGAAAGCGAAGAAAAGGTACAGTGGTTACAGGCTATGCAAGAAGAAATTGAGGCGATGAAAAACAATAAGACTTGGGAACTTGCGACACTTCCAGAAGGACGATCTGCTATAGGATGTAAATGGATTTACAAATTGAAACGAAATGAAAATGGTGACATATGTCGTTTCAAAGCTCGGCTAGTAGCTCAAGGTTTCTGCCAAAAGTACGGTGTTGATTACGATGAGGTTTTTGCACCAGTTGCGACTCATACTTCCTTCAGAATTTTGCTGTCTATCGCAGGAAAGGAAAATCTCATTGTTAATCATTTGGATGTCAAGACAGCTTTCTTAAACGGCAAGCTAACCGAAACAATATACATGCAACAACCACCTGGATTCAAAAATGAAAACGAGGAATTGGTATGTTTTCTGAAGAAAAGTATATATGGGTTGAAACAAGCAGCTAGAACTTGGAATTCGGTTTTGCATGAAGTCCTTAAAGAATTGGGTCTTACACAGAGTATGAATGATTTGTGTTTATATTCGGGAATTGTAAAAGGAAAAGTTTGTTACATACTAGTATACGTAGATATTATAATTGCGTGTAATACTAATGAACAAGTCAAACTTGTAACATCATTCTTGCAGAGTCGTTTCCCTATTACAAATATGGGCGAAATAAAACACTATCTAGGAATTGAGGTATCGAAAGATCAATTCGGAAATTTTCAACTTTGTCAGACGAATTATATTGAAAGAGTTGTGGATGAATATGGTCTAAGTAACTCAAAGCCAGCAAGTACCCCAATGGACATAAGTTATGGAAAAGGAGGAGGAAATTCAAAGCTTTTAGAAACAAATACTAAATACCGAAAGCTTATAGGGCATCTTTTATATATATCTGTTAACACAAGACCAGATATTTCGGCAGCCGTAAGTATATTGGCACAAAAGGTTTCTCAGCCTACTTTAGAAGATTGGACTCAATGCAAAAGAGTTTTAAAATATTTGAAAACAACCGCAACTATGAAACTATTACTAAGTAACCAGGAAAAAGAACAAGGTCTCATTGGATACGCGGATGCAAATTGGGCTGAAGAACGCACAGATAGAAAATCAAATAGCGGAAGAATAGTTTTCTACAATGGTGGTACAATTGGATGGTCATGTCAAAAGCAAACTTTAGTTGCATCTTCAACTTGTGAAGCAGAGTATATTTCACTTTCCGAAGCAGCTAAAGAAGTTAAATGGATTAGACAAATATTGGATGATATAGGGCGACCAGTTAATCAACCAACACACATTTTTAATGACAATCAAAGCTGTCTTCGCTTGGTGAATGATGATAAGTTTTCTTTCAAAACAAAACACATGGATACCAAGTATAAATTAACAAAGGATTATGTTAAAAAAGGGATCATTACATGCAGCTACTGTCCTACAGAAGAAATGATTGCTGACATTTTAACAAAACCTTTACCAAAGCCGAAATATGAAACTCTTTGTCAAAAATGCAATTTAAAGTGAATGAGGAGGAGTGTTGAATACTTTGAAACACTTTGTTTTTCTTTACTAAACATTCACTTGTTTAAATTACATCAATAACGTTTTGAGTTTTGTATTCTATACGTCAGAAGTTTATGTGTATACTTTTTATATTTTTCAAGTTAGTTCTAAAATAAAATCTGAATTCAAAACAACGATTGTTGGCCTCGTGGTATTAATTCAATAAGCATATTCAATAGTTAATGTTAAGATGGTGTTGCCATAATAAAATTGCTATTTAGCGTTTATATATAACCAACCGGATTTAACAAACCTACTTGGTTTCAAATGCCAATTCCTTTGCGTATACGTCATATAAGAAGGTTAACTTCACTTAACCTATAATATAAACATGGTCTTACATTGTAATATATGTAATATATACAATTACTTTCTCAAGTAATTGTTTTCGAACCAAGAAAACTAACATTTTTCTGTATTAATTTATGAAAAATGACTGTTAATTGAGACAAAAACCTCTGGTTTTTTGCAAAAAAAAAAAAAATATATTTGGTAGACTTATTAAAGTTATTAAAGAGAAGATGGGATGTATAAATAAACAATTGACTCACGTAGTCACAAAAAATAATAAATGTCAAGCTGTCAAATAAATGTTTTCGAAATTTAATGGAGGTTCCAAAATAACTTAAAGAGGGTTAGGCATAGAATATCCCTACTAGGAGGGTTACCATATGGACCAAGGGAGTACCAGGTCATATTACATGTAAACAGGGCCCTATAGGTCTTATACTACGCCGTAGTGAGGAAAATGTAAAATGTGAGGAGGAACACTAGCAAACATTTAACACAGAGTGATTACAAAACAAGATCAGGTTGCTGCAAGTCAAAACAATGCCGCTTGGCTGCGGAACAGGGTGACTCATAGAACACACAAAATGAAATAGATGGTATAAGGTTGATGTAGTCTAAATGCTTTGTTGTGGGAGAGAGAAAACATTAATAAATACAACAAAAACATGGATAACGAGAGATTACTTAATACAGACAATAGCTCCGTTCCTTTACGTGCAAGAATCTTTAAGTTTTACCACCTTTTACTCGAAAAGCGTTCCTTTACTTCAGACACCATACAATTCATATGGGAGCAGTTTACAACTACTTTTGCCGGTTTTAACATTATCAAAAGTAAATGAACAACACAAATAACGCGGTTCTGAGACAGAATTATTTTTTTCTCATTTGAGTAGACAATTTAATATGCTGCAAGTGAAAACAAACGTTGGCTGTTAAACAGGGGCTGGATTCTTGTTCTATGAAATTTTTAAATGAAAAATATTTACGTTTTAAAATTTTTCATTTGACATTTATTTCCTTTATAAAAGTTTTCATTTCAAATTTTTAAGTGTTTTTATTGAATCAAGCTCGAGGTCATTTGTTGTTAATTATTTTTATTTATTTTCGATATTTGGCAATTTCATGAATTGCATCTTTAGGAATACTGATAAACAGTTCACAATAATCACGTAAAAATACACCACTACCATCGTCCTCTAATGTAAATATTGCACAGTGCTTGCATGAAATTTCATCGGATGAAATTTCTGTCGTCACTATTGTCATTGCTTCTTTTTCTTTTATATGATTGATGATAGAAGCACTACAAGCACAGCAAAACTTTTAGATGACGACAAAGAAAATATGGAGAATTTGGTATTTGCTATAATCAGTTGCAGAAATATTCCATATGTGCAGGCAAAAATTCACAAAGTACCTGAAGAGACACCCTGCTTCATTATGAGAGAAGCAAATAAATATATTAAACAACTTGAAAAATTCAAGAAATGATTAAATTCTAGAATTTATTTATTTATGCAAAATATATGCAAAACAAATGCAAAAATATGCTAAATAGGCAAGTGTTTTTTTGACGAAAATCGTCAGAGCTCAAATTTGGCACAACGAACCCTTTTTGATATTCCAGAAGGAAAATCTTATCACCCATTCAATGCAGAGGAGAGACGAGCTGTAATTATAAGAGTACTATCTTCGAGGGTTGCTTACAAAATTGACCAGAAACTCCTACAAGCTAGGACACCAGCTATCGCCACTGTCGAAAATCGGTACCCAAGATACCTAATTGGATTAACAGAATCGACCGCATTCTAACCGGCCTCTTCAGAAATTGGACAATTTTCATCGGCCATTAGGCCAAGTAGGTGAAGCAACAGTGGTGGATATGAAAAATTTATTAAGATAAGTATACACAGCAGCTGAAAACATCAAAGTCAACATTGAATGCAACGTTAGCGACGCATTCGGGTTGCATTTACCGCTATTGCCAAGTCTGCGTAGAGGAATTCCAATTTGTGATCCTACCGGAGGAGTGTGAACCAGCCGCATGAAGCATTGGGGCTTCGATGCGCATCATATACTCGTCAATTTATCAATATCATGCAAAAATAACAGATTGAGGTTCCGCAAAACAAAGCTGAATTTTGAATATGTTAGGAATTTCTGCAGCAACGTAAAACGATTTGGAAAACGGCAAGCATACGAGAATTTTAGAATGGAGACGTATGAGGAACTCTTCAACGCTGGAGTTGCGCGAAATCTGAGGAATCGGAGGGTGGCTGGTCACCCACGAAACGACTTGGCGCCTACAACAAAGCTTGTATGTGTAATTAATAAATTCATTCGCCTATTTTCCCACGATGTCCCTCTGGCGAATACTTTTACAAAAACTTAGATGTCAGCATAAAAAATATTATATTGGTAGAGTGAAGTCTTGGGATCAATTGCTGCAAAGACACGGTAATATAAATTTTAAGAAATTAACAACGCATCATACCGTAGAATATTTTATCTATAGAATAAGAATATGTTGTACCGGTAAACCAACTATCGGTACAATGTCTTACGCCAAACGACGATTCGATGCGTTAATAGAAATACAAACAATAATAAAGATGCAAATAAATTATTTTGGGTTGATAAAAGATTCCCATGGGAAATATCAAATGTTAATAATTAAGATATAATAATTAAGAATTAAATAAATAAATGAAATGGAATCTAAAATTTTATTTAAAGGCCTGCGTACATAAGCTGCCTCGCCTAGTTGCCTTGCTTTCCTGCTTCATTTTTGATATAATAAAAATAAAAGAATAAAGAATTCTTTTATCAGAAGCAAGCAAGGTAAGCAGGCGAGGCAGCTTATGTACTCAGGGCTTAACTCCTTCAACCCACTTAGCGCCGAGAATTTTTTTGCGAGAAAACTTAAAATTGTTTATGAAAATAATATTTTTGAGACTTTTTAAGCTTTTTTAAGAACTAACTTTTTTCTCTAACACTTATAGTCTTCCTGCAATCGAGCCTTCTTTTAATAGTGCCAAAAACTTTGGAGGGAAAAGGAATTTATTTTTTCCATACAGGTACAGTGAATCACAGTCAAAAGTATCCACTTCAGTTTCTTTCATTACAACTGCGATTGCTACGAATTGGTTAATGATAGCGATTTCATTCTTTTTTATATTTTTACCAATGAACGGAAAGAAACAAAACGATTCCCGTACCAATCACACAAAGCCACAAACTTTTCAGCTTCTCTGAATCGTTTCATTCTCACAACCAAAACAAAAACACAAACTTTTCAACGTAAAAAGATGGAAACCGTACGATTGGTGAAATGTAACTTCGGCTATGCTTTGCCGAGTTGTTTCATTCACCACCGAAACGACAAGTTTCGATCTTTGAATGGATCTTTTTCAAATGGTATTTATTACATTTTTATTTTCCAGGGCTGTGAGAGGTTTGTGCCATACTTTTTGGGTTATATCGTAATGGTACAACATAATTTTCGTCTCATCCGGCCAATGACATCAGTGCCAATTTCGCCAAAGTCAAAGGTGCGAACAGCAATAGTGGCAACAGTAACACCAGTGATTTTCCTCTTGAGGACGGCGATGATGAAACATACGGCTACGATGATGCACTTCGCAAACACATGTCCAAACCACTTCCTCCAAAAAAATGAAGCTATCAAATATGTAACAAAGGAGCGAATTTATATTTTCAAACGTTCCGGTCAAGAAAAGTGCAAGAAAATTTTTTTCAATCTTTGCAATATGAGTAAAATATGTTACAGCGCCCTTTATGCACTTCTTAAGAGCATTTGCCGTGCTGCGGTCGGTTCAGCAAAGCTAACGTATGAATACCGTAAGTATTTTAAGTAATTATATTTTTTTCTAAATAGCCGGCCTTTAACAAGGGAATTTTCGGAGGCCCATATCTCGGGAAAAAAAAATTTGGTCCCTCCGAGCTTAATGCTGAAACGCATCTTAAGCCAAAAATATTCTTTAAAAAATCCACGTTTGGATTTTTTGGAAAATATTCTTTAATTTATTCTTTTTCTTTCTTTGCAGACACTAATATGGAAAATGTTGGGGAAATGCGGGAAATTCTCAATATCTTACCCAAATTTCATGAGAATGAATATGAGCTGCCTGAAATTTGGGCCGAAATAAAAAAGGCAGAAATTTGGGTCGAAATAAAAAAGGCAGCAAAAAAAGCAAACTATTAATTAAAAAAATTATAATAACAGTTGTTAAAAATTTTATACAAATACGATTATAAAATACGATTCGATGCGGCAATAGAAATACAAACAATAATAAAGATGCAAATAAATTATTTTGGGTTGATAAAAGATTCCCAAGAGAAATATCAAATGTTAATAATTAAGATATAATAATTAAGAATTAAATAAATAAGTGAACCGGAATCTAAAATTTTATTTAAAGGCCTGCGTACATAAGCTGCCTCGCCTGGTTGCCTTGCTTTCCTAAAGAAGGCCGAGCAAATTTCGAACTGGGTTGCCCTTTTCTTTTTTTATTCTTTTATCAGAAGCAAGCAAGGTAAGCAGGCGAGGCAGATTATGTACGCAGGGCTTAACTTCTTCAACCCACTTAGCGCCGAGCTTTTTTTTGCGAGAAAACTTAAAATTGTTTATGAAAATTATATTTTTGAGACTTTTTAAGCTTTTTTTAAAAACTAACTTTTTTCTCTAAAACTTATAGTTTTCCTGCAATCGAGCCTTCTTTTAAAAGTGCAAAAAACTTTGGAGGGTAATATAGCTGTATCCTTATATGCCAATCCCTTTATTTTTCGATAGATAAAATACTCTTACTATATTCATAACAAATCCCTGACTTTATATGTTTCTAACATTTAGAATTTAACCTTTATGGCACATTTAAATTTTTCATCAAAAGTCGCATTTTACAAAAAAGTTTTTTTTTCGAATAGCTTGAGTTTTAGGTCATTTGCGTGGAAATGGATAGGTCAAATGAAGAGTTTAGTTTACAAATTTTTGCAAGGAAAATTTGTCTTGTTGCTGATTTAAATTCGAATGTTTTGTGGCAGATTTCTTGGCAAAAATATAAACAAACGTTTGGTTATTAAAATAAATAGAAATAAAAAAAAAAAAATTAAATAAATTATGGAAAACGATAATGTAAATAAAATATCTTATTTTGTAGTGACTTCTTTTTTATTTATTTATTTAATCTTTTCCGCCAACTTCTTCCTTTTTTCAAATCACCTGACTTCTTGCAAGTTTTTGAAAATTGCTGTTCGATAACAATCTGCAAATTTTTAGCTTCGAGAGAGTAAAATTGTCGGAGAGACGTTACTGAGAACTTGCTGAATACTTCCAAGTACTTTTCACTTGCGAAGTTATCGTACAGACCTAATATGTGTGTTCGTTTACTCAAAATTTGCACAAATAGACAACTGCAAAAACAGTTGTAAAATTATTAATGAAAATCGTCTATTTCTTTTTGTTTTCCGTCAAATGAAAACTCATCTGAAATCCATTGGATTTCATTTGACGTTTTAGCAATGGAATTGACAGTTTAAATCGAGTGGATTTCGTAAATGTAAACCAAGCATTAGATAAGTGTTCCAAAAATAGCATAAGTTGTACCCAAAACTTAAGACAGCGAAAACAAAAATGCCTATCTCTTATCTTCTGCTTGAAAAGTTTGGCTGATCTAACATATTGCCTGTTCCCGTACTTTATAAAGTGGTAAAAGTCGTAAAAGTTGTAAAAGTCGTAAACGATTTTCATATAAATTTTGTGTACGGGAACGCAAAATGTGTAAAAGTGGTAAAAATTGTAAAAAGTTTTTAGTTCTGGAACAGAGCTATAGTGATTGCTGGCAACAATACGGCGACATTTCAGCTAGAAATTTTACAGTATTTGTAATTTTTCCGTTCCCGTACTTTTAGAACAAAATTCAATAAATGTCAATACTTGACAAATCGTTCATTCGCAAATATTACTGCATATTAAAAAATCAACAATTTTATTTAGCCACGCGAATAAAATTTCTTGTCCTTGTTTTCAATTTTAAGATAAGTTTTTAAAGCCGTTTTTTTGTTGGAACAATTCACCGATGCATCTACCTCTATAATTGCACAATGTCAACAACATTAAAAAATGTCAACCCTGCTTTTGACAGAATAGGCCATAACAAGAAAAAAATTGTAATCAGCTGTTAGCTGTGGCCTACCTTATACATTATTAGGTATGTTCGTTTACTCAACAATTTGTACAAATTTGTACAAGTCCAGTAACTCCTTGTAATCGACTATGGTCTTTTGCATTGTACTGTAGAGTAAACGAACAACATCCAGTAACAATTTGTACAAATTTTGAGTAAACGAACACACATATTGTACCATGATGCAGGGCGACAGTTAATTTGGTGTCGCCCGAAAATTAACTTTATGGCGACTATCGCCATACGTAATGTAAAAATTGCATCTGGCAACATGTCACGACTCTGGTCGCAATACGGAATCAACCCATAAGTTTCGCGAAGAAAATTTTACCGTTTTCTTCTATCTTTTACGGATATTTCGCGCAAAAAACTTTGACAGCAAATGAAGACTACGGCCTAAGTTCGCCTTTTCGGCCACCTTATTAAATTCGCCTTGGACGAATATGATCACCGTGCTGCTGCCTAACAGCTGTGTTTAGTCCGTGTTTATACGTTCAAACTGGAATGGCAGATTTTCTTCTCAATTTCTTTGTGTGTACCCCCTCTTATTACTCTCTACTCCCCCCGCCCAAACTCAATTTTCTTTCCCATTAACTTTGAACGTCTAAACACCGACTTAGGGATGTGTTATAATAACAGGGTGCTTCAAATATCACCCAAAGTAAAATGAATACCCCTGTGTTGTATGTACTGTATCATTAAATGGGTGGTTTAGACGACGTTTTAAGACCATCCATTATTTAGTTTAGTAGTTCTGTTTAATTTTTCAAAATGTTTGTTTATTTGGCGGCATTTATTTGAACGATTTATGTTTGATATTATTAAAAATTGACGGCATCTATTACATATCCCAAATAATTTCTATAAAAAAAGAAAAGAAACAAATTGTTCATTAACTTTCTTAAATATTAGAATATATTCTATATTATAATTATATCGTTTTTTTCGTTATTATTATTTAATCATTTCAAATTTTGTAATTATAATTATTTTTCACTAAAATTTTATGAGTTTTTGTTGTTATTCTCGATCTCTGTTGTTTTGTATTCTTTTAATGTTGTATTTTGTTTTTTAAATAAGACGAAAATAATGAAATGTAAATATAATTATAATAATATAATAAAAATTAAAAAAAATGTTTTTCATTTATGAATAATATATGTATGGTTGCAAATATGTTTTGTGTGTATGTTGTTGTTTTTTGTTTGTTTTGTAAGTAATGTATATAGTACAAATTGGTGCATTGTTGTTGTTGTTTGTTATGATTACGATGAATGGCCCTGACAGGCCATATCTCAAAGGGGACTATTTTCAGAATCATCACGTTCCTGAATAGCTGTTATGCTCTGTTGTAAGGCATTGGGAGTTAACCATTCCCTGAAATATAGAAGGAAATGAGATAATGATAATATATACATATTTTGGAAAGAAGAATTAAATAAAATAAGTAAATAAAAAATATTTTTTTGGAGGAAGAAATATTACAAAAACACTTACTTTGGCAAGCATCTTTGTAAAAAAGGTACACACGAACTGAAATGCGCTAAACGATTTACCCAACTGGGAATTTCTTGGCCGCAAAGGATCTGAAAACAAAATAGAAATTTGATATATTAGTCAAGGAGGGTTTATAAATAAAAGGTATATAAAGAAACTACTTTCCACAAACATCCCATAAGGAACAAGGAGAGGTCTATTCTTATATTGAAATGAGTTGATTCAAATCTATTTCGATTCCATATATAGAAGTTCGCATTTGAAAGTCAATAACCCATCTGATGCTAAGGGACTAAATGCCAGCCACAAATTGTAATGCCCATTTATTTCTAGGCTAGGTGGAAGTACAGCTTTGGCAAAGCAGACTGATAGCTCTACGTTTTGCGCGCGGTAAATTTGTTTGCTATTGGAAGAAAATAACCTTTATCTTTTCTTTACCGTCCGTTCGCAGAAAATTATAAAAAAAAAAATATACCACAAACAGTCCTTAGTGAACAAATTTCAGATTTAAAATAAAATGACGTTCGCGTAGCCGAAATTTGCACCTATCCATAGGATAAAGTCTTAAAGCCTCGGGCGAAGACTGGTTAGGACTGTCAGAGCAAATTTACAGATGCATGTTTGGAGCAGTAAACCTTTTCGCTTTTGAAAGAAAATAACCGTCTGGTAATAGGATGGAAATAAATAATAATCATGGGGTATATATCTGTCGGAGCAGATTTATAGCTCCACGTTTTGCAAGGACTGAATCCACCTCTCGAAATGTTGTGCAGAGTATCCCGCTTTCGTTCGATTGCGCAAGTAAGAATAGTAAAATATCTCGGGAAGTATGGACTTCCCCCGGGAAAGCTATGTATCGTTGTGTTCAGAGTCCCAAGGACTGTCTATGGTAAAAGTTTCTTTCCGATCCGAGAGGTGCTCCTAAACGTGTCATGTTCCAAGTTGAGTGTCTTACAAAAGTCTTCAACTTGGCCTTATCTAATACTGTTACAACAACAAATTCCGGTTTCGGGAGGGCCCAAAATGCGCTTGATTCCACAAACCCTAGCCTTAAATGTACATAAATGTTCGCGAAGCCATTAATTAGTTTTCCATACAGATTCTGGTTGCTCCTAAATTACACTTGATCCTTCAAACCCCCCACTGTCAACGTAGATAGATGGACATGATGCCATTAGTTTATTCAGCATACGGATTCAGGATGTCCCTAAACTACATGTTCCCAAACTTTCAGATGTTTGATGTTCGTGGATCCATATCATCATACACTTCTACAATAACAAGGTTATGTTTAGGGTGGTCCCAAACTGCACTTGTTCCCATAAACTCTAACCTGAAACGTAGATAAAGGTTCATGAAGTCATTAGTTTATTTTCATTGCAGGTTTCGAGGGCTCCTATACTACACTTGTTCCCATAATTCCAAACTTTCAAAGTCGCTAAATGTTCCTGGATCCTGTCGTTTCTTATCCTTACCTGAGTAAGTGCACTGGAAAAATGATTGCAATTATTGTTCATTAGATGATAACGGTCACCACGAAATTGATTGCCCAATTCCTAGAACAGAGAAAAAAATTGATTATTTAAACCGGTTTCAATAAGAATATCTCATCGGTACTTACTTCCACAATACGACGAACTTCTTGATACGTAAAATCTGTACATCCTATTTGTATACTTTGTCTAAATTGAAATTGATCACCGAGTTCATCGTGATCTCTTGGCGTTATTTCAAATACCCCAGTAAAGGAAAATGGATGGCCTCCATAGGCAAATTCAGTTCCAAAAACTTCAACTCCCGAATGAAAAACACCCAAACCTATTGATGTTGTGTACTCATTTATCCAGTACTGCAAAGAAAAAAATGGATTAGTGGACAACAAAGTATCTATGTTACCACTTACCATATCGTATACATTCAAAATTACAGGTTCCCGATTACCAGTATTTGAGGGCAGTAGTTCATCATTTCCACTATCTTTTGATATGCCCAAACAACTGGGAAACGGTAAATTGCAACCAGGAAGACCATTCGAAAACATGTCGCATTAATATTTGTTAACTGCAGGCACAGCAGGTGGAGAGGCAGATGTACATAGAGAGGGAGAGAGGAAGAATAAAATCCTTATTAATTGTTTGGTTAATATTCCAAGCACACACATATTACACATATTGGTACACAGTCTTTTGTTCACAAAGTAAAAAATCGATGTAAATGATAAATTGTTGGACGCTCTGCTGGCTATCTCTGCCATGATGCAGTCAACGTCAGCGTAACCACGAAGCTACTCACTCAATGACAACAATGAATGGTTTATTTATTCTTGATGGCTTGGTGGTATAGTTTTTGTCACTATTATTCACATCGCCACTTGTCTCACCGCAATTAATTTTGTGTTTATTTTTACAATGTCAAATTCAAATTCTCCAATTACTTTCCCCGCAATTAATTTGTATTTTTTACGTATTGTACAACAAAGAAAGAAGATTTATCTTTTCTCCACACATATTGTTTGTACAACATTAACACAAACAACCAACAACAAAAAGAACTCCTACCTACATATCAAAAAAACTGGAACAGAACATACCTTATGAATACAATTTTAGTGTTTAGTCGAACAAAAAAAGAATCCTATAATAATTGTTTTATATTTAACGTTTTGTAAATACTTTTATTTTTACACGAAAATAACGAAAATATATCATTCAGCTTTATATGTTTTTTATGTATCTTTGTGTTTAATAAATAAATGTCAGGTTCGTAGAGTTAAAACGGACCTGCAACTGAGAATGAGCTGGTAAAACGGAAATGAAAAGAAATGATAAGTTAAAATGGACCATAAACATGCGAATGAGGGGAGAAAACGGAACCAATAACTCAGAATGAGATGTCAAAACGGATTTATGCATTTGTCTCAGTAGCTCTGTTCCTTTACAAGAGCGAACTTTCGACATAGCTTAGCATAAGTTTACATTTACGAAATCCACTCGATTTCAACTGTCAATTCCATAGCTCAAACGTCAAATGAAATCTCATCTGGATTTCATTTGACGTTTAACCTATGGATTTGACAGTTGAAATCGAGTGGATTTCGTAAATGTAAACCAAGCATACGTTTACATATACGAAATCCACTCGATTTAAAATGTCAATTCCTTTGCTTAAACGTCATATGAAATCCAGTCGATTTCAGACCAGTTTTCATTTGACGTATACGCAAAGGAATTGACAGTTGAAATCGAGTGGATTTCGGAAATGTAAACCAAGCATAATTGTGCCATATTACTAAATAAACCGAGACTAATGTTTGGTTTACATTCGGCCTCGTTTCGTGATTTCGAAGGCGCTTCGTGATTTCGCGCGGAATCAAGCAAAATTTATCATGATTTGGCATACAAAAATGAAATCATCTCATTTCGTGATTTCAGCGAAATCAACATCGAAATCACAGTACACATGATATACAACATGGTACAATAATTCTTAAGGGTTGTTTACACCATCTATCAATGTCGTATGAGATGCCAAATTTTCTACCTGCGAATGTTGTACACATAGTGTAACCACTATGAAAATTTTCATCTATCAAAATGATTTGGCAACTCATATGTAAATTTTTCATTTAGGGAGCGCTCTATTTGCTGTTTTCTGTCAAACAAAAAATGAAAAACAAAATCTTTTAAAAAAGAAAATGGAAAGGTATGTATATTTAAATATTCAGTAAAGTAAATAAATGGCGTTTATAATGTTATTTTCAGATCGATTGGTCGAAAGAAGCAGTCTTTGAAATGATTGTTTGGTGGCAAAAACATGAATGCCTCTATAGCTCCAAACACCAATTCTACCAATTCAGTTTCCTTCAACCAAAATTAAAATTTGCGCAAAATTGCAACTCAACAATAAATGTAAATAATGACAAAAACAGCTGTTTTTATATTTTTAGGTTATGTCATACGAAAATAACACTTGCAGGTATGAACGCACAAATTGAAAGTTGTATGGATGACGTAAATTTTGACAAACATAGAGAATGTCGAATGGGTGAAAGAAATGGCAGCTCATATGACATTGATAGATGGTGTAAACAGCTCTTTAGTTAGGCCACAGCTAACAGCTGATTACAATTTTTTTTGTTATGGCTTAATCTGTCAAAACCGTGTTGACATGCAGAGTTGATATTTATTATTGATCAAAAAATTCAACTCTGTTTTGTTTTCATTTCAACATTTCGTTCTTCTTCTTCTTTGTTTACTCATCCGTTATCATTCATCAAAACAATTTTGACGTTTTAAGCCATATGGACAGGGTTGTATTTTTTTGGCGATTCTCATACCTGGCCTACCTATGAATTATTGTACCATGATATACAACCCTGTTTTTGCCTAAAAAAGTACCAAAAGTTGCAACTCTAGTTGTGTTCGTTTACTCAAAATTTGTACAAATTGTTACTGGATGTTGTTCGTTTACTCTACAGTACAATGCAAAAGACCTTAGCCGATTGCAAGAAGTTACTGGACTTGTACAAATTGTTGAGTAAACGAACACACCTACTTTTCACGTATCAGAATAAACAAGGTAGATGGTCACTTGGTGCAACAAAAAATTTTAGTATCAAAATTTTTAAACTACAGTCGGACCTCGATTGTCCGATAATGGAGGCAATGTTTTTATGCAGTTTTCGAACACATTTACTTAAAAATGTGGCATAGTATTGTACAATAACAATAAAATATGCATTTTTTATTATATTTCTTAAAGTAGTCCAAAAATTTTAGAAGGATACGCAATATCATCAACATCAGATACATCTGAATTGACTTTGGCACATGGTTGTTGTGATACCATACCATTGTTGTGATACACAAATTGTTTAATATTGGTGAATTTCCAGTTTTATTTTGTTTACCTCTTGTTTACTTAATAAAATTAATTAGAAAGTGTGTTTTTATTCCCGAATAATGAAGTTTATAACGAAAAACAGAGAAAATGGAAAAAAGTCTAACATTTATTTTCTATCACGGATAATGGAGGTTGCCGGATAATCGAGGTTCAACTGTATGTGAAAAAATATTGAATTACTTTGTTGCAATGCTATTTTTCATTGTGTATCCGTACCTTTTTAGTGGTAATGTTAGAAAAAAGAGGGAATTGTCAAAAATTGCTTCCCCATACAAATTTCTTAAAAATACGGGAACTGAAAAATGACGCAAATTGCAAAAACTTCAGCAGAAATGTCAAAATCAACATGTCAGCTATCATATTAGATGTCAATGAACATGCTTGCTGCTAGTTTCTACTAGGAGGAGAGTTTTGCTATGTTTACATTTACGAAATCCACTCGATTTCATCTGTCAAATCCATAGGTTAAACGCCAAATGAAATCCAATGGTTTTCAGATGAGATTTCATCTGACGTTTGAGCTATGGAATTGACAGATGAAATCGAGTGGATTTCGTAAATGTAAACTTAGCATTTGTTACTCTGCGCTATTTTTGTTTAAAGACAAGTGCAAGTCTTGCTAGATTTCGGAGTACGGGAACGCATTTTTAGCACTAAACGGGAAAACTACTGCAAGTACTAATATTGTGCAGGTTCTGAGCACAACTTTTATCTATCAAAATTTATTATGATGTCTCAACGATAAAATCATTTTGTCCCAATTTACATTCGGCGAGTTTACTTGCGGCAATTGTCATTTTGTGGGAGAGAGAGGTGAGGCATATGGTAACTCTTTGCCTCTCAGCACCCTCTCTCACCTACAAACTGACAATTGCCGCAAGTAAACTCGCCTAATGTAAATTGGGACTTTTTTATTTGTACGTTTGTTAGTACCATAATTTTTTAATAATTTTTTTACCATAATTTTCCAAAAAAAAGTTGTAAAGTTCTATATTGTCGTCATGGTAGAACAAATATAAGGTAAAGTTAATACTACAACAAATACAACTCGAACAACAACCACAAAGGAATTTGTTTTTGTTTGTAACGTTACTGCCAGTTGTATTTGTAAACAAAACAAGGAAATGTCTATAAATTATTGGAATTTAAAAAACTAATAATTTTTCACATTTGGTTGAATATTTTGGAAAACATGAATGAAAATTCGTTACATTTTCAATTTTTATGTTTCCACATCATTCCACTAAATGCATAAATTCTCGCAGAAAGTAGAATTCTTGCAGACAAGTTTGGGGTCGCTGGAAATTCATAGAAAAAGGAGAAGCTGTTTCAATGTTTTGTTTTAGAAATCAAAGAAGCACGTGTTTATTAGGGCTTTATTTTTTTAAATTTTAACAAAATACCTCACATATTAACAAACGTTTTATCACTTCTACAAGCGGGGATTTACTGCGCGGATTATCGTTCGAACTTGGAGGAGGTTACATATCATTGATATGAAGAAGTCTTTCTGGGAAATGGTTTTGTCCCTAATGTACATCGAAATAGAAATAAATGTATAAAATGTCATATGAAATTTGACACTAACGTTACAACCCAGTTCAGTCAGCTGTGTATTGCTGCTACCTTCTCTTATGTGCCGTTTCCACGGTACGTTGTTCGTTCTCTATTCGTTGTTCGACCCATAACTACGAATAAATTACTTATTTCCCCATACAAAATTTTGTGAACGAACGACGATTTTACTACGTTGTTCGAGTAGAAATACTCTCCGAACAACGATAAAATAAGTCCCATCTCTAACAAATGAGAGCATTTATCGAAATAAATTAATTATGACAAACAAAATATAAAATTTAAAAATGTATGGATTTTTTAGAAAAAATGGAAAACATGAATTAAAGGTAAACGGTTCAACGATTAGTATACGTTCAAAGCATAGCAAATTTTCTATTCTCTTTCATTGCAGTTCCATTTTTGGTCCATTGTTTTAATTTCGCGTACAAATCTAGAAACAAAAATCAAATACCTGACTGAAAGTCTGTATACACAAATATTGTTTTGACATGTCTCTCTCTCTCCTTAGACAGTGTTTAGACATTCAAACTGGAAAGAAATTTTTTCTTCTCAATTTCTTTTAAAATTTTCCTTGTTGTTTAGACACGGAAATCATGTTTGTGTGAATTTTATAATTTTTCTTATTCTTCTTCACACTCATTTTCTCATTGCGCCGTTCAAAAACAAAGCCAAGGCACAATTGTACAGAAAAGTAAAAATGGACGTGAGTGATAAACAATTAAACCCTTGAATTGCATTTTAATTTTGATATTTCCACTTATTTCGAATTGTTTTTGCTTAAAAAAATAGTTTTTCCTCCAAAAGGGGTTTTCTTCAATTGTCTTCGCTGTTGTTAGTTTCTCGACAGAGAAAATAAAATGAAAGAAAATGCAAAAACAAATCTGCAGCCAACTTCAGGTTGTATAAAAAGAAAAACGAAACAAAACAGAATTTGCCAGTACAGAGGTCTGTGTACCCCCTCTTATTCCTCTCTACTCCCTAGCCCATAAACTCAATTTTCTTTCCCATCAACTTTCCCAGTGTAAACACGGACTTAATTTTGAAAATAGAAATACATAAAAATATATTGAAAATAGCTAAATTTACAGAATTTATGGAAAATATGATGAAAAACGTGTAATTAAATATAAAACATACATTCAAAGGAATGGCTATTGTATTTCCTGTTCATTTAATGTGTATCATGTGTGTTTTTTGTTCAAATTTCCTTAAAAACCGGGAAACAAAAAGTGAGAAGAATTGAAATACGTTACGGTGAACAACGAATGGTGTCGTGGAAACGGGTTAATTCGTGTACGTATTTCGACTCTCGAACAACGTACTTCAAACGTTCGTGTGAACATGACATTATTCTACCATGTATTGTCGTATAATTTTAATGATTAATTCAATTTACAACAACTTGTTTTGAAAATTAATGTTCGATCAGCTGCACATATCCATCTACCTTGATCATTGTGATATGCTTGAAATCAACAAAAAAAAATAAGTGTAAAAACCGGGGTGTATTTCAGGATTTCGTGAAATCCAGTGGATTTTGGAGCGCAAGTGTAAACTTGGCATGAAATTATAATATGATAATCTAATACACCGTTTGCACTTAATCGGATTTAATAAGCCCACTGGGTTTCAAATGTCAATTTCATAGCGCAAACGTAAAAACCCGTACGAAGACGGTTAACCCGAAAAAAAGCTCTAGTGCAAACACCATTTAAAAAGGCTTTAAAGTTTTGCATCATTTCTGGTAAAGTCCAATTTACATTTGCACATTAAATGATTTCGTTTTACGAAATCCTAGAAACAAATGAAGTGTATTTACATCTGTTTTTTTGCGTCATTTGCTTACGCACACAATGGCACATACACACGGATACAATAACACATACACACGCACACAATAATTTTAATTCCGAAAAAGAAGAATTTCACAACACTAATGTTTAGCAACTAACTTGACTTAATTTAAAATTAAAAAAATATAACTTTTGCAAGTTTTTTAACCATTTATTTACACTTTTGTCATCGTTTGAGCATTTTTGTTTTTCTACAACACACACAAACAAACAAAGACATCATAAAACAGTTGCATTTTTTGGTAGTTTATGAAGAAAAAGCTGGGTTGCGTATAATAGTATGGAGTTTTCGTGCGTTGTTTAGAATAAATGACGCAGCTATCGTCATTTATTTTTGTATGGTAAATGACGCAAAATGTTGCCTGTTTTAGCAAATAAATGACGAAACAGCCCTAAAACCTGTTTTTCGTGCTAATGTAAAAAGCACATAATGCTTGGTTTACATTTACGAAATCCACTCAATTTCAACTGTCAAATCCATAGATTAAATGTCAAATGAAATCCAGATGAGATTTTATTTGAGGTTTGAGCTATGGAATTGACAGTTGAAATCGAGTGGATTTCGTAAATGTAAACTTAGTGTAAGTCCTACGCACAATGGATCCGTCGAATGCCGCGTTACAACAAACACATGCAAAAAGTATAAGTTATGCCAAGTTTTCTTTTGGAGTTTTCGTGTGGTTATTTTTAATACATAAAACGACACTTGACGAAGCCATTGTGCCGAGGCCTGTAGGAGAATAAAAGAAAAAGTGCAGCAGTTTGATTTTTTCTTTATTCTTTTACCAGAAATGACACAAAACTCTAATCAAACGTTGTATGTGTATCCGTCTTAACGCAAATTAAAGTAAAACGTTTATTCTATTATCAGTTTATCCGGTCTTCAGCTTGGTTTACATTTACGAAATCCACCTGATTTCAACTGTCAATTCCTTTGTGTATACGTCAAAGGAAAACTCATCTGAAATACATTGGATTTTATTTGACGAGTGGATTTCGTAAATGTAAACCAAGCATTCATGTGTCGCCTTATAAATGCATCATGATTTGAGAAACGGAAACAACGCATGCTAATAGTATGTTTACATTTACGAAATCCACTCGCTTTCAACTGTCAATTTCATTGATTAAACTTCAAATGAAATCCAATGGATTTCAGATGGGTTTTCATTTGACGTATACGCAAAGGAATTGACAGTTGAAATCGAGTGGATTTCGTAATTATAAACCAAGCATAATACTGTATTCAATTGGCAATTTAACGCCATCTTTACATTAGACGGCGTTTAGACATTCAAACTGGAAAGAAAATTTTTCTTCTCGATTTCTTTTAAAATTTTCTTGTTGTTTAGACACGGAAATCATGTTTGTGTCAATTTTATAATTTTTCTTATTCTTCTTCACACTCATTTTCTCATTGCGCCGTTCAAAAACAAAGCCAAGGCAAAATTGTAATGAAAAATAAAAATTGACGTGTGTGATAAACAATTAATTATTAAAGGAACCCTTGAATTGCATTTTAATTTTGATATTTCCACGTATTTCGAATTGTTTTTGCTTAAAAAAATAGTTTTTCCTCCAAATGGTTTTTTTCAATTGTCTCCGCTGTTGTTTGTTTCTCGACAGAGAAAATAAAATGAAAGAAAATGCAAAAACAAATCTGCAGCCAACATCAGGTTGTATACGAAGAAAAACGAAACAAAACAGAATTTGCCAGTACAGAGGTGTGTGTACCCCCTCTTATTCCTCTCTACTCCCTCGCCCATTAACTCAATTTTCTTTCCCATCAACTTTCCCTGTGTAAACAGGGACTTAGAGATTTTTGTAGGGCTAACATTCTTTATGAGGATTTATTTGACGTATACACAATGGAATTTATATTTGAAATCCAGTGGGTTTATTAAATCCAGTTATATATAAACGTACTATAAATACTTTTTTAACGATAATTATAACGCCTAAATCCACTTACCTTTTTTTGAATGTTACAACAATGAAATTATTATTATATTTATTAATACATTGTAAATGAATGTATTTATTATCACTTAAATGACTAAAATACAGTAAAATTGTTGAGCTTATTTATTAAATAATCGTATATGTATGTAGTGTGAATGTATACGTTTTGTTGGATGTAGCGGGAGGAGCGTTATTTGTAAAATAATCTCAATACGAAGACGTTGTACGATTGATATGTATTGAATGTCGTTCTTGTTTTCGAAATTTAGCACGTCGATTTTGGAACCAGACCTAAAAGGAAGAGAGAAAGAAGGAATTTAGAAATTGATATTAAAGAAAAATATCAAATAATAATTATATAGAGTAGTAAATAATGAGATTGCAAGATTGGGTTTTAAAGAGAAGAAATAACACGCACACATTTCAGTTGATTTTCACACTGTCACAGGGCGAAATAAATTTCATGAAATTATGGGCTCTTAGGTCGAGTTCCACACTAGAGTAATTTTATTAAATTGCTGTAGTGGGTAACTCGATTTAAGAACCAATTGGGGTTTTTTAGATCGAGTTCCATACTAGATTATTGGGTTGGACCTTGGTTTTCTTTTTGGGGAGGCATTGTTCTAGCAGGTGAAGTAAGTTGCCGTTGCATAGTTTGAGTATTCTTCCTTGTAAAGAAAATGAAGCAGTACCATTTGTAACAAAAAAAAAAAACTAAAGGGACATTTACACCCAATTTAGAAAGCTGGATGGAGGAACATGTCAAAAATAACTGACAGCACTTCAAACCAGAACAACATACATTCAAAATGTCAGTACTATAATTATAAAAAAAGCATCTGACAAGGAGTGTGAATAACCCCCTTGCTTACGTTATTAACAGTAGACCACTATCGTCCTTACACACACACATAAACACTATCTTTTCTATAAAATGAATCCCACATTTGTTCTTCACTGCTTTCTCTAGTAACTTCAAAGTGACCGATCGAATGTAATCATATTTTTATTTACAGTTATGCCGTGGAAAAGCTGCAAGGGATAAGCAAAGGAAATTCTCTAGGGAGTTAAGAGTGAGAATAGATGAAACAAATGAGTAATTGTTGCTTTTTTAATTCATTTAGCATCCTGTTTTGCCATCTAGCTAGACAGACATTAGACACAACACGTGTACTTGGGTCTGTAAAGTAAATTTTGAGAGATTTTTGTATAGACTTTAGTTGCATAAATTAGATTTGGTCGATTAACAGGGGGAAGGAAGTTATTTAATTGCGTACTTTTTATTGGGGCATCGATTATAAAGAATATTGCAAGAATTTTGAGGCGGTGACATAGGTATTAGCAGCATGGAGTTTTTGCATAAATAAATTCTGGTAAAAGAATAAAATGCAAAGGGCAACCTAAGGAATTTGTCTAGTAGTAAGTTTACATTTATGAAATCGAGTGGATTTCAACTGTCAATTCCTTCCTGTATACGTCAAATGAAATCTCCATTGGATTACATTTGACGTTTAATCAATGGAATTGACAATTGAAATCGAGTGGATTTCGTAAATGTAAATCAAGCATATGCCGTTCTCTATTATTTTACCAAAAATTACTCAAGCAAGAATGCCAGCTGCTGGAATATCTTTCAAATAGATGCCGAATTTCTCCCCAATACTTGTTTTTGGTGCCTGTGTAAATTAGGTTTAACTCGGCTTTAAAATGATAAGGTCAAATATAAATACTTAATTTGAAAAATAATCCTAAAACAATTTCAAATATTAACATTAAAACAAGAAAATTTCGCCCTTGGATTAATAGAAATTACATCCCTTAAAATCTTCCCAGCAACCTAATATCCCATTCCTATACAACATCCCAAAAATATTTTATTTTGTTTACAATTTGTCTACACTGTCAATAAATGTAAATCCACACCAGTTTTAAATTAATTAAATATGCTAATAAATGACACCTCAAACACTTTGCGAAACCGAATGTGTTCATTCGGAGGTTGTTCGTTCATCAAATATACACACAAAAATGTTCAAATGCCATGTTAAAACCGCTTATTTGATGATATGTTTCAATTCAAAAAGCCAACATAAAAATCAAAAGGAATAAATGATTACTTTCGCTCAGGATTTCAAAGATGTGTTATATGTACATATGTATGGAACATACATGCATATGTGAATACATATGTATATATACGTATTCATATATACAAGTCTATATACATACATATAAATATATTTTAAAACAAATGTGGGATATCCACACGTAGGTATGAAAATCTATTTTTTGACACTTGAAAATGTGGTAAATAACAATTACAAGTTTCATTAAAACAAATAGCAATGAATTTCTATGGTAACTGAGGCTTGTAAAAGTATTTTATAAGAATTTTTCTCATTTTGCCTACGTTTCCTCCCATTTTTTATGTGTTTTATTGATCTGGGTTGTTTTACTAAAACCCCTGTAATGTAAATGCGCTGTTAGATTCGTTTTACACTAGGGTTCCATTAAAGAAACAGAGTCGTGAAAAGGCACTCCGTTCGTTACACTTCATTAGCATTTGTTTAGAGATCTCTGATAGTAAGTTAGATCACTTTAGATCCCTAGAACAAGCGAGATAATTTCCCAACAAAAGAATTTGGAAGTAATTTAATGTAGAGTCGTGATTTCGCTGCCAGTTTCGATGCAGTCCACATAGAGTCGTTTAATTTTATTAGCATTTGTTAAGGCCTACGTACATAAACTGCCTCGCCTGGTTGCCTTGCTTGCTTCTGATAAAAGAATAAAAAAGGTAAGGGCAGCCCAGTTCGAAATTTGCTCGGCCCCCCTTTATTATTTTATTTTTATTATGTCAAAAATGAAGCAGGAAAGCAAGGCAGCCAGGCAAAGCAGCTTATGTACCCAGGCCTTTAAAGCCGAAAACACATCGAACTTTTCAGTAAAGTTGGGTGTCATTTCTGATAAAAGGATAATATAGCAAGGGCAACATAGATCGAATTTGTCTTTATTCTTTTATCAGAAATGACGCTCAACTTTACTAAAACGTTGGATGTGTTTTCAGCTTAAGAGATTCCTCACAGGCAAATCAATTTGTAGATCCCTACAAGCAGCGACATCATTTCTTCCAAAAACAAAAAAGAGTGTATAAATTCCCAAAATGTTATTATAAGATAACAAACTAAAATTAAGAAGAATTTTGGGGTAATTCACGATAAAGAAATTTTTAATTGGCGATGCGAAGACAATATAAAAACCTTTTGAAAGATGAGGTAAAATCAGTTGTGTCTGTATTAAATGGAGAGCGGAGGAAGTAAATTCTGTTCTGATTGGATTTGATGAAAAGACAAATAATATTTTTTATTCTGAAATATTTTGCAATGCCTGTTTCAAAATAACATGGAACTAGCTTTTATTGTATCTCAAAAATGATAAACACATTCCGAAGTATGTCTTTAAATTCAGTTCAAAGCACTCAAGCAAAAGACGTGTTGTGGCTTGTGTGCTTCGCGCCTCTTTGTACAAATCATGGGTGGATTCATGAAAAAGATGCAGAGCGGCGGCACCTGTGGTAGTGGTTAAATTGCAATTGAATTGAGGATGGCTATATAAATGCTTTTTTGGAAGGAAACTTTTCGCTGGGTATGAATATTTATGTCAAATTAGACGATAATGTGAACGTAGCAGTAGTCATAAAAATCCTGGTGTAATAATACAATAGGCCTGTTCGATAACTTCTCTAGTAAAAAGTATTTGCAAGTTCTGGTAACTTCTTACAAGCACTTCTCATTTCTTTTTTACTGAATAAGTTTGCTATCGAGCCATAGCTTGGAGCAAGGCATATCGACCAGGTAGTGGCATCGACATATTTGTAATATGTTATTTCAAAATTTTCTTTATGTTGTTGGGGAAATTACAACAAAAATAATTTTTTTATAAAGGGATTTGACACTTCATATTAGAACAGCTTATGTGATACCACTATCTTGGTAATTGTGCCATGGCTTGGAGGGTATTTCAAGTTTGTTTTCCGTTTGTAACGCATTGAAATGATCATTTACGACCATATAAAGTATATGGCGAAAAACAAAAATACTTTGCAATTCCATTTGAAAAAAATTAAAAATTTTTTTGGGAGCACATATACAATTTTTGGCATAGAGGTTAAGAAAAAAATTCTGGTTTCAAATCTGTTCGCGTTTACAAAATTGGACGATGCGCGCAAAAGTTATAGCGGTTTTTATTATCATATAAAGAAAAAATATTTAAAAATATCTTATTTGTTGTTATGAGAAAATGTATGCATAAATCGTTAACAGCATTCCATATCTATTCGTAGATGGTTACATAGTTACTAAATTTATTATTATTTTCGCGGAAAATCAACAAATAATAAAAAAAATTTTAAGAAAATCCAAATTATCCTGCCCCAGAGTCCGTACAAACCCTCAAAAAATAAATTAAAAAATATATGCGGAATCTAGACAATGCGTAGAAAAATATGATACCAAATTTATAGAGATTGGGTACATAAATTGCACATTATAGCAACAACAAAAGAGAAAAACTTATTGTTGGAAAATATTGTTGCAAATATATTTTTTGGTTTGATTCGAAAAATTAGAAAAAATATTTGGAAGTTCTCCAACTATTTCGCTAAAATCCCATACAATAATTAATGTGTACTGCTAAAACTTCATCAAGAAATATTTTTTACCATCGTGAAAGCTTATTTGCTTACTGTGATAACTTATAATGTTAGGAAATTAAGAGTAATATTGAAATTACAATCACTCAAAAAATGTGGAAATTAAAAAGCCTATTATTCGCGACTTAGTTAAAATCAGTTGATGCGCATCCGATTTTTGATACAGCGAACCAATCTCTTTCAATATTTATGCATATTTCGATGTTTCACTCAGAGGTCAACGTGTGCCGCCAGTTGCATCACACAATGCAAAAAACCATAAAGGGGGTAAAAATCGCGCAATTTGCATACGATTTTGATGCGCATCCGGTTTCAGTAGCACCCATCAAAGATACGTCTATATGCACATATTTCAAACAGATTCTTAAAGAACCGCGGATGTGCCTCCACATTCCATTTTTGGTAAAAATCCCATATTACTCGCGAATCTCTGTAATTTATGACTCGCGTTTTCGCAAATATCATAATCGCGTATAAAGGATTCTATTTACGTAAAAAATTTTAAAGAAAATCGCGGTATAGTACGTGGATTTGCCAAAATAAATTTTTGCTGATTTTTCTATTTTCAGGGTATCTATATCCGCGGTTTTAGTGGATGGATTCGATCGCGGATGGGCTCAATAGATCCGTCGCGTAAAAAAACTAAATTCGCGCGAGGTACAAAGGAAATTGAATGGCACTTGTAAATTTTAAACTCAAAAAATAGGTTTTTTGAAAAAATTCACGCATTAAATATTGGCCTTTGGACTCCAATTACTAGGATGCTTGTTGTGGCTTGAAGGATTGAAATAATGCACGCGTTTTTAATTTCAGTAGTTTTATTTCACAACAAGTAACTTAAACTCTACTAAAAGGAATGTCAACAATGAATAATGACAGATCATTAATATAAACAGAGTTGCCAATGTGTAAGAATATAAAATTGGGATATAACAGTCTCCCACGCTTAAATAGAGATCAATATAAAGTATTTCATTAAGGAAAATATAAATTTGAATTCAAGTACATATAAATACATTAATCAATTTCTTCTACATAATCTCTAAAAAATACTGGCTTTTTCCGGGGACGTTGCGATCTCCTAAGAGGTTGATTTTGTGGTTCCATTGGTGATTGATTTAGTGTAGGTACTTGAGGTTCTTGAGCATTTGAATTATTATCTTGAAGAACTGGTTGATATGGTGTTGAAATATTCGATGTATTGTCTTGAGATTGCATACATGTATTTTGAGTTGGTTCTTGAACATCTGGTCTATTTTGTTGATGTATAGATGTGTGTTGAGGTTGTTCTTGCATATCCGGTCTATTTTCTTGAGATGGTTGAAGATTTAGTTCTGGTGATTCTTGAATCGTTGATCTATTTCCAGTATAGGTCCGGTATTGTTGGTACGCTGGAATCGCATAATTTTGATGTCTATAGTCTGGTTGTTCTGTTGAAGTGTTTTCTATTGCTGGATCGAAATGAACTTTACGTTGTTCAACATGAGTACTTTTTAACTGATCGATATGGCGTTTTAAAACATAGCCATCATCAAGTCTCACGAGATAATGTAATTGACCATACTTTTCGATTATTGTACCGGTTTTCCAAATAGTTTTATTATTTTTCATGTGTAGAACTTGAACTCTTCCTCCCACTTTTAGTTGTCGAACACCTGGAATAGGTTTCGTTGCTTGACATTGAATTGTTGGTTTAATAGCATCTAGTCTTATCCGTATACGTCGGTTAAAATATAACTCGGCTGGACTCTTCCCGCTTGACAATGGTGTAGCTCGATATCGTTGTAAAATTTCATTAACCTTATTTTGAAGTGTTCCTTGCTCAGACGACATTGCCTTTAATTTGCGTTTAAGAGTCTGCACATTACGTTCTGCTAACCCATTAGTACTAGGGTGTCCCGGTGCTATTAATTTTTGTAAAATTCCGTTTCTGGAGCAATAAGATTTGAACACGTCACTAGTAAAAATTGTTGCATTATCGGATACCATTATTATTGGAAAACCATGGCTTGAAAATATGTCTGCAAGAAGTTTTATAGAAATGGCTGTTGTGGGAGCATCACGAGTAATTCTAATCTCTGCCCATCTGGATTTTGCGTCTACCACAATTAGAAAATAATGACCTTGAAAGGGACCGGCGTAGTCGATGTGAATTCTGTCCCAGTTTCCATCTGGTTCCTCCCATTTATGTAGCGGCGCTTTCGCTGGTTTCGACTGGACTTGTACACAGGCTTCACATGATCTTACCATTCTCTCTATGTCAGCATCGATACCCTTCCAGTAGCAGTATCTCCTAGCAAGCTGTTTCATTTTTGTAATTCCTAGGTGTGTATGGTGAAGCTCTTGAAGAATTTTTTGCTGTAGCTTTTTTGGAATCAACACTCTTTGACCCTTGAATATTATGTTATTATTTAATGTATATATTTCATTATTGTCAATACCATTAAGTAATTGTTTTAAAAGGCTGGATAAATCTGGATCTTTTGCTGTTTCTGAGGCTAAACTTTCAGCATTGACAAATTCGCTTGAAATCTCAAAAATCGATAATAAACATAGTTGATTTACTTCTTCATTTATTATTTGGTCAGTTGATGGTTTTTCAAAAACTTGCGTTGCACGTGAAAAACAGTCGACATTCGTATTTTCTGAACCTTTTTTGAAAACAATCTCATAATCAAAATTAGACAAAAACTCTGCATATCTCAATAATCTCGCTGATGTCATGGCGGGCAATTTATTATGTTGATGGAAAATTTTAGTTAATGGTCGATTGTCGGTTAATAATTTAAATTTCCGATCGTACAAATACATAAAAAAGTGATTTATTGTGAAAACTATCGCCAATACCTCGCGATCTAATTGGCTGTAATTTTTCTCGGCGGAAGTTAATGAGCGAGAAGCAAATGCCACAGGATGTTCATGTCCATCCACTATATGTGACAGTACGCCTGCTATTCCCGTGGGGCTGGCATCACATGCTACTACTACGGGCAATTGTGGATCAAACGGCATTAGAACCTGGTCGCTGGCTATGGTGTTTTTAAGCTTTAGAAATGATGATTCACAATCCGCTGACCAATAGAATTTCTTGTTCTTTTGTAATAATTGACGTAGTGGTGACGTTATTGAAGACATCTCTGGAATAAATCGAGCATAATAGGTTACCATGCCTAAAAAACGTCGGACATCATCTACTGTAGACGGTCGTGGCATGTTAGTAATTGCTTGAATTTTTGACGGTGACTTTGCAATTTTATTGTGTTGAATAATGTGTCCTAAATATTCAATTTTGGTTTTCATAAATGAACATTTACTTAAATTGAGATGCAAATCATGATCCTTGAGGCGTTGAAGACATTCGTGCAGATTGAATTTGCATTCGGCCTCTGTAGCTCCGTACACAATAATATCATCAAAGTACGACATAGTATTTCTTAACCCGGATAAAATCTGTTCCATGATTCGATTGAATTCTGAAGGTGCTGTCTTTATGCCAAAAGACAGGCGATTCACCAAATAAGTACCTCGATGTGTGGAAATAGTCTGGATTTGACTCGATTCGGTGTCTACTTTGAGGTGTAAATAAGCTTTGAATAAATCGAGTCGATAAAAATATTTGGCTCCCTTGAGCTTGTTCAAAATCTCATCAATTCGTCGAATCGGGTAATTTGCAGAAACCAGTTTTGGGTTCACCCCCACCTTGTAGTCAACGCATAGTCAAATTCCTCCGTCTGACTTCGGAATAATTACTAAGGGCGACCCCCAATCACTTCGTTCAACTTTTGATATAATACCAGCAGATTCCAAATCATTGAGCTCTTTCTCTACACGTTCGCGGAGCGCAAAAGGAACTTCTCGTTCTTTGAAAAATTGTGGTTTCGAGTTTTCTCTTAATTGCAACTTGACTTCATAATTAGGTACACATCCTACCTTTTCCACAAATACGTCTTGAAATTTTTTAATTAATTCATCTATTGAATGCGTGTATCCTGCCGTTGTAGAATTGATTGAATAAAAACACTTTTTATCAATATCTTGAAGATTAATTCCTAATTTTCGAATCCAAATTCTACCTAATTGAGATTCATAATCATTCGGCACAACGTACATTTCTTCAGTTGAAAGTTTGTTTTTGTATTGAACTTCTACCTTAACTTTTCCATATGGTACCAAAATGTTCTTCGTATACGAGCGAAACGCTATCGAGGACGGTTGTAATTGTGTTTTGATAGACAGCTGATCATACTCACTCTTTTTTATTAGTGTATACTTAACACCAGAGTCTACTTCGAATTGTTGACGGCGTCCATTTATTTGAACATTCACCATGTACTTGTCATCATCCCTGCGATCATATGGTTGATTGTGATGAATATCGATGATTTTATTAATGCCATGCATATTAAAAATTGCTTCCTCATACTCGTCGTTTGTTTCGATGGAATTATTGTTTGATGTTGAAAGTAGAGTTTTTATGCAAACTTGTTTGACATGTCCTGTTTTGCCACAAGCTCTGCACTTTAGACGTTTCGGGTTGGTGCGACAGTCCTTTACTTTATGATTATTTCGTCCACACCGTATACACAAACTGTCAATACCCAATTGAGAAAAATTTACCTTTGATTTTGATGATGTCGAACCTCTCGAAGATGATCTGTGAAATTGTCTTCGGCGATTGCCACTTGTTGATCTAGACCGTATCTTGTTCACGCTGCTTGTACCACTGTTGTTTTTGGAATCCAATTCTCGGCTGTCTATTCTCGAAGCTTCCAACGACAAGGCTTTCTCCAATATTTTGTCGAAGTCTGGCTCTTCTGACTGTAGCAGCTGTTCTCTAATGTTGACGTCTTTTACACCGCGTACGAACTGGGCTCGAAGGAAGATGTTGGATATGTCAGCTTTGCAGTCACAAGTGGAGACAAACTCACATTCATTTAAATCTCGGCGGAGCAATGCCACATACTCGGAAAGTGTTTGGTCTTCGCCCTGGTACGTTGACAAAAACCGGTGTTGAAGTACAAAAACATTTTTCTTCGGGCACAAATGTGTTTCCAGTTTGCGCACTAAAACATCATATTGAACATCATTTAGCTTTTGTGGGGCCACCAAAGATACCATCAGCTTAAAATGTTTTGGGCCAATTGAATTTACTAGCATCTGATGACATACAGCTTTATCAGCTAACACCCCTCTCATTGACAGATAATTCTCGAACCTTTGCATATAGAATTTGAAGCTTTCTTTACTGGCATCATATTGTTCAAATGGTGGAATTATTATTTGTAATGGCGGAACATTTTGTTGTTGTGTTTGCGGCACTTGAAAACCTAGTTGCCTTTCTGTGATTTGTTTCAGCAAATCGCTTTGTGTTTTATTGAAAATTTCCAGCAACTGTTGGAATTGATTTGCGTCCATCTTGAGTTATTTCATCTGAAAGTTTTTGTTGAATTGAATATTTAACTTTTTTTTATCTCGTCGCCAATTTTGTTGTGGCTTGAAGGATTGAAATAATGCACGCGTTTTTAATTTCAGTAGTTTTATTTCACAACAAGTAACTTAAACTCTACTAAAAGGAATGTCAACAATGAATAATGACAGATCATTAATATAAACAGAGTTGCCAATGTGTAAGAATATAAAATTGGGATATGACAATGCTGTAAGGAGCACATTCATGAGATATGCATTAAACGACGTAAAATCACGAGTTCTATAATCCTATTATGAGTTTTGAATATTATCTTTTTGCGCGTCCGAATTATTAAAAAAATTCAAAAAAACCCGAAATTCCGGCTTCAAATTGTCAGCATCAATTTTAGGTGGATGCAGTGGATATATCGAAAAATGATACGCTAGTATCATATTGCCCATGAAGTATTCTTTGAGTCTTTCTTTGGGCATATGTCTATAAAATGTAAGGTTAAGCCAGAATTCGGAAGGGAGCATGAAAAAACTTGTTCGCTTCAACCCATTTTTACCTATTTTTCTACATTGATGCCAACACAGCTTCCACGTAAATTAATTTTAATGGTCAACCTTATGGGATTCATCCTAAAACACTTCATTTTAAAGAATTTCAATCATACTATATAGAATATGTTAACAGTTCGCGAATTCTGAATGGGTGAAACTCGGATTCATCGATTGTAAAACATTTTTGGTTTTCGCCATATATTCTTGATCAAGGAAAAATTCTGAGTCGAACATTGCATGTACGTCCGTCCGTCTATGGGAATCAATCTAGCACTCACAAAAATGGAGATAGGACGCAAAAATTTTGGGAAGATGCACCTTTTGTTTGGAGGCTGGTCAAGTTCGATGATGGGCTATATCGGTTCACGTTTTGGTATATCCCCCATATAACGGTACCGCCCGATTTCAGGTATTTTGACGTTTTTAGTCACATTTTCAACCCGAATTAGCTATAATTTGACATTAAGGGTTCTTAGTTATCATCAAACTTGTATTCCAAAAATGATGGACATATGTAGGGCCATGTTTTGGTATAGCCCGATTTTCGGCATTTGGAGAATTTTAGCTACAATTTTTAACCGATCTAGATGTAATTTGACATTGGAGGTTCTATGTGGTCACGAAATTTCTCCACCAAAAATCGTCAACATAGGTCCATATTTTGGTATAGTCCACATATAACGGTACCTACCGATTCTCTGTATTTTGAGGATTTCAGCTATAATTTCCAACCGAACTAGCTGTAATTTGATATTGGAGGTTCTCTGTGGTCACGAAACTTCTCCACCAAAAATCGTCAACATAGGTCCATATTTTGGTATAGCCCACATATAACTGCACCTACCGATTCTCGGTATTTTGAGGATATCAGCTATAATTTTCAACCGAACTAGCTGTAATCTGACATTTGAGGTTCTCTGTGGTCACAAAACTTCTTCACTAAAAATCGGCAACATAGGTCCATGTTTTGGTATAGTTCCCATACAACGGTACCTCCCGATTTTCTGTATATTGAGGGTCTTAGCTACATTTTTGACGGAACTACCAATTATTTGACTTTTGAGGTTCCCTGCAGTTATAAAACTTTTCCACCAAAAATGTTAAAGATAGGTCGACACTTTGATATAGCCCTGTTTATTTTACCCTTCACCTGGAGCTCAATTCTGTTTCTATAGCTGTGTTCCAGAACTAAAAAGTTTTTACAATTTTTACGATTTTTACACATTTTACTCGAAAAAGCGTTCCCGTACACAAAAAAGTTGTAAAATGTTCACTTCTCTTTAAACAAAAATGGCGCTGAATGACGCTCTCTTTAAAAACTTTTTACACGACAAATTTGGGCGAATAAAAAAATAGTAACATGGTTGCCGGCGTCTGATTGGCTGATACGCCGACTTTGACATTTGTTCCAGTGGTTTTGACGTATTTTCCATTTTTCCTTTCCCGAACTATTTCAAAAAACTTGTGTGTGAAAACAAATTTTTTGCAGTTCTCTCTTTTACGAGTTTTACTATTAAAAAGTACTGGAACGAAGCTTATGTAAATGTGAAATGAAAAATTTTATAAATGAAATAAATGCCAAATGAAAAACAATTATAAAGAAAATATTTTTCATTTCAAATTTTCATAGAACAAGAATCCAGACCCTGGCTGAACACATTGTTTAGATTAGACAATTTTGGCATTTGGGGTATCCATGGGCGAAATTTTTCCCATCTAAAATTGTGAAAGGAAACAAAATTATTCAGTTTTAATAAGGACTATTTTATGGGGTGGATGGTATGTATAAAAAGTTCGGCCCGGCCGAACTTAACATTTTTTTACTTGTTACTTTTTAACAAATGTTTTCCATCTAAAATTGTGTTTTAATAAGGACTATTTTATGGGGTGGAGCATGGTACAATCATTACAAGGTAGGACACAGCAAACATATGATTACAATTTTTTCCTGAGGTCCTCCTATTGTGTCAAAACAGTTTTGACAAAGTTGACAAAATAAATTGATTGAAAATCAAATTGTTTATGTATATTCATAAATAAAAGAAAATCAAAATAAATATGCATAAATGAAAACAGCAACAGAATTATTGTTATGGATGGGTGCTGTCTGCCATTAAGCAATAGGACCAGATGAGTGGACTATGCCGTGTGTATTGTAATCGCAGCTTACCGATGTCCAACTTCCGTACCTTTGCTGTAACTAGGTGATAATCGTACATCGAATGAATGAATGCCTTCCATCAATTTGATTTCTTTTTTTTTTTGATCTGGAGACAGGTGCCTTTATAAAAGTCAAGATAATTGACTCTGCTGTTGCTAACTACCATGTATTTTTTCCCGGCGAAGACAATCACCTCACTTCAAGATTGCTTTTCTTCGAATTGTAGCAAGTCTTTCATACGTGGCGCCAGACTAACTGGAAATCGGCAACTTATACTTCATATCATGGCAGCTATATACAGTGCGTCCCCTTTAGGTGTGGTTGTGACCCCTTTCCCTGTCCATCATATTTCCTGTATGACTGTAATAATGGTTTCGTACGTTTCAGGAGTCAAGTAGAAATAGGGTTAAGTTCAGCTGGGTCGTACGTATTATACCATCCACCATATCGGGAGGTACTGTTCTATTGGGGCTATATCAAAACGTGGGCTGATATATAGCCCATTTTAAATACCAAACATCCTTAGAATAATAAAAGATGATAAAGATCTTTCTTAAATATAGCGTTTTATTTCATATAAGCATTTTTAAGGTTTAATAAAGGAAAATCAGTAATGGTTTGCATTTTAATAGCCTCAAATGCCCTTGTCATTCATATGATGCTCTCCCGAGTGGGAGCATGTTTTGCTCTCAAGGCAGTTAATGTACGAATGGTATTGGCACCGCAGTTTTGCGCTAAAGTACGAGGAATTGTGTCCAAAGCTTCGGCGACAGCAGGTGCGAGTCAAAAGTTCTTACAAAGCCATTTGGCACCGCCATCAGGAACGAAATTGGTAGCCTTGGGACCCTTGCATTTGTCTGGGAAGTTATCATTACCAATTTTCTTGATTTCAAAGATACCAGCTCCAGACCGACATCCTCTGTAGACATTTCTGGTGGCACGCAGGCACGGGCAATGCGCAAATTACCACTTTTACCCAAATGTTTAATGGGAGTAATACAAATATTATTTTAGAAACAAATTAAAACAAATACAAACTGACAAGATTTCAAATGAACAAAACTTGTTGCATTTGTTATTATAATATTTGAAGTTATAAGCAAACCAGCTTCAGAGTTGTTTTTTTGAAATTTTGTGAACCTGCCCAACCTTCTAATAATTGAACCATGGGGTGGAGGATATAAAAAGTTCGGCCCGATCGAACTTAACATTTTTTACTTCTTACTTTTTTATAAACTGAACTGTTAGAATTTATTAGGATCTACTTAAAATATTCCAAAATTTAATAAACAGATTTGTAATCTTTTCTATACAGTGCCGCATAAACTATTTTGAACGACCTTAGTATTCAAATATTGTCATTGACAATTCAGTTGTCATAAAACAATGTTGTTATAGTAAAATTGTTAGTTGTTGTAATTCATGCAAACACATTACTTCTTACACCATGATAAAATCTAATCGACTAATGATGACATTGACTTCCCGAGAAATCATTGAACTATCAATATCTAAAATATGCATTCTCCCTCGCTTATAAATATCAAATTATAAATGAATATCAGAACCATATTTAACTTCTGTAGCCGTTGTTCTTTGTTCCTAAAAATCTCACAAAGCAAGCGAGACAATTTTTCTTTTATGAGCTTCTTCCTTTAGATCACGAAGGTATGGACTTTTGGTATTAAGGTGTGATTTAAAGCGGGATAATGTTGGATATTCGCACCACGGTGTGCCTTAACTAACATTAAATGCAAGGTGCTTACACCTGGGAAGTTTTTACGGATTTTGAAATGTTGACTGCTACAAAATTTTCTTTAGTCCGATTACGACAGGACTTGCTATATGCTTAGTAATTACAGTCGGTTGTGACTAAGTGTAATAGAGTAAATAAAGCATTGTAGAAACGTAATCTGTAACGAACCCTGTTTTATTTGGTACATATATATTGTTACGGAATTAGATTTAACCAATCTCCGTGTAGACGTTGTTTTATTTCCCGATACGATGTATCCCAAATAAAACAGGGCTCGTTTCAGATTATGTTTCTACAATGCTTTATTTACTCTATTACACTTATACCCCGGTTACACTATTGAAGGTTAACCCACTGGGTTTAATAGATCCAGTGGGTTAATCTTTGCTGGTTACACTTAGCTTTTCGATGATATAAACTGTCAGCTGATGTTTGTTTACGTATACATACAAAATAACTAATAAAGTCGTGTGTTACACTTTTACAATTTCTCGTATGAGATATCGTCCCCTCTTTGCTTATATTGGTATATTTTACACACAGGGATACATTTTTGTATCATGGTATCAATCGTGCTTTTTGTTATAAAAGTGTCTAATGAAAACAATAAATAATTTTATGATTTCCAAATAACTTTAGATTTATTAACTCCACAAAATCTCATGCGACCAATCGTAAACGTGTAAAACACGACAAACTCTGTTGCAACTTTTGGTACTTTTTGAGTAGAGTTGGATTTTTTTGCACAAATACCGAATACAAGTGGACAAGCACAATAAAGACGTAATTACAAAACAAACATAAAGAAAGTGCAACAAATGGAAACAAATACAAAAGATAGCAAACTAAGCGATAATGCATGATTATGACAAAACAAATGAAAACAAAAGCACATCAATAACATGTAAAGTAGGAACTGGAATAATTAAGAAAATTCTACATTGTAGTTGTTGTTGCTTAAATAAATTAACTGCGTAATAAAACAATTCAAATTTTCAAATTAACCGAAATTCAACTAAATTAACTTAAACCTATCAGTTACATTTGTAACAATATGTGTGTTCGTTTACTCAAAAATTTTACGAACTATTACGGGATGTTGTTCGTTTACTCTACAGTACAATGCAAAAGACCTTAGTCGATTACAAGAAGTTACTGGACTTGTACAAAATTGTACAAATTGTTGAGTAAACGAACACACCTTATATTTAGTAAAAAATACAATACTGGTGGGTTGTAATGATCTTAAGAGAATCAGAAAACAAGTAAGAACGGGGTTAAGTTCGGCCGGGCCGAACTTGTTATACCCTCCACCACGAGTTGTATTGCAGTAAAATGGAACAATTAGTTTCCTTTCTTTTGTGAAGAAGACTAAATAGCAAATTTCAGCAATTTCGGTAAAATAATGTGGCTAACCATCAAAATACAGAAATTCGGGAGGTGCAGTTCTATGGGGCCTATATCACAACGTCCATCTATACCGAAAAATTTCTGGCGGAAAAAAGATTTGCACAAAAATATCCCCCATAAAAGAGATTGCCTTGCTTTCCTGCTTTATTTCTGACATAATAAAAATAAAATAATAAAGAAGGCCGAGCAAATTTCGAACTGGATTGCCCTTTTCTGTTTTATTCTTTTATCAGAAGCAAGCAAGGCAAGCAGGCGAGGCAGCTTATGTACCCAGGCCTTAAAAGCATCGGCACATACGGTCCGGGTCAGTAACAACAACCTCATGAAAAATGTGCAAGTGATGCCAAGTTTGTTCTTGAAGTTTTCGTGTGATTTTTGTAACGCGACATTCAACGGACCGTATGTGCTGAGGCCTTTGTATCAGCGATAGCCAATCACTACGAATGCAACCGCTTGTGCGTTAATTCACTGCTATAATTGAAAATCATGAATACAAGCGACCGCACAACCTTTCTCGTTGAGAGCTATGCAGACACTAGTTTTTGTTTGTAGAAAACAAAGAATATGATCGGTTGTGTTTGTGCTCTCACCAAGCGCCCGAGGGCGCCGTGGTGGCTGAGGCAGCTTTATAGTCGCACAGTCATTCATCGCTTTGCGTTAGTCTTCAAAGGAGGTGAATATGAACGAGATTTTTGGGAATTGTTAAGTCAAAGCTAAAGGCCTAGGTACATAAGCTACCTCGCCTGCTTGCTTTGCTTTCCTGCTTCATTTCTGACATAAAATAAAAGAATAAAGAAGGCCGAGCCAACCAAGGTAACCAGGCGATGTACCTTATGTATCCAGGAGCTGGACTCTCGTTCTATGAAAATTTGAAATGAAAAATATTTTCTTTATAATATTTTTCATTTGACATTTATTTCCTTTATAAAATTTTCCATTTCACATTTTCATAGAAACAGAATTGAGCCCCAGACCTTAAGGGCAGCTTCTGACAGAGATGATTTAAATTTTCCCTTTAACCTTGGGGATCTCTTGGACCCTCTGTATGCTGGTATTAGAAAAGTGGTATCTAACAGAGTGAAATATCTAAAGGATATTCGTGTTTCTTTCCTCTGTATACTGCGGATCCTTTAGATCACACTAAATAACACCCAATACCTGTAATGTTCAGCATCAAAATTTATTTATAATCCAGGTGAATACCGAATATATTAGCAGTGCAATATTATCTGTATTGCTCTCTTTTCTAGATTTGAACAGGAAAGACATTCAGGTGTTAATTGGGTTATTTTATTGGAAGCAAGTCAGACAGTGGGAGCCATTGATTTTTCTAGCAAGCAGTCGGGTGGGGGGGTTCGTGTCCTTCTTGTTCCATTAAATATCTTTCCGAACATAAACAAAAAAAAAAAATAACTATTATAGACTCCCGGAAAAAAAACTAAATATAAATATGTAGAGGGGACAATGTATCCAACCCACGCTGCACCCGTGTGGGTCCGGATAAGAATGAAGAAATTAAATGGTTCAATCCTAGATATAGCCATGTTAACCAACTCCGGATCTTAATTGGAGTTGGAGCCTCTATACCCAGCCCTACCATGGTTTCAACGGCGTTATATTTTTTTGAAACCCCAAATGCAACGTTTACCCTCCCTAGTCTACCTCACCAAGTAAGAACAATAAGGCGAAATTAGCTTTCCATCTTGTCTAAATCAAGATTATAATTCAACGGAAAGTTATTTATTTCAACGAAGGATATCAAAAAATATAGTTATAAAGGAGATTCATGAGATAGAGTACAAATAGTATATACAGGTATAAATCATCTTTCTAGAACTTTGAGAACTTAGGACATAAGTATATCTAGGTCGCCGGTGCTACTTCAGAGGAAGTTTAATACTATAAACTATTATACAAATACTGGATGACAAGGAATTCAGATGATTTCAGGTTTATATATTGTTAACAAAAAAAAATTTAAATGTTTATTATTAGGCTCTGGTGAACCCAATCAAAAGGTATAGTATTGTGAACAAATTTGTTCTTGTTTTAAAATATACCCAAATTTTGTACTGGGAGGGTTTCTTAGGTCAAGGGAATTTATCCTGGAATCAAGGATATCCTTCTGGTGAAATTTTTTTTTTTTTGAATTAGGAATTGGAAAAAATCGACTTATGTTCAGAAGCAAGGATATCGGATTCTCAACAAATAGATTTCAGGATAATTACCCTTTTCTAATGATCTGTTCTTTCAAGGACAACGATAATAATTACAAGGTTAGTTTATAACTCCTGAGGACTACCAAGGACAAATGCAGATGTTAACTGTCTAAATCATATGCAAAGACTTCAAAGATAATTGTTTTTTTTTTTCAACTTACTTCTTTTTTTAGTATTAGTATTATCCTTCTTTCACGGTCACAGGTTGATGATGATACTCGAGGCCTCGATTAGCATATGCATGTGTGATTGTGTTTCAGTAGGATATACGACGGTTAAAAGGTGCAATGGTGTGGTGTGTATATTGGCTGTGGGGTTTTAAAATGTACATTAATTATAACTTTGAAATTTTTGCATATCTTTAGGATGTCATTATTAGAATACTTAGAACTTATACTTAAACTTATCAATTTAATAAATTTAATCTTAATCGACGACGTTGGGATTCGATCTCCAGTTGTTTCGTTTTGATGATGCTTGTTTGCAGTGCCTGCTTGCCGGTTAGACTACTACTGGTTATGTTAATTCAGTGGAATACAGACGTGCATATACATCCATGCATGCTTCCCTCAGTCAACCAACAACGGCAAACCCAGTGGTTAAGTCGACGATCTATTTATAGTCCGCACGAGAATTATAAGGCTCTGATTGGTTGATCGATTGGAGGCACAAATGACAGGAGTTGCTAACACGTGTGACCAGCACAGTGGCTCAAATTGTGAAATCGTTGGGGTTGGTTATAATGTTGCCAATGTTCCAATAGTTGTTTCCATGAGCCGAGGGCTACTTCGGGTAATAGTTCTCGGCAAATTTTTCAGCGGATACGGAAGACGATAATAAAAATGGCGTATGTCAATGGCAAAGCCGGTTGTTCTTTTATACTGATGTGATTTCGTTCTCCTAAGCAAATACGGGCCTTATGACGTCACACAAAAAAAAAACAAACCAATTGTTTCCCTTGTAGTTTTAGTAGATGGGAAAAAATATCATCCTCATTCACGGCTATTGAAGAAAACTGCCGCAAATGAGGAATTGTTGAGAAGACCTGTGTCAAGCAATAAACAAAACCATATTTGATCACCATTCACAATAAAAATCACTTTACAATTTCTTACCGAAACTTGCTGGAAGTTTGGGTATGCAGATTTTCCGTCAAATACTTCCGTAGATTTCTTTGAAACACCATGAAAAATCTGTTTGAACGAAATTAACTTCACTTATATATTTTGTTTTCCGGAAAAAGAAGAAAATTACCTTTTTGTAAAGTTTGTAAAATTATTTAGAATCCGTATTATTAATTATTTGGTTGAAAAAAATTTCGATTTTAAAGAAAATTTAGGATATTTTTGTCCAATTAGTTTTATTTGGGACGCAATCAAACGTTGTGGAAAAAAATAGAACTTCGAACTTTGTTTTTTTTTTCTTTTCTCAGAAGATGGGTGCGATTTGGTTGACGTTCACAGGAAAGAAGAACAATGATGATTTTGTTTATTGCTACGAGAGTTAATGTTTCAACGTTGCTAAGTTTTCACCACTAGTTTTAAGAAATTTGGGAGAACTTAACGAAAGAAATGTTAACCTTATCTCACTAACACTATAGTTTTTTTGAATCTAAAGTCTCCAGAAGTACCGTAAGAAAAAAAAACGAATAAAAAAAATTAAAATAAAAGAAAAAAATGTTTGCTCCGGCTGGGGCTCGAACCGACGACCCTCAGACTGCTAAGCGCCACCACTTCCTCTGGGCTACTGTAGGAAGTGGGAGTGGTTTGACTAATTAGTATCATCCGTTTTTTTTGGGGTCTTCCGTTAATATAGGAAATACTAGAACGTATCAGATACCAAAATACCCAAAAATAGTGATTGGCAACACATCTGTAATAATCCCAGTAAACATTTTTGAATATGCGGAAAAAAGCAAATATGGGTGACACCATAATTTCTCACAAACCGAGTAATATCGATCATTTGATAGCGATATTAATCGGAATTAGTATATGAAATTATGGTTTCATGTCCTTCGCATGGTATGTTCCTATTAGCTTGCCCTCCAAATCTTCTAATTCGTAGTATACATTTCCTATTTTCTTCCTGACTCTAGCCTGCAAGAAGACTGGTGCAAGTTTCGAATTAAATTTCTTCTCAGCGCTACTTTGAGCAAAATTTCTTCGGAATATAAGTTGTCCTACCGAGTATGCTATGGGCCGGGTACGTAAATTGTACTGGTCTCTATTTTTTTGATAGGCTTCTTTAATGTTAGTTTTGAGTTCTTTGCGAACTAGTTGAAGATGGTCTTCTCGGCTAACAACACTTGTGGGTTCATCAAGCATGTGTATATTTTTTAGAAGGGTGTAGGTGTCACCGTGGGTAATCATATTGATCCCGAATATGGCATAGTATGGTGAACACTTTATGGCTTGATGATAAGAGTTTCTTAACGCGCAACTTATATGCGATAAATGCTCGTCCCATAAGGTTTGATCGCTTTTTAAATAGGCTCTTATACTTGCGATAATAGACCGATTAACGCGCTCGGAGGCGTTAGCCTGTGGGGAGTATAGAGCCGTGTAGATGTGGTTAATGCCAAATTTCGTTAAGAAGGTATTGAATTCGTTGGATTTGAATTGGGTGCCATTGTCGCTAACGATTTGTTCTGGCACCCCAAATGCGTGAAAGATATTTTTCAGTAAAAATTCCTGAATGGGCCCTGAGGTGAATTTTTTTAATGGGCATAACCAATGGTATTTGCTTAGGTGGTCTAAAATAATTAGAATGCCTATATATCCAGATTTGGTCCTGGGATAAGGACCTAAAAGGTCTATATACAACCTTTGAAATGGTCGAGTGGTTACAATATTGTCACCCATTTCGGGTTTTAGAACGTAATTCGGGTGTTTTGTTGACTTGCACGTTGTGCAATTACGGACATAGTCACGGACATCTGAGACCATTCCCGGCCAAAAGAAGTGTCTGCGAATGAGTTCTAAAGTTTTTACCATACCCCCGTGGGCGGCTACCGGAGAATTATGAAATCTGACGATAAGTGAATGTCTCAACTTTTCGGGAATCCATAACTTCCATGTTTGGTTCTCCTGGTCCTGATCTCCATTATAATGTTCCGTTCGTATGTAGACAAAAGGCTCAATTATTTTATAGTCTGGGTACTTAGAAGGGGTTTCTTTAATCTTATCTCTTAAGATTTTATAATCAACGTCATGGAAGCTAGGCGAATTTAGATCTATTTCAGGATCAATTTGTTCAATAGATGCAATCTCATCTATGTGTAGTCTCGATAAGGCATCCGGTACCACATGGTCCTTGCCTTTACGGTGACTAATAGAGAATTTATAAGACTGCAGCTTGAACACCCAACGGGCTAATCTGCCGGTTAAATCGGGTTGCTTCATTAACCATACCAAGGAGGAGTGGTCGGTTACTACCTCAAAGTCCTGCAACTCGAGGTAGCACCTAAATTTCTTAATAGCTTCTATCGCCGCTAAACACTCCCGCTCGGTTACACTGTAATTCCGTTGGGCAGTGTTTAGCTTTTTAGACATATACGCGATTGGTTTTTCGTGGCCCTCCTCATCCAGTTGGACTAACACTGCCCCTATTCCATAGTCCGAGGCATCACAATGTAGATAGAACTTTTTTGTGAAGTCCGGATTGGAAAGAACGGGGGCAGTTGTCAATAAAGTTTTGACATGTTCAAAGGATTTTTGGGCCTCTTCGGTCCATTGAAATTTTTGTTTACTTGAGAGGGTCTCGGAGATGGGAAAGGTTACCGATGAGAAATTTTCGATAAATCTCCGATACCACCCCGCGAGACCTAGAAAACCTCTTACTTGCCTAACATTTTTGGGGATAGGCCAGTTGACTATGGATTCAACCTTCTCGGGGTCGGTTTGAATTCCACCATGGCCAATAACATAGCCAAGATATTTCGTTTGCGTTACGCAAAATTGGCTTTTTTCGACGTTAAGGGTCAGATTAGCTTTACGCAGCTCCTGAGCTATGCGAACCAAAACGGATAAATGGCTACTAAAGTCTTCAGATACGATTACAATATCGTCCAGATATCCGAAGACGCAATATCGTAAGTCGGGTGGTATTATCATATCTATTAATCGACACATAGTTTGTGGCGCAGTACAAAGCCCGAAAGGCATCACTGTAAACTGATACAGTGGCCTTCCGGGCACTGTAAAAGCAGTGAGCGCTTTGGCCTGCTCCGTTAAGCCTATCTGCCAGTAGGCATCTTTCAAATCAAGCTTTGTTATTATATTGGCCTTGGGTAATCTGGCAAAGATTCCCTCAATACTTGGCAGAGGATATGCGTCTTTTTTAGTAACTAAATTCAATTTTCTTGCATCTAAGCAAAGACGTACCTTGTTGGGCTTAACAACTAGACGCATAGGTGACGACCAAGCGGAACCAGAGGGCTCGATGACACCCAGTGAAAGCATTCGATCTATCTCTTTGTACATCAATTCCTCTACTGCTGGGGATACAGGATAGAATCTTTGTTTCACTGGTTTGGCGTCACCTATGTCTATATTGTGCTGTAAATAGGAGGTTCTACCTAACCCTTGTCTAGCAAAATTGGGAAATAGTTCCACAATCGTTTTTAGTTGAACTTTTTGGCTAGGAGACAAAGGGTATGTAAAATCGTTTTGTTCGCCAGAATATTTATGGTGCTCGGTTTGGTGGGAAAAATTATCTAGGGCAGATACTACTGACGAACGCTCAATCGACTTAGGAGGATTTATCGTTATAGAACTATCTAAGATACTTGGTGCTAGAGAAAATAATTTCCAAAAATCCAATCCTAAAATAAGCCGTTGAGTTATTGAAGGCACTAATAGTAGTTTTAATTTATGAATTTCGCCTCGGAAGTGCATATCCACTTCCAACGATCCTAATGTCTTTTGAACGGAACCGTCAGCGGTTCTGACCCCTGTTTTTCCGGGGGTGAATTCGGAAAAGTTAGAAAAGTCTTGTGCGGCTAGATCGGAGCCTACACAAGAGATGTTGGCACCCGTATCCAATAACCCATATTCCACGAAGTGAAGGAATTCGACTTTTGCGTAGAAACGTTTATCTGTTGGGTTATTTATGATTGAAGAAATTACATATTTTGAGGCGGTTTTACGTCTTTTGTAGTAGGATCTAAGCCGACGAGTAGATCTTTTGGGAACTCTGGTATTTTGAATGGAAAGTTCAGATATATTAAATATCTGATTCCTTTTCTCAAGATACGCTTTATAACGTTCATGATATGGACGTATTGGGTATAAAATTGGTTTGGGCTTGGTATTGGAGGACATTTCTGGTTGAAGAATAGTTAGATTATAATCAGTATTTTCTATCGGTGTTGTTACAGGAATCACTAAGGATGATTCCGGAGTTGATTTTGGGTTGAGGAGTTTTTTGATTGGGGAGCAATTCTACGATGTGAGCAATTAACGCATTGAGGCTTGTAGACGTTTTTGCAGCCACACCCATAACAAAATAGGGTTCGATTCTTGAGACAATCGTCCCAGTAGTGACCCATTTCATCACAATTCCAGCATTTAATGGCTGTGGGGTCTTTTCGTATGGCATCTACACAGGCATCAGCTTGAATATCATCAAGTACTGAACTCTCACCTTGTAGTTCTGCAACCGTTCTACGGCCAGTCATATTGGTAGAAAAAGGATGTTTTTGTACATGTGATTTCTTTAAACTATCGTCACTCATCAGATTTTCCCTCCTTTGGACTAAGTTTCGGAGATGTGCAATGGTAAAAATGGGCACATAAAGCAATTCATGTCGAATTTCTGCTCTCAGATTTCGGACTAAGATTTCGATCATATTCTCTTCAGGGATAGGTTGTTTAAGCCTGTCCGCTAAACAGCAAATGGCATCATAAAAGGTGTCAAATGATTCCCCTGGTTTCATTTTTCTTCCCCTTATAGATTCCATCAAATCGAAATCGGATCTTAAATCTTTAAATTGGGAACGTAAGGCTCCGCAAAGTTCCGTCCATTCTATGGCTTCAACACTTTTGTGATACCTCCAGTACCACTCCTTTGCCTTCCCGGTAAGGAGGATCGGAAGGTTTTTGCAAATATAAGAGAAATTGTTGTTTAGATGTTCTTTAGTTAAAGTTTTAACTCGGTATAAGAATTCATCTATGGACAGTCCATTGTTGGAACCATCAAACTGGATGTTCCAATTTTGAATAATGAAGGTAACCCTATCGGGTCGAATAGATTGTGAAACTTCTTCCGGAATTGGAGACTTATTTTCACAATTTCTATTCTCCTGATTCGTATTGGATTGGAGATTTAGATTTTGATTATAATTATTATCTCTGGCAGCTATATTGAAAGGAACGTTTTGGTGTTGAATTTGAGCTGGTGGCCCAATGTTTAGATTTTTGAGTATTTTTACAATATTAGTTTCAATCATTCGATTAATCCTGGAATAATCTATTCGGTTTGAATTTTTAGCATTGGAGGCCGAAGAATAATCATTTTGGAAAGGTGGATTTAATGGATTTGACATAGGATTTGATGAATCCAAAGTATCGTTATTGGAGCTTGCCACCTGTTGATTCATGTAATCCCCTCCAATTTCAGTAGCATTATTCATAGGGAGTTCCAAATCTTGACTAAAGTCAAGGTTTTTTGGAAATAATGTTTTGCTATAATGTCGTGTCATAGGCCGACTTGAAGCAGCACCACGACCACGATAAGCTGGGCGAGTTTTTTTAATGGTTCCCGTTTGGGTCGACATTTCTGAAGATCCAACACTTGCTATTGGATATTTTTTTAAATTGGACAATTGGCACGCCTTTTTGCATAAAGGACATTCAGAAGTGTTGGACAAACTGTCCTCAATACACTTGCGGTGGAAGTAATGTTGGCAAGTATCAAGAACGCAACATTCATGAACTAGGAGATCTATTATTTCCTTACAATATCCACATTTCCATGTCTCTTCAACCAAATTATCCGCTTCCTTATTAGGATTAGGGATAGGACTTCGTGCTAAGGCCATAATTTTTTATATTAGAAAAACAGAAATATATTTTTAATTGTCGCAGAAAAACAGAAATATATTTTTTTAATTGTCGCAAAAAGTGCGAAATTTAATAAGGATTCTTATCTATTTTTACACAAAACGTGTGAATGAAATAATGTGTAGAAATAACAGCAACAAAATTTTGAAGATTCTTTAAAATTTGAGATTTTTACTTGTTCTTACTTTGATAGGTGAGATAAAATGGGAGGTGTGAAGAAAATTGCTTATCCAAGGATTGAACGAAGGAATTTAGATTGGGCTATAGATTTATTATCCCTTTAACCAAAATCCTTCTGATCGACAAACCGTCAACAAATTAAAAATTTACTATCTCTCTTCGCTGAAAATTATGAGGACTTTATACCGCAATTTGCAGGAAAAAGTATTTCCACTAAAATTCAGGGTGACAATCCCTCAGTCGTATTAGAAGGACTATGGGGTCAGGAATAAATAAAAAAAAAGGATTTGACAAAGACTACATTGCCATCATTCAGAAGAACTGAAGGGTTTGTGGAGGGTATCCTCGGACAGCTTTTCCGTTTACAACAGAAATCTATCCTTCCAGAGGAGTTCACAAGCTCTCCGATCTAGGCTTTCTGATACCAAAGCACCCCTGAACAAATGCCTTTTTATGGATATTTAATTAAAAACGGAAATTTGGGGACTAACGAAATCTAAAGGACTTTGATAACTATGTACTTGTAAATCCAATGATATTCGTTTCGAAAGATAGTAATACAAAAGAATTTACAAGTATATATTACAGGGTATTGTTTTAAATTCTGACTCTTCAACTTAAAAATTCTTGGTTGAAATAAAGGACTACGAAAAGTGACAAGACTTGGATGAACAACTATATTTTTAGAGAATAGTCACTAAAAAAGTAATAGACAAAACATTATACGTGTGGGTTGCAGACAAACTGAATATTTTCGGACTTGATGTCGCCATCTGCAACATAAAGTATTTCCAGAAAATTTCCAGGATAATGCTAACTTAGTCAATTACTCCTTCAAGAAAAAAAACTGTCATCATTTTGGGACAGAAAATTTAGCTAGAAAGCTTATTGGTCAAATTCTTCGGTTCTATCAAAAAAATTGAAAATCCACAGCCTTCTCGCTGATAATCTGAGACCTAATTATGTCCTGAGGATAAACAAAATGAAGCGAGTATATTTGTGCAAGTCTTGAGTAGCCACCCGAAATAAAGTTTTTAAGAAAAAAACTCGTATGCTTTAACACAATGAACCATAAAAGATGATAAGAAAATACAGGTTTCAGTGAACTTCAAAAGGGATCCTTTAGACCTTCACAGAACAACCATTTTAGGAAGAGGGAAAACATTTTTTTTTAAGGATATCATAATTAGTCCTTAAGGATTCGATTAGGTACCCCACGCTGGGCGCCATTCTATTTATGTAATGTTCAGCATCAAAATTTATTTATAATCCAGGTGAATACCGAATATATTAGCAGTGCAATATTATCTGTATTGCTCTCTTTTCTAGATTTGAACAGGAAAGACATTCAGGTGTTAATTGGGTTATTTTATTGGAAGCAAGTCAGACAGTGGGAGCCATTGATTTTTCTAGCAAGCAGTCGGGTGGGGGGGTTCGTGTCCTTCTTGTTCCATTAAATATCTTTCCGAACATAAACAAAAAAAAAAAATAACTATTATAGACTCCCGGAAAAAAAACTAAATATAAATATGTAGAGGGGACAATGTATCCAACCCACGCTGCACCCGTGTGGGTCCGGATAAGAATGAAGAAATTAAATGGTTCAATCCTAGATATAGCCATGTTAACCAACTCCGGATCTTAATTGGAGTTGGAGCCTCTATACCCAGCCCTACCATGGTTTCAACGGCGTTATATTTTTTTGAAACCCCAAATGCAACGTTTACCCTCCCTAGTCTACCTCACCAAGTAAGAACAATAAGGCGAAATTAGCTTTCCATCTTGTCTAAATCAAGATTATAATTCAACGGAAAGTTATTTATTTCAACGAAGGATATCAAAAAATATAGTTATAAAGGAGATTCATGAGATAGAGTACAAATAGTATATACAGGTATAAATCATCTTTCTAGAACTTTGAGAACTTAGGACATAAGTATATCTAGGTCGCCGGTGCTACTTCAGAGGAAGTTTAATACTATAAACTATTATACAAATACTGGATGACAAGGAATTCAGATGATTTCAGGTTTATATATTGTTAACAAAAAAAAATTTAAATGTTTATTATTAGGCTCTGGTGAACCCAATCAAAAGGTATAGTATTGTGAACAAATTTGTTCTTGTTTTAAAATATACCCAAATTTTGTACTGGGAGGGTTTCTTAGGTCAAGGGAATTTATCCTGGAATCAAGGATATCCTTCTGGTGAAATTTTTTTTTTTTTGAATTAGGAATTGGAAAAAATCGACTTATGTTCAGAAGCAAGGATATCGGATTCTCAACAAATAGATTTCAGGATAATTACCCTTTTCTAATGATCTGTTCTTTCAAGGACAACGATAATAATTACAAGGTTAGTTTATAACTCCTGAGGACTACCAAGGACAAATGCAGATGTTAACTGTCTAAATCATATGCAAAGACTTCAAAGATAATTGTTTTTTTTTTTCAACTTACTTCTTTTTTTAGTATTAGTATTATCCTTCTTTCACGGTCACAGGTTGATGATGATACTCGAGGCCTCGATTAGCATATGCATGTGTGATTGTGTTTCAGTAGGATATACGACGGTTAAAAGGTGCAATGGTGTGGTGTGTATATTGGCTGTGGGGTTTTAAAATGTACATTAATTATAACTTTGAAATTTTTGCATATCTTTAGGATGTCATTATTAGAATACTTAGAACTTATACTTAAACTTATCAATTTAATAAATTTAATCTTAATCGACGACGTTGGGATTCGATCTCCAGTTGTTTCGTTTTGATGATGCTTGTTTGCAGTGCCTGCTTGCCGGTTAGACTACTACTGGTTATGTTAATTCAGTGGAATACAGACGTGCATATACATCCATGCATGCTTCCCTCAGTCAACCAACAACGGCAAACCCAGTGGTTAAGTCGACGATCTATTTATAGTCCGCACGAGAATTATAAGGCTCTGATTGGTTGATCGATTGGAGGCACAAATGACAGGAGTTGCTAACACGTGTGACCAGCACAGTGGCTCAAATTGTGAAATCGTTGGGGTTGGTTATAATGTTGCCAATGTTCCAATAGTTGTTTCCATGAGCCGAGGGCTACTTCGGGTAATAGTTCTCGGCAAATTTTTCAGCGGATACGGAAGACGATAATAAAAATGGCGTATGTCAATGGCAAAGCCGGTTGTTCTTTTATACTGATGTGATTTCGTTCTCCTAAGCAAATACGGGCCTTATGACGTCACACAAAAAAAAAACAAACCAATTGTTTCCCTTGTAGTTTTAGTAGATGGGAAAAAATATCATCCTCATTCACGGCTATTGAAGAAAACTGCCGCAAATGAGGAATTGTTGAGAAGACCTGTGTCAAGCAATAAACAAAACCATATTTGATCACCATTCACAATAAAAATCACTTTACAATTTCTTACCGAAACTTGCTGGAAGTTTGGGTATGCAGATTTTCCGTCAAATACTTCCGTAGATTTCTTTGAAACACCATGAAAAATCTGTTTGAACGAAATTAACTTCACTTATATATTTTGTTTTCCGGAAAAAGAAGAAAATTACCTTTTTGTAAAGTTTGTAAAATTATTTAGAATCCGTATTATTAATTATTTGGTTGAAAAAAATTTCGATTTTAAAGAAAATTTAGGATATTTTTGTCCAATTAGTTTTATTTGGGACGCAATCAAACGTTGTGGAAAAAAATAGAACTTCGAACTTTGTTTTTTTTTTCTTTTCTCAGAAGATGGGTGCGATTTGGTTGACGTTCACAGGAAAGAAGAACAATGATGATTTTGTTTATTGCTACGAGAGTTAATGTTTCAACGTTGCTAAGTTTTCACCACTAGTTTTAAGAAATTTGGGAGAACTTAACGAAAGAAATGTTAACCTTATCTCACTAACACTATAGTTTTTTTGAATCTAAAGTCTCCAGAAGTACCGTAAGAAAAAAAAACGAATAAAAAAAATTAAAATAAAAGAAAAAAATGTTTGCTCCGGCTGGGGCTCGAACCGACGACCCTCAGACTGCTAAGCGCCACCACTTCCTCTGGGCTACTGTAGGAAGTGGGAGTGGTTTGACTAATTAGTATCATCCGTTTTTTTTGGGGTCTTCCGTTAATATAGGAAATACTAGAACGTATCAGATACCAAAATACCCAAAAATAGTGATTGGCAACACATCTGTAATAATCCCAGTAAACATTTTTGAATATGCGGAAAAAAGCAAATATGGGTGACACCATAATTTCTCACATACCGACGGCAAGCGTTGGTGAGATCAAATGCCATGTTTCGTCGATATTAAGCGATTGTGATCCGTAGCTGTACTGATCGGCTGACAACTTGCCCGGGACTCTTAAGGCCTAGGTACATAAGCTGCCTTGCCTGCCTGCCTTGCTTGCTTCTGATAAAAGAATAAAAAAGAAAAGGGCAACCCAGTTCGAAATTGGCTCCGCCTTCTTTATTCTTTTATTTTTATTATGCAGAAATGAAGCAGCAAAGCAAGGCACGCAGGCGAGGTAGCTTATGTACTATAGAAGACAGCTGAGAACAACAAAGCAGAGAACATCTCTACCAACTGGACAGATTTGTTCCAGAAGAGCAAAGCCAGGACATACTCCCAAAGGATACGTTATTCAATCTGACCTTGACTGAAAACACCTCTGGACACATTGTGATCTCGGGCAAGGTCATTAAGGAAGATGAGAGTAACATGGAGAAATGGGAATATGGACTCAGGTGCTCAATTGGCAACAATCCCAGTTTGAGCTGGTTCTATATCGGCACATGCCGGTAATAAAATTCAGAGGCAGAATGCGGCAGGGATATTGACTGACGATGGGGAATCCAACAACAGTCAATGACTCTAACGAAAGACCTACCAATGAAGTTAAATGCACAAAGCACTACAAACGTGTTGTGACGTATCTTCGCAAATTCGTTGGACGAGATCCGAAGGCGCATTCAATCTTTCTTCCAGACACTGTAACTGATCAAGCCAAAGCATCTAAAGAAACTGCGACGACAAGAAACAAGTAGAAAGGACGAAATCTACATTTATTTCGCACTGGCACCTAACTAATAGCTGGTTTACATTACGAAATCGAGTAGATTTCAAACTATCAATGCCTTTGCTTAAACGTCAAATGAAATCGAATTGATTTCATTTAAGTTTTCATTTGACGTAAACGCAAAGGAATTGACAGTTTGAAACAGACTCGATTTCGTAATGTAAACCAGCTATAAGTTATTTATTTGACAGATATTCGATGAAAATATCAACTTAAATGACGATGTAAATGCCCATCTACTGCCTCAAGCAACGTGGTGGCGTCAAATTCTGTTCCGAAGCCGAACCCAACCCAGAAACGAATGTAGAAGACTAAAGAGCGCAATTTGCACTTGCACTTAAAATAGGTGTTTTGGGAATTTACATAATTTATTTGACATATATTCCATGGAATTGCCAATTAAAATGAGGAATTTTTTATAAAACCTGTTAGGTGTAAATTGGGCTTTAGTCTTCCACTAGGTTGGGCGCCACTCCTTTTCACTATTTTACTCCTCTTATAGGCGTTTAGCACACACGGAAAAAAATATGGTTGAGACACATAAACAGTTTGATATTCTCGCTCAAAAGTGCCGTCGCAATAAAATTGAACTAAAATAGCATCGGAAAAGTACTCTTTTGTATGAAGAAAATATGTTGTTTGTTTTCGTTTTTAAGATGAGTTTTTCGTACCATTTCTCTTCAGAACTTACCTGTACTCTAGCTTCGGTTAAATCAATTTTCGCTGCAATTTCTTCACGGGTATAAATATCGGGATAGTGGGTCTCTTGAAATATTTTCTCCAGTTCTTTGATTTGGGCTGAACTAAATGTGGTGCGCATTCGTCGCTGTTTCTGGCGATCACTTTGATAGGTGTCGGTTTTTAAATCTGAAAACAAAAAAGTATTTATAAGTTAATCTAAATATCTAAATCACTAATCGAATAAAATATTGCCCCGCCTTCTGAGCCCCACCACCTTTTCACATTAACATGGACATCTATTTGGAAATTTCGGATAACAAGCAAACAATTTTCATAATTGTATTCATTAATTTATAATTCTTAGCTATTTCAAGATACATGGTAGATATGGGGAGGGAAGGATAACATCACCACAACATACACACATACTGGCTGCTTGCCGCACACACACACACATATTTCTTGTTTGTGTGTGTACCAAACTTATTTACTTTTTATGGTCCTGTGTTTTTGGTGGTCGTTGCCTTTTGTTTTTAGAACATGACTTTTGACGCATTGCCTTTTTCTTGTCTTTTTTCCATGTAGACAGACATCTGTCTGTCTGTTGTAGAGATCTCCTTCCTATTGTTATGGGTGAGAATATAATTGCTCGGAAGTTAACAGATTTCATTTTTTTATGTTTGTTCCTTTCGTAGCGTTGTTGTTTATGAACACCAAAGTGTTCATAATTCATAAATTATGTTGCTCTGTGTGTGTGTGTGTAGCCCAAAACAAATGACGTGAAGTATTACACACCATACTTTGGGTATGGCGCCCAATTTGAATGGGTTTATAACGTGCGATTCTACGCTTATTTAATGGTGTTTTAGTTACACTTAATTTTAACACTTCAATACACAGCTGCTAGGCAAAGTTGCAAGGTGGTTGGGGCGGTTCGATGGCAACTGTTTATTATATCCCTTTCTCTCTCTCTCTCTCTATGTCACACCATCCACTTAACCTTACAATTTCTGGCCTCCCAAATCCTATTTTCCACAACAAGATGTTCTTGTTGTTGTTAATATTATGTTGTGCGAATTGATAATAAACATACCAAAGGACATTACCAAATAAACATAATCAACAGTAGCAAGAACAACAACAACAAAGAGCAGATTATCAATACCCAATACCATCATCTATTGTCTACACGAACATCCTGACATCTCTATCAGCACCACCACCACCATCCTACCACACAGTGGCTAACACGATTCATTAAATTGTTTTTATTTGCCATTTCCCTTTTTTGTTTTTGTTGTTGTTTGTTTGCATTACAATTACTGAGCCTGAGCCATCCATGCAATCAAGAAACAGAGGCAGAAAATTAGAGGGGTTGGGTGGTCGGTTGGTTGGTTTTCGTTGATTAATCCTACAACAGGACCAAATTACACACATAAATATACATAGATTCCTAATAAATGTACGAGGGCATGGTGAAAAGTTTTTTTTTTTTTTGGGAATATAAAGTGAAGTTCAAGTTCAAGGGACAAAAACACAATAGTTCGAATTTTGCCGACCGTTTCGTTTTACCCTTTTATTCTGTTAACTGAAATGATTTGAACAAGAATGCCGTGTTACTTACAGTATGTAGCGAGGACATAGGAAAATTGGCATAGTCACATTTCTTTACCGAAATTGTCTAAAGAAGCAGCCTATCTTTCAGAAGGGGTCTATAGAAGCACCCTTTCTTATAGCAAGGGTTTATAGAAGAACTCTTTCTTTTAGCAAGGGTCTATAGAAGCACCCTTTCTTATAGCAAGCGTTTATAGAAGACCTCTTTCTTTTAACAAGGGTCTATAGGATCACCCTTTCTTTCAGAAAGCGTATATAGAAGCGCACTTTCTATCAGGAAGGGTCTATAGAACCACCCTCAATTAATCGCAGAAGGACTTCAGAATGTGTTAGACGAGTTCAACCTGTGGGAATCAATTTTGATGATTTTTGCCGATACGACAAGCGTGAATACTGACAAGTAGTAGTTCGACTGCAGCAAATGTTCGAAGAGAAAGGTCACCCAAATCCAAGTTCATCTGTTACCAGCACTATGTGCTGGTTCGACTAAATCCTGCCGAGTACTTCTTTGGGAAGGATTTGATTGAAAGCAGTCTTTACCAATGGTAAAATGATGGCTCAGATCATCTTCCAACCATCGTCTCCGTTAACAGACCTCCCGTAATAACCTCTGACCGCGTGAACCACGGAAAAGCTAATTAGTTAGGGTTCAGGGAATTTACAAATCATCACTTCAGAGAGTTGGCCATTCCCTCATGCTCGCTGCAGCCGCTCGCTACGTGCCCGTTGTTCGGATACCCGAAATTAGACCAAATTTCCCAGCAGAGGCACATGAACGTGAGCTTCGTCGTACGAGCCCTGAAGACTCAAGAGTTAGGGAACATAAGGCCTGGGTACATAAGCTGCCTCGCCTGCTTGCCTTACTTGCTTCTGATAAAATAATAAAAAAGAAAAGGGCAATCTAGTTCGAAATTGGCTTGGACTTCTTTGTTCTTTTATTGGGTCTTCGCTACAGGTGAGAAAAGAGAACGATTCACTTTTGTTGGCATCCTTGGCGGCTTCAATAGCGTGGGTGGCTAGCGACAGGTTGAGAACTTTAGTGAGATACTCCACTCCCGGCTCATCCAGCTGTTTCAACATTACCATGGAAATTCCTTCAGGGCCCAACGCTTTCGATGATTCAGCGTCCTGATGACATTCGTAACATCATCCATTGTAAACTGTGGTGGTTCATCCTCGACAGGAAGATATCTCGACAAACTGTCGATTGAAGTAACTTGCACACATCTTCGGGTAGTCAACGTAACGTCGCCAAACGCGACTGAATCCCTCCTTCCGGGGTTCGAGAGTGACTTAACCGTTGCCCACAATTTACTTATACCGGCTCCAATGTTGCAACTCTTCAGCTGATTTAACCACTTGTTTCGCTTATGTTCGCCGACCAGCCTGTTAACCTCCAGTGTCAGCTCCCTGACTCTGGGGTCGCCGGGGTTGGTTCGACGAAGCTCTTCACGCTCATTTGCTAATCCCGTCGCCTCTGCTGGGAAATTTGGTCTTACTTCGGGTATCTCGGAAACATGGCGAGCGGCTGCAGCATTGATGATTTCTCGGAACGTCCTTTCTGCTACCCGAACATCAGACGGATTGGGCAATTCTCTGAAGAGGTGATTGGTAAACTCTCTGAAACTCGGGCAATCAGCTTTCCCATGATTGACGAATGTGCGGCGTTCAGAGGTGATGAAATCGGGTGGTCTGCTGATGGAGACAATTATGGGGAGATGGTCTGATCCAAGGGAAATGAAGGGTTGCCAGGTGACGTCATTTGTCAGACCAGGTGACACGATGGTTATGGTTATGTTGAACTGTGACACGTTCCTCTAATTCTGATAGAGGCGTCCTCATTGACCGAGCAAAACGTAGAGCTATCAATCTGCTCAGCCAGCTCTATACCCCTGTGGTCGTTTCCGAGGACCGAATGCCACATCTCATGATGCGCATTAAAGTCCCCCAGGACCAGAAGATTATGACCTTCCAAAAGCGGACTAATGTCAGGCTTATAATCTGAGATACAGCTATTACTCGGCGGGATGTATACATTCAGCAACTCTATCTCGGCAGTTTCACACCTGACTGCTACCCCCATACATTCCATGTACGGGTCGCTGGCCGGAACGCTAATGTTGTGTGGTCCTGGGTCAATCCGGTACAGAGAACCAGCTGCAGTGTGCTACTTACGTGACCTGGTAAATAGATCTTGGCAGAGATACTATGAGTAGCAGTTTTAGAGTTGCCCAACATTAGCATGGATTCCGCAAAAGACACATCACCACAACGCTATATCCAAACATATCAGTCGAATACTTAACAGGGACATAAAGTGCGACCAAACAGTCATGGTGATTCTTAAACTATTAAAGGCCTTCGATGCCGCCAGCCAAAGCAACCTGTTCAAGGACATAGAGAAGACTCGTCGGATAATCAACTATATGTGTGGACGCCAGTCATTTGTGAATTTCAGAAAAAAGAAGTCGAAGATCAGTTGAGAAACTGAAACTCCACACCCTCCATCCAAAGAGATCCTGTCGTCGATGACATGTGATAAAAAAATCTACATAGCTGACTTAGTTCTTCCATGGAATATGAACATATCCGCCGCTAATCCACTGCACACAGTTCACCACCTGGACGGCTGAAATAAATTTACTGCTGAACATATGTGTCGATGGTGTCCCGATTCCCCACAAATTATCCCAAGATATTGGGTGTAATGTTCGACAGCATGTTAAAGTCGTCCGCGCAAATTACATCTACATATTTGCCGCGAGATCAGAAGTAGGAACAACATTGCGGCACTTGGGGTGTAGAGAAAGTAACATAGTTGATCCCTTACAAAAAATAGGCCGGTCTGTTGTTATTGTTGTATCAACGCAAATATTTTCTTTCGTGTATTATTTCAGTTATCAGGTTCCTCTGTATCCAGATTCAAGAATTCTGCAACCTGGAGTGGTTGCGTCCATAAGGAATAAGGAGACAGGTGAGTGGGGTTAGCTGGGCAGCTAAACATATGCAGTGTATCGTGTGGTCCCAATCCACATGCTGGGCATGTGTTGGGTATCGTGGCGTCAATTCGGGCCCATTACGAATTAAGGCTGCTGCATTGTCCGGATCTTAACTGGGCTAAATCAACTCGTGTTTACCCCCGCAGCTGGCGTTCTTCTGCTGCGATGAATGGGGGGTCGTCTCCAAGTACGGCATTCACACTGTATCTCTGTACTGTCTCCGCAACCATGTCAGTGTGAGTGCTATCCAAGCCTGCCTGATAAGCTCGTTGGTCTAGAGGTTCTCTTTTATATCTTTGGACCTCTCTCTCTAGATCATGAAGATCTCTCCTGACGTGCTTGGGTGGAGGAAGCCTGTCCATTAAATCGTGACAGGGATGCTCACTGCTATAACACCCAAGCAGGTACTGCATCGACAACATCTTATTGTGTTGACGCACCGGTAAAATCTTCGTCTCCTCATGAAGGTGGTCCACAGGAGTCATGAGGAGGCACCCTGTTGCAGTCCTCAGGGCAGCATTATGGCAGGTTTGAATTTTCTTCCACTGCGTAGTGCTAACCTTTGCAGACCACGCTGGCGCCGCATAGCGTACCACGACTTGAGCATCTTGTTCCTACTTCTGATTAAACATGCTATCGAACGTTACATCCAGAATTTTGGAGTTGTTAGTGGTCGGAATCAGTGCACCTTCGACCAATATGTTCAGTGGGAGCCTCATTTCAGCCGTCCATGTGGTGAACAGTGTGGATATAGCGGCGGATATTTTCATATTCCTCAGATGGAAGAACTGCACTACTCGTAGGTCAGCTATGTAGACATTTAACCTATCACATACATATGTCATCGATGATAGGACCCGACTCCAAGATCGTACAATCATCCGCATCCATCACGATCTCTATACCGTCTGGAGGGTGTGGAATTTCAGAAAGGTAGAGGTTAAACAGTTCCGGAGATATCACCCCTCATTGTGGAACTCCCTGTTTCACTCTACGGGGTTTGAATTTCTTGTTTCTGAATTCCACAAACGACTGGCGTCCGTACATATAGTTGATTACCCAACGTTTCAAACATGGCTGGAGATGAGTCTTCTCTATATCCAGCTTGGCATGGCTGACGGTATCGACGCCTTCAATAGGTCAAGAGCCACCACGACTGTTCGGTCGCACGGCCTTTTCTGCTTCAGTCCTCTACTGGTATGTGTCGATATGGCGCCTAATGCTGTTACAGTACTGTGCATTTTCCGAAATCCATGTTGATGTTGGGTAACTGGAAAACACTTTCTCATCGTGGGGAGGAGTAGTGCCTCTAGGATCTTTGCTACTGGCGACAGGAGCAAAATCGGCCTGTACGATTCACCTCTGCTGGCATCCTTGCCAGGCTTCAGTAACGGGATCACCCTTCCAACTTTAAAGGCTTCTGTAGTGCGATTCTCTAACTCATTTTTTGAGTTAACGACAAAAATCGGTAAAATTAAAACTCAAAATTATGAATGAAAAGTTCAAATAAAAGTTGACAACACTCTTCCTATCGTTAGAACTTTACGACTGCTTTTTATTCGTCGCTAACTTACCGAAAAACATCGGTAATTAGCGAAATTATAAGCATTTTAATTTTAACGACAAATGTCGGTTACTCAAAAAATAAGTTAGAGAATCGTACTACTGGTATGGTATTTGTGGCTAACGATAGGTTGAGGACACTTGTCAACTCCAGGTTCATCCATCGATATTTGGTGTGGGCCCAACGCTTTGAATGATTTCGCGTTTCGGATGGCATCTGCAACATCGTAAATTTTGGTGGTACCTCCGCGGCTTGAAGGGCTCTTCTTATACGGCATAGCACACTTCTCTTCGCCCTATCACTCTCGGGGTGCTCTATGCACTGCCAGTTAAAATAACACGCGCACCTCTTTCGGTGAGTTACTGTCACGCCGTTGAAAGTAATTGCTGTTCTGTCATCCTTCTTTTCCGGATTCGAGAGTGATTTAACCGTTGCCCACAATTTACTTAATCCTGCTCCAATGTTGTATTGCTTCAGGTGGTTAGCCACTTTTTCCGCTTATGTTCGCCTACTAACCTGTTGACTTCAAGAGTAAGGCCATGTTTGTATTATAGCCTTTTGCAGGGTTAACCATCTTAATGAGGATTTATTTGACGTATACGCAAAGGAATTGACATTTGAAACCCAGTGGATTTGTTAAATCCGGTTGTATATAAACGTACTATAAGCTCTCTAACTCTTGGGTCTTTAGGGTTCGTCCGACGAAGCTCATCACGCTCATTTGTCAGTCCCGTCGGCTATATGTACTCATTAAGCAGCTCTACCTCGGCAGTACCACACTTTACTGCTACCCCCATACATTCCATGTATGGGTCACTAGAGACAAGCTCACGCGAGATAGGTCTGTACTGGACAGACTGGTGTATCAGGAAGGCAAGTCCTCCTCCGTTGCATAGAACCGGCCGCCGTGGGATTGAGGTATTGATTGTCAGGCCGGTCTGTGGTAAATTATGCTGCCAAAACTCATTTTTTCCCTTGTTTCCTTTGTTTGTTGGCTTGTCATTTTTTGATAAAAGAATAAAGAACGAGACAAATTAGAAATAGGATGCCCTTTGCCTTTTATTCCTTTGCCAGAAATAACTTAAGCAAAACAGAAAAACTAAGCAAAGACCTGAATGAATTTTGGCCTTTAGCGCTCCGCAGTGGCAGAATATTCAAACCAGCAGCCCTGATGACTGCAACAGGGAGAAAATCTGAATATCCCTGCCACAATTCAGTGGAAAGGCTTCCCCACCCACGCACGTCAGGAGAGATCTTCATGATGTAGAGAGAGAAACCCAAAAGTACAATCGAGAATCTCTAGATCAACGCCCATCAGGCAGGGCGGAATAGCATCCACACCGATGCAGTGAATGACACACCCGGAGACCACACCCATTCATCGCAGCAGGAGAACGCTAGTTACCAAAGCGAGTGGTTTCAACCCAATTAAGAAACGGCGGATGCAACTGCCTCAAATCATATTGGACTTGAATTGACGACACGGTACCCAACACATATTCGCACCGCTGCATTTGTTTAATTGTCGAGATGAGTAGGATTACACCACCACTGATTCCTTAGCCGGTCCACGTTGTTTAATTTGGAAACAGAAGAACCAGATAACTGAAAAATATATACGAAGCAAATTTGCTGTGTTGCTACAAGAGACGATATGAGAGGCTGAAATCCAGTTACTCACTGAGATATATTTTGTAAAGTTTTAGCAGATCCCAAACATCTACAATGTGTTATTCTAAAGCCGAAAACACAATCAACATTTGAGTAATGTTTCTCGTCATTTGTGGTAGAAGGACAAAGGGCAACCAATTTTTCTTTGTTCTTCTACCAGAAATAACGCAAAACTTTTCTCAAAACTAATGCAAACGGCGTTAAAATAATTTCTGACAAAATGAACGGCTGAGCCAAATTCGAGCTAGGTTGCCCTTTATCTTTTAGTCTTCTACTTCTGTCACCGTACTTTATTAAATGGCAAAAGTTTCAAAAATAAACTTAAGTGGTGAACGATATCCATATACATTAAATTCAAAACTTGATTTTAATTTAAAGGCTTTGAAAAAGAGGCGTTAAAAGAACAACGTTGATAATTTGCTTAAATAGCCGAGGAGCTCACCGCAACATGTGCTTATTTATCGGAAAGAGTAATATTTGGATCATCTCCAGCAATTCGTGACCAAGATTAGTACTGAAGATTTTATGCCCAAGATAAAAAAAACAAAAAAGGTTGCGATCCATTAATAGAGAATTTTGATGGCATCACATTGCTTTCTCTTATATTTGACTACCCTATTTCAGCATGTTACTTAAAAGTTGGATATTTGGTGCACCAGTAAAACAAAACAGTTCGAATCTGAAGAAGATTTTCCGGGAAGCGAACAATTAAAATCACGTGTGCGACTATGTTGCAAATAAATTGGAAGATATGGTAACTTAATACCCCGGTTACACTATTGAAGGTTAACCCACTGGGTTTAATAGATCCAGTGGGTTAATCTTTGCTGGTTACACTTAGCTTTTCGATGGATAAACTGTCAGCTGATGTTTGTTTACTAGGGTTATGACTTTTTGACATTTTTCCTCAAAAATGATTTCCTGTAGCAGGAATGAATGAACTTTTGTCTATTAATCACTATGCTATCGTTTATTCCATTGAAATATAAAAAAAGTTCACGCACAAATCGATTTTAAAAAAATAATTTTTTGAAAAAAATATATGAAATGAAAAAAAAAAATTTTTTCAAAAAATTTTTTTGTTTCACGAATGAATAAATATAAGCCTACTAATAACTATAATAACGTTTATTTCATTCAAATATTAAAAAAGACGCGAAAAAAGTCACTTTGAAAAAATTTTAAATTTTTGGTTTTTTGTTAAAAAATTATATTTTTGAATTAAAGCGTTTACGACATTTTTACGATTCTCAGAATTGAAGAAAATTTGTGAGAAATAAATTTTGTCATTTTAATTATCTCATGTGGCTCTAAAGTTTATTTTCAATTATATATCTGTTTTCAGTGACTTCAAAAACTTGTCCATAATTTTGATAAATTCAAATTTTAAAATCATTTTGTGCGTGAGGTTTTTTCACCGAATCACCTTATAATTAAGATTTTATGTAATCTTATGGCAAAACTCATCACGCTATGATACAGGGATATGAGGTTGTAAAAAAGTCATAACCCTATTGTTTACGTATACATACAAAATAACTAATAAAGTCGTGTTTTACACTTTTACAATTTCTCGTATGAGATATCGTCCCCTCTTTTCTCATATTGGTATATTTTACACACAGGGATACATTTTTGTGACATGGTATCAAGCGTACTTTTTGTTAAAAAGGGTCTAATGTAAAAAAAAGTAAATAATTTTATGATTTTCAAATAACTTTAGATTTATTAACTCCATAAAATCTCATGCGACAAATCGTAAACGTGTAAAACACGGCAAACTCTTTTGCAAAAACAGTTGCAACTTTTGGTACTTTTTGAGTAGAGTTGGATTTTTTTTTTGCACAAATACCGAATACAAAACTGTATTTTTGGTGGATTTGTGCCGGATTTAAAATAAACCCAGCCATGAGAGGATTTAATTTTTGTATGGCAAATTTGGTCAGATTTGAGCAGATTAAGCAAATAAATCCTCATGAAGTGGGTTAACCCGGCAAAAAGCTGTAGTGTAACCGTGCTATAAGAAGCCGAAGAATGGATTTACTTAAACTTTGAAAGATTTGCATATGGAGCTAAATTTTGTATAAGGATCTAATGCTTAGTTTACATTCGGCGTCGTTTCGTGATTTCGAAGGCGTTTCGTGATTTCGCGCGGAATCAAGCAAAATTTATCATGATTTCGCATACAAAAAGTAAATCATCTCATTTTGTGATTTCATCGAACCACCAGTACTTTTTTTACCGATAATGTCAGAAAAAAGAGCGAATTGTCAAAAATTGCTCCCCCATAAAAATTTCTAAAAAATACGGGAACGGAAAAATGAAGAATTTGCAAAAACTTCAGCATAAATGTCAAAATCAACGTATCAGGTATCATATTAGATGCCAATAAATATGCTTGCTGCTAGTTTCTACTAGACCAAAATTGAATAGCAGAAAACAGGAGGAGAGTTTGTTGCCTTGCCTGCTTACCTTGTTTGCTTCTGATAAAAGAATAAAAAAGAAAAGGGCAACCCAGTTCGAAATTTGCTCGGCCTTCTTTATTCTTTTATTTTTATTATGTCAGAAATGAAGCAGGAAAGCAAGGCAGGTTATGTATGCAGGCCTTTACTCGGCGCTATTTTTATTTAAAGAGAAGTGCACGTCTTGCTAGATTTCGGAGTACGGGAACGCATTTTTGGCACTAAACGGGAACACTACTTCAAGTACTAATATTGTGCAGGTTCTGAGCACAACTTTTATCTATCTGCCTCCAAGTGCAAATTCGGTAAGTCAGAAATAAGATTTGTTGGACATTTCGTAACAGCGGAAGGCCTACTTCCAAACCCAGAACGCGTAGCAGTGATCAAAAATTATACGTTACCCGAAACTGTTTTGGAGTTAAGCCGTTTTCTTGGTCTTATCAGTTTCTATCGTCGATTTATACCAAACGCTGCCGAAGCACAAGCCGCTCTTCATGAAGTTAGGAAGGGTCAGAAAAAGAACGACAAACGGAAGATTGAATGGACTCAAGATCTCAGAAATACATTTGAATAGTGCAAAAATCAACTTGCAAATGCTACACTTCTTTCTTATCCTATCCAGGGTGCGCCTATATCTCTTTGGGTCGATGCATCTGACTTTGGTATGGGTGCGGTTCTTCAACAGTATGTCAATGATAAATTGATACCTCTTGGATTCTATTCCAAAAACTTTTCAGAAACCAAACGCTGCCGAAGCACAAGCCGCTCTTCATGAAGTTAAGAAGGGTCAGAAAAAGAACGAAAAACGGAAGATTGTATGGACTCAGCATCTCAGAAATACATTTGAAGAGTGCAAAAATCAACTTGCAAATGCTACACTTCTTTCTTATCCTGCCCAGGGTGCGCATATATCTCTTTGGGTCGATGCATCTGACTTTGGTATGGGTGCGATTCTTCAACAGTATGTCAATGATAAATGGATACCTCTTGGATTCTATTCCAAAAACTTTTCAGAAACGCAACGCAGATATAACACGTAAGATCGCGAACTCAAGCGGCATATTCCGCTCTGAAACATTTTCAATATTTTCTTGAAGGGAATCATTTTCGATTTACAGCGACCATAAACCTCTTTCGTTTTCATTTCTACAAAACTCAGAAGACGCATCACCGAGACAATTACGCCAACTAGACTACATTGGTCAGCATACCACGGATATCCCATATATTCGAGGAAAAGATAACGTAACAGCTAATTTCTTGTCCAGTCTTGGATACGTTTGAAATGCCTAATTCATTTAATTTCAACGACTTAGCAAAGGATCAAGAAACTGATGAAAAACTAATTTCAATGTTATCACCTACGGAACACAGTCTAGTTCTCAAGAAAATCAAAATGACCGAATCAGAACAGGGGCTCAATTCTGTTTCTATGAAAATGTGAAATGAAAACATTTATGAAGGCAAAAAATGTCAAATGAAAAGTTTTATAAAGAAAATATTTTTCATTTAAAATTTTCATAGAACAAGAATTCAGCCCCAGGAATTATATTGTGATTGTTCAACAAAGAATGTTCGACCTTTTGTCACTAAGAGATTCCAAAGGGGGAATATTTAATTTAGTCCACAGTTTATCACATCCAGGAACTCGATCCACTCTCTAACTTATAGCTGATCGTTTTGTGCGGCCATCGATGAAAGCTGATATATTATCGTGGGCAAAAACATGTGTTACTTGCCAAATGTCAAAAGTAGGAAGACATACCAAAAGCGTTGTAGGTTCATATCCTGTTCAAGACAAGCGAAATGCACATATCAGCATCGACATCGTTGGACCTTTACTATCTTCGTAAGTTTATAGTTATTGCCTCACCTGCATTGACCGTTTCACAAGATGGGCGGAAGCGATACCTATAGAAGACATCACAGATGAAACTGTGGCTTCTGCATTTCTACAAAGCTGGGTGGCTAGATTTGGTGTTCCAAAGCAAATTACAACGGATCAAGGACGACAATTTGAATCCCAATTATTTCGAGAGTTAGCTAAGGTAATTGGATCAAAAGTTATTCACACGACGTCTTATCATTCACAGGCTAATGGATAAATCGAGAGGTGGCCGAACTCTGAAAAATGCCATCATATGTCATACGGATACAAACTGGGTTGACAAGTTACCGTTAATAATGCTCGGACTACGATGCTCAACATCCGCTGATTTGACATATTCACCTGCATTACCATCATTGAAGGATGTTCCAAGAGCGCTCCGTAAAAAACAACAACCTCCCATTAAGAAAACCAACCCCGGAATGTTTATTACCACCTTAAATCTGTAAAAGTAATATTTTATGACCAGCCAACAGAGTGATCAACACATTCCCAAAAGACAGCAAGGCATGACTCCCCGTTTGGTAATAAAAACAAGTAAAAAAGTATCAGTCGGCTTTGCCGACAGAGATATACCCTCAGCCTGTGTACATTGAAACAATTTTTTACCAAAATACGTATGTATTTAGGGGGTTTTAAAAATGTTGGGCGTTTGAACCGACAAAAATGTTGATTAGGATTAAAGATCAAAAATTTTGCGAAGGGGATACTAAAAGGAATGGATCGACAACTTTTACCATCGCAATTGAGGCAGCAATGCAAGTTGCTTCAACAAAAATCAAAGTGATTCGAAAGCAGGTCTTAAAGTGAACATGTATCCGAAATTTTGAGTGGGAGGTACCGGATGGAGTGGACAAATATAGTCCATATTTGAACCTGATATATATCTGGTAGATATATTAGGATGTGTAAAGTATGGACCAATTCGGCCACTCTCTTCAAGAGTTATTGTACGCACAATTTTTCCGAACATTTTTGAACTTTCGTGGGGGAGGTACCTGAAGGAGTGGACCTATATGGCTTATCTTCGAACTTAAACTATGTTTGGACAAAATATTACTAGGGCCAAACTTTGGACCGAATCGGCAGACCTGTTCGAGAGTTATTTTGCTCTCCAACCTCCTCACACGGTGTCATAGGGGTTTTTTGCAACTGTCAGGCTATTTTCTCTGGAAGTATGGACTTGCCCCTGATGAAACTTATACCGTCGTATGGAGGGCAGTGAATACAAGTTGCTAAAGCAAAAATCAAAGCGATTCGAGAGATGTTCCTAAACTGAACTTTTCCAAAATTTTTTGTGGGAGGTACCCGACGGAGTGGACCGATTGAGTCCATATTAAAACCTGATCTAAGTCTGGTACACGCTCCACGATGGGCAAAGTATGGACCAAATCGGTTACACCCTTCAAGAGTTATCGTGCGTACAAATTTTCCGAACATTTTCGAACTTTTGTGGGGGAGGTACCGGAAGGAGTGGACCGATATAGCTCATCTTCGAACTTAAACTAAGTTTGGACAAAATATTACGAAAGCCAAAATTTGAACCGAATCGGTTCATCCCTTCGAGAGTTATCGTGCGCTCCAGCCAGCCAGACAGACAGACAGACGGACGGACATTGCTCAATCGACTCCAAATTGTCTGAAACACATTTCGTCCAAACATACTTGGGGTCTAAAACCATTATTTCGATGAGGCACATTTTGCCCGTATGAAAGTGTATATACCCTTCATAGCCTAAAGGCTGAGGGTATAATAAATTTGAATTACCTGAAAATTGATTATTTATACTCCCAACAATGACGGCTGAAGATGAAGACGACGAAGGCGGCGATGCAGAAGGATTTGCTGGATTATAATTGAAATAAATATCCGATTCATCTTGATTTTCATATATCACGGGCGGTATAGAGGACATTGCAGCGGCGGCAGCATTCGCGGCGACATGGCTGTGGCAATTTTTAAAATGATCCATAACGAAATCGTAGCTGGACAAAATATCGCGACCGATAACATTGCTGTGATGGTGATAGAATGTCTTGGCGGTATCTTTGAGATTTTCCGTAAGCACAAAATTCTTTAAGGATGTGTATTCCATAGTTGGGGACTATTTTCTTTTTTTGTTTTATTTTATTTGATTTTTTGTTTTATTTTATTTTTTGTTTTATTTTGTTTAATTATTTATTTTTTTAATTTAATTATCACACCAATAACAACAATAAAAATAATAACGATGATAATGAGTTTTGATGTCCGTTGACAATTGATTTGCCAATTTCAATATTCGTTGTCGTTATTGAGTTAATTTTCCAAAACAATTTTATTATTCGTAGCAGCAGCGGCAGCAGTACCACCAGCACTTCTTCTTTATCAAATGAAAAAACCTTGCAATTAATACACATATTACGGTCTGTGAATTTTTGAGGAGCAGAGTGTAGCAGGACTATTCTACTAACGACAAAACAACTACTTCAATGTTACACACAACACTCTCAACGCTTTATTGCGTATGAAGCTGGGAAAAACCATTAAAGCACCAGTCACCCAGCCAGTCAGCCAGCCAACCATCCATTCAGCACCAACAAACAGATGAACGCAATAGTTGCAATTTCACAAAAGGCGTTACCAAATAAAATAGGGGTGGAAAACAATAGCAAAAACAACAACAAGACGGAATTTCCCTTGTGACGCCACTACAATAATAATTGTGTCAAGCATGCCCGGATGCTTACAACCACTTCACTTTTGATGTTTATGTTCGTCGTGTGTACCGTCGGCGATTTACCTTGGGGAATATAAAATGTAAAGTGGTCAAGCATTGTCATGTCATTGCTGCTCACTTTGCGGGTGCCACCCTCAGACGTTTTGAAACCCCATAATCATTGTGTCTAACATAATAGACGCGCCAGCAGGATGATATTTGATGTCCCCATGATGTTTTATATGTTTCCAATCATTATTCCCACTTGAACTGAATACATTGAGCATTGGGTGTAGGGTAAACAATTTCCGTTATGATTTTTGGGTTGTGCCAATTTTGCTTGCGCTACTGTGAATGAGCGAAGCATTTCGATGCTTAGGGAAAGAGTGTGACAAATATGAGGTGCAAAATCGCAACACATAATCTTGGCTAAATAGGCAATTTTCCTATGGAAAATCGTATTCAGCCAGGCTGAATAGGCAATTTTCCTATGGAAAATCGTATTCAGCCAGGCTGAATAGGCAATTTTCCTATGGAAAGTCGTATTCAGCCAGGCTGAATAGGCAATTTTCCTATGGAAAGTCGTATTCAGCCAGGCTGAATAGGCAATTTTCCTATGGAAAATCGTATTCAGCCAGGCTGAATAGGCAATTTTCCTATGGAAAACCGTATTCAGCCAGGCTGAATAGGCAATTTTCCTATGGAAAACCGTATTCAGCCAGGCTGAATAGGCAACTTTCCTATGGAAAATCGTATTCAGCCAGGCTGAATAGGCAATTTTCCTATGGAAAATCGTATTCAGCCAGGCTGAATAGGCAATTTTCCTATGGAAAATCGTATTCAGCCAGGCTGAATAGGCAATTTTCCTATGGAAAATCGTATTCAGCCAGGCTGAATAGGAAATTTTCCTATGGAAAATCGTATTCAGCCAGGCTGAATAGGCAATTTTCCTATGGAAAATCGTATTCAGCCAGGCTGAATAGGCAATTTTCCTATGGAAAATCGTATTCAGCCAGGCTGAATAGGCAATTTTCCTATGGAAAATCGTATTCAGCCAGGCTGAATAGGCAATTTTCCTATGGAAAATCGTATTCAGCCAGGCTGAATAGGCAATTTTCCTATGGAAAATCGTATTCAGCCAGGCTGAATAGGCAATTTTCCTATGGAAAATCGTATTCAGCCAGGCTGAATAGGCAATTTTCCTATGGAAAATCGTATTCAGCCAGGCTGAATAGGCAATTTTCCTATGGAAAATCGTATTCAGCCAGGCTGAATAGGCAATTTTCCTATGGAAAATCTTATTCAGCCACGCTGAATAGGCAATTTTCCTATGGAAAATCTTATTCAGCCACGCTGAATAGGCAATTTTCCTATGGAAAATCTTATTCAGCCACGCTGAATAGGCAATTTTCCTATGGAAAATCTTATTCAGCCACGCTGAATAGGCAATTTTCCGATGGAAAATCTTATTCAGCCAGGCTGAATAGATCTTATTCAGCCAGGCTGAATAGATCTTATTCAGCCAGGCTGAATAGGCAATTTTCCTAAGGGAAATTGCAGAAGAAAACATTCCTACGACGATATGAAGAGATTACCAAAGCTCGTCAGACAACACCATTGTGGCATCCGGTTTGTTAAATGCCGTGCCCTGTCAACCCGCTCAGACCATCTTTCTATCATCATTCCCGTTAACAGACCACCCGAATGCTTAAATGCTGACCAAGAAAGATTTCACCGATGCATCTACTTGTTTCTTGTGCCAGATTGCAACTTTTTGTATTTTCTAGCAAACAACAGAGTTGTATACGAGGATTTATGCCGGATTTAAAACAAATCCACTCAATACGAGGATTTATTTTTGTATAGGAAATCTGGTAGATTTTGGCCGGATTTAGCAAATAAAACCTGATAATGCGCTAAATCCGGCTAATGAAGCCATATCTAAATGATCTATATTATAATGCATGGCACAGCTATTCATCATATCAAATACATCACACACATATATCAAATACATCATCAGTCCGACGGAACCCAAGGAGAGATATATCAACAGCAGTACCTTCTTTATCTGAAATTAAATTCGCTATCTCGAAGTTAAAAAACAATAAATCACCTGGCCCCGACAATATACCCGCGGAATTATTTAAATATGCTCCTATACTACACACATATATCTGGCCCCTCATTAGAGAAATTTGGGAATCAGAATCTATACCGCCTGATTGGATAGAGGGTTTGATAGTAACCATACCAAAAAAAGGAGACCTTAGCGAATGTAGAAACTGGAGGGGCATAACGTTGTTAAACACTATCCAAAAAATTCTAGCATTTATTATACTTGAACGCATTTCACCAGCAATAGAGCCAAGTATAAGAAAAGAACAGGCGGGTTTCCGAAAAAACATATCCTGCGTTGACCACATAAGCACGCTAAGAATAATTGTAGAGCAATCCATAGAATGGAACAGTCCGCTTTATTTAATCTTCGTCGATTTCGAGAGAGCTTTCGACACGATTGAAAGAAGTGCCATCTGGGAAAGCCTTACAAATGTTGGCATACCCACCAAAATAGTGGAAATCATCCGTATGCTATACCAAAACGCGTCATGCAAAGTGTCATTCAAGGGACTAGAAAGTGAGCCTCTAAGAATAAAAAACGGTGTTAGACAGGGATGTGTACTCTCTCCTCTATTATTTCTGATTGTCCTTGACAAGGTACTAATAAAAACAAACGCGGAAGCCACGGATGGTATACAATGGAAGCTAGGAGAACGTCTTCATGACTTGGACTACGCGGACGATATTTGCCTTATGTCGCATACCTTAAGCGGCATCCAAGAGAAAATCAACAATCTCCAAAAATTTAGCCTGGACGTTGGGCTGAAAATTAACATTAAAAAGACGAAAATAATGAGAATAGGCACAACGAACAACTCTCCTGTCCTTCTCAACGGCACAGCTATCACCGAAGTAAACGATTTTACTTATCTTGGATCCATTATAGACAAAAATGGGGGAGCTGATGCAGATGTATACAGCAAAATCAATAAAGCTCGTCACGCCTTTTCATCACTTGCAAGAGTATGGAAATCCTCCCAAATATCCAGAAAACAAAAAATTTACATTTTTAATACCAGTGTGAAGTCAGTACTTTTATATGGCTGTGAGACGTGGAAAGTGACCGAATCAATCACACACAAGATACAAGTATTCATAAATAAGTGCATGAGACGAATACTCAAAATATTTTGGCCATTACAAAAAAGCAACCAGGATCTGATGAGAGCATGCAATATGATTCCGATAGATGCAGAAATTAAGCAGAGGAAGTGGAAATGGATTGGCCATACTCTACGTAAAGAAGGCACTGACATCGCTAAATTAAGTCTCCAATGGAACCCACAAGGTCGACGGAACAGAGGACGTCCAAAAGCAACCTGGCGAAGATCGGTGGAAGCTGAACTCCAATCAGCAGGAAAAACTTGGTCTGAGATAAGGCATATGGCGCAGAACCGAAACGAATTCCGAAATTTTTCTACAAACATTATAACCTAACATAAATCAAAATAACGTCAATTTGCTTGTTTAAGCTAGATGCTCCACTTGGGAGTGTTGTTTTTCTTCTGTGAATTTATATTTTATTTATGTAATGAAGTGGAAAAAAAGCAACAACTAATAAAAAAAAAAAAAAAAAAAAAAACAGCTATTCATCGGCGATATGTACGCATTAAGCACCTCTACCTCTACGTTTTCACTGACAGTGCAGCGTCAGCGGGATAGATTCTATGCTCCCATAAACCACAACTAGACTTTTTCCAATTTGTGCTGGATGCTAAAAGAAAGTCTATTTCGTCCTGCAAATTATTAAAAACTTGCAGAGAGAAATGGCGCCCTATATTTATCTTTTGTATTTATGCACTTAAAAAAGGCGAAGAACATCTTGAAGTACGCCGACTACGCTGAGTTTTTTGTATGGTACGTGCAATCTATTTTACTTCGGAACAGTTATAACTTCGGCAATAGCATAAAGAAGGCAGCGCCTTCCATTGCCTTTTTGGTTTAAAGCGATTTGTAAGTTTTTCCAGTTTTTGAAGTACGGGAACGCTTTTCTGGCACAAAATTTCGTCCCGTAACTATTGTGAAACTACAGAGTGAGATGGCACCCAGCGTTTTTCTTATATTTTAATTGAAGTTGTACTTACTTACTTACTTTACTTACTTAGCTGGCCTTTTACAGAACATTTGTTCCATAAGCCGAACTAAAAAAAAATCCCCAATCCTCTCTGTTTGCTGCTGTATTTTCCCAATCTGGGATATGTAGCTTTGTGATATCTCGTTTCACTTGTTCGCTCCAACGAAGCTTTGGCCTTCCAGATCTGCGAGAACCTCCATGCGGCCCGTATTTATACGCCTTTTTAGCGGGTTCATCATCACTCATTCTTATAACACGGCCTAGCCATCGCAATCGTTGTATCTCGATTCGTTCAACTATATTGATGTCATTGTACATATAGTTGATACAGCTCGATGTTCATACGACGCCGATATTCGCCGTCAACACAGATTGGCCCGTAGATCTTTCGAAGAATTTTTCTCTCAAACACACAAAGCACTGCCTTATCTGCTTGAGCAAGTGCCCATGCTTCGGAATCATACATTAGCACGGGTAGTATCAGTGTTTTGTACAGTGTTATTTTTGTTTGACGAGAGGTGGCTTTATTCCTAAACTGCTTACTCAGCCCAAAGTAGCATCTGTTAGCCAACACTATTCTTCTTCGTATTTCACAACTGATGTTATTTGTTGTGTTTATGGCGGTGCCGAGGTAGACGAAGTCCTTTACTACCTCAAAATTATAGGTACCAACATTCACAGATGGTGCGGTGTTTATGGACATATTACGCGTCGATACCATCAACTTGGTTTTTACGCCGTTTACTGCCAGACCAACTTTAGCAGATTCTCTTTCGACTTTTGCAAAGGTGTCAGTTACTTCCTTTACCGATCGACCCATGATGTCAATGTCGTCGGCATAACCCAGTAACATATGGCTGTTCGTGTATATCGTTCCATTTCTTTTGACCTTCGCGTCTCGTATGACCTTTTCCAGCAGGATGTTGAATAGATCAGACGACAGGCCGTCTCCTTGTCTGAAACCTCTTTTGGTAGTAAACTCTTCGGAGAGGTTCTTTCCAATTTTAACTGAGGATCTCGTCTCAGTTAATGTCATTCTACAAAGTCGCTTTGCAGGAATACCAAAATCAGACATGGCTTGGAACACCTTTGAACGTATAGGGCTGTCGATCACCCCACACAGTCTTATCACCCTTCTTGTGGACTGGACATAGGATGCTCACGTTCCAATCGTCGGGTACGCGTTCTTCCTGCCAGATGGTGCTAACTAGCTGATGCATACACCTTATCAGCGTGTCGCCTCCGGTTTTGAACAGCTCGGCTGGTAGGCCATCTGCTCCTGCCGCCTTATTATTCTTCAGCCGGTTTATTGTTGTCTTTACCTCATCTTGGCTGGGCGGTATACATTCAATACCATCATCTGGGATTGGATCTGTGGTATCTTCGCCGTCTTCACTGCTATCGGATACCAACAGTTTGGAAAAATGTTCTTTCCATATCCTGAGCACACTATCTGTATCAGTTACCAAATTACCTTGTTGATCTCTACAGGAGGATATTCCTGTACCAAAGTCATCAGTTTGATGCTTCACTCTTTGGTAGAATTTTCGGACTTCGTTCTGTCTCCTGTACATCTCCATTTGTTCACACTCCCTCTTTTCCATTTCTCTCTTTTTCCTGCGGAAAAGACGTTTCTCCTCTCTCCTTTTCTCCCGATACCTCTCTCGTGCGCTACGCGTTGCTACTGATTGTAAAGTAGCCCTATATGCCGCATTTTTTTCTTCGGTAGCAGCACGGCACTCCTGGTCATACCACGGATTCTTTGGTGGAGGTCTCTGGTATCCAAGTACTGATTTTGCGGCTGTTTGCATGGAGTGGGCAATATTTTGCCATTGTGCTGATATGTTATCGGGACGAGAAGCGCTATCATTAAGCAATTGGGTCAGTTGAGTGGAATATGCTGTGGCTATCTGTTGCGTTTGCAGCTTGGCGATGTCCAACTTTCGTGTTGTGTCTGTCCGTGCTTTATTTGCAACGTTTAGACGGGTACGTACCTTTGCTGCAACGAGGTAATGGTCCGAATCTATGTTTGCTCCTCGGAACGATCGTACATCCAACACGCTCGATGAATGTCTTCCATCTATCACAACGTGATCAATTTGATTTATTGTTTTTTGGTCTGGAGACAGCCAAGAGCCCTTATGAATATCGAGATGCTTAAATCTGGTACTGCTAACTACCATGTTTTTTGCCGCTGCGAAGTCTATCAGCCTCATTCCATTGTCTGATGTTTCACTATGTAGACTGAATTTCCCAACTGTTTGTCCAAAGATATTCTCCTTTCCAATTTTGGCATTAAAATCGCCTAGAACAATTTTAATGTCATGGGCAGGACAACGGTCATATGTTTCTTCTAAGCTCTCGTAGAATATATCTTTGGTCTGTTCGTCCTTGTCTTCGGTTGGGGCATGAGCGCAGATAAAGCTGATGTTGAAGAATTTTGCTTTAAATCGAATGCGAAGACTGCACCTTCTCTATAAAGTGTGCGAACATTCCAGGTGCAGATTCGCAGATCATGGTCCTTAAAACGTTTGCGGGGTTCGTCAACTTTAGAGGGGTTTGTTTTTCTTTTCTTTCGTTTTTTTCATTTTAGGCTGTTTTTTTCTAGGGGAGGGTTACTAACCCGACGCCCAAACCCAAGTTTTTAACGTTCTTATGGGTGAACGCGCGGCACATGTTAGCTCACTACCTTTAACGGGTGTTAAAGGCAGTTCCCCAGTTGACACCACGGGGAGGTCAGTGTCCACTTGAGATGAAAGAGGGACCAAGATAAATCCTGGGCTTTGCCATGTTAAAACCGGTCAGGACCGTTCCTTGGTATCTTCCATCCCCTACGTCACCCGCTGAGAACGCTAAGTTTTCCGTTTTCGGGTAACATTTTGGCAACAAAATAAGGAAGGAAGCGTCTTTCACCGTAATTTTGTTTAAATATATTCGCAAGTTTTTCTAGTTTTTGAAGTGCGAGAACACTTTTCTGGCACAAAATTGGAAAAATTGTATGTATCAGGTAATACTTTTTTGCAGTTTCAGGAAGACAATTTTTGGTTAAGTGGATTCCAAAAAAAAAAAACGCAAGGGCAAGTATGAACCCATTCAAATGTGGCTCTAGCAGTTCTGGAGCTGGAACTGGAGCTGGATTCTTGTTCTATGAAAATTTAAAATTAAAAAAAAATTTCCTTTATTATTTTTTTCATTTGACAGTTTTTCCTTTATAAAAGTTTTCATTTCACATTTTCATAGAAACAGAATTGAGCCCCTGTATTCTTTTATCAGAAATAATTGAACTAAATGCCCTACGTACATAAGCTGCCTCGCCTGGTTGCCTTGCTTGCTTCTAATAAAAGAATAGAAAAGAAAAGGGCAACCCAGTTCGAAATTTGCTCGGCCTACTTTATTCTTTTATTTTTATTATGTCAAAAATGAAGCAGGAAAGCAAGGCAACCAGGCAAAGCAGCTTATGTACCCAAATAGGCCATTTAGATATGGCTTCATTAGCCGGATTTAGCGCATTATCAGGTTTTATTTGATAAATCCGGGCAAAATCTACCAGATTTCCCATACAAAAACAAATCCTCGTATTGAGCGGATTTGTTTTAAATCCAGCATAAATCCTCGTATACAACTCTGTTTTTTGCAACATGTTGCTAGAAATACAAAAAGCTGGCACGAGAAAAAAAGGTAGATGCTTCGGTGAATTGTCATAACAAAATTAATTGAAATGTCAAAATTTCTAAACAAGGCGAAAAAATTGTATTTTAGTTTGATATACAAAGTTAATTTTAATCAAAGAAGACTATCATTTAGGTCATGTTTATATTATAGCCTTTTGCAGGGTTAACCTTCTTAATGAGGATTTATTTGACGTATACGCAAAGGAATTGACATTTGAAACCCAGTGGGTTTGTTTAATCCGGTTATGTATAAACGTAGTATTACGATGTATACATTATGCTTGGTTTACATTTACGAAATCCACTCGAATTCAACTGTCAATTCCTTTGCGTATACGTCAAATAAAAACTCATCTGAAATACATTGGATTTCATTTGACGTTTAAGCAAAGGAATTGACAGTTGAAATCGAGTGGATTTCGTAAATGTAAACCAAGCATTAGTTGTAATTTCCCCAACAAAATAAAGAAATTTTTGACATAACATATTCAAAATTTTACGATGCCACTACCTGGGTAGTTCTGCCATGGTTCAGAAATTGTAAATGTTACCCTGCGTTTACACATGACAGGACATGCCTGTGTGACGTAGGCGTCCAGCCAACCGCAAAAACAGTTGTAAAATTATGAATGAAAATTGTCGATTTCTTTTTGTTTTCCGTTTTCATATGTTTTGTTTTTGTTCATATTCTTTTGTTTTCAACACATTTCAATTATTATATCGCCTATTTTTACAAAAATGTCAAACATTTGTTAACCCTACTGTCTGTGAAAAAAATAATGGGCAGCTGGAAGACAGCCGATAAATGTATGTATGTGTTAGTAAATCAGAGTTGTATTTGAAGACAAACTATCTGGTGTAAACGCCTAGTTAGTCTTAGGCCCATTATTTCATCCTATCTGTAGGTAAATTGTTGACGGTATCGGAGAGATAACACATTTTTTGTTCTTACATGTTTCGCTTAATAATAAGTGTCAGATAAATTAAAAGGAGGTCTGTGTTCCTTTTAAAAAGAATAGTACGCTTTACAAAAACCAAGAAAAATTTGAGAGCAAATCCAAATCAACCAATCAGATTTGAGTAAATTTGATGTGTACAGTCTTTTTTGCTTGATATTGCCATATTTCTACAAAATGTAACATTTCCCAGCAAAAAGTTTGCATCCGTGGATGCAGTTTAATCAGTACAAGTGTACAGTACAATTGCCGTTGGAGTACATATTATCCTATGAATTCACTTATGAATTTTACAAGAGAGCGCGCAGCTAGGATGCACTCAATTTTGCTTCCACAACACACAGCTAGGATGCACTCCATTTTCGATCCAAATCACGGCTTAAGATGCAGACTTTTGGATTGAATTTATATTCTTTCCTCGGACTGCATTTTTAATCAGTCTAAAGATACAATAAAAATGCAAGCCATTGCGAAATATCCCAAAATAAATAAAAGGCATTTATTATTTGTGTAAAACAAGAACTCAAAGAACTGTATTATATTTATTATATAAACACAAATTTATTATATAAACACAAATTTAAAAACGTTTCCATTAAATTTAATCACATTTGAGAATACTTCCTCCGTCCGCAATTTAATCCAAGCGCATATGATATTGCTTCATCATCCAAAAAAAAATTGAAAAACGATAAGTTCTAGGACAGAGAAGCCATTACATAGTCGATACGTCCGAAGATTTGCTTTACCACCAATGAAACCAGGTAACGTAATTTGGTGACTATGTGGGTTCGAGTCCTTGGCTTTCCTTTTTCACTTGCAAATAATTTCAGATCATCAAGCTTAACTCTAAACGAGAAAATTAACAAAAAAAATTTATGCTGCCTTCCCATAACTAGTTCAGCTTTCGACATGATCTCCAACTCCGCTCCATTAAAAATTTCCGTCTCGTGAATTACCTCAAAAATGTTCGCAACATAAGTTTTTATTTGTTTATTTTATAACAAATTCTCCGAAATGTATACACTCTTGTTTGTCTTTTGAAGAAATGTGTAGGGATCAACCAACTGGTTTTTTTCTGTAGGGATCTCTACAGCAACTGCTTATAAAATGTATCGAACGGAGTGCATTTTTCATAACTCTGTTGGACTACATCGAAAGATGTTGTGAAATCATAACTCCAATTGCACAACTTCCAAAATTTTTTGCTGGGAAGTGTCAGGTAAATTAAAAGGAGGTCTGTGTTCTTTTTAAAAATTAAAGTGCGCCCGAGAGTATGCTTTACCAAAAACAAGAAAAATTTGAGAGCAAATCCAAATCAACCAATCAGATTTGATTAAATTTGATGTGTACAGTCTTTTTTGCTTGATATTGCCATATTTTTACAAAATGTAACATTTATTTTAAATGGCAGATATAATAATAAATCTCTGGAAATGCTAACTTTATTCCCTACTTTTCTTAAAGTAAGGTATAACAAAAATGGACTTTAAAGCCATGACGTAAGAACGGGCCTTGGTTGATTAAAATCAACTTTGTATATCGAAGCAAATTTAATTTTTTCGCCTTTTTTACAAATTTTGACATTTTAAATAATTTTTGTTGTAGCATTTCACCGCTGCATCTACCTTGTTTCTTGTGCCAGCTTGCAACATTTTGTATTTTCTAGCAACATATTGCAAAAAGCAGAGTTGTATACGAGGTTTTATGCCGGATTTAAAACAAATCAACTCAATACGAGGATTTATTTTTGTATGGGAAATCTGGTAGATTTTGGACGGATTTAGCACATTATCAGGTTTTATTTGCTAAATCCAGCCAAAATCTACCAGATTTCCCATACAAAAATAAATCTTCGTATTACATATAAGTTGTACGCTTTCTGAAATAAGGGAACGCTTTTCGAGTAAAAAGTGTTAAATTTGAAGATCGTTCTAGCTCTGTTCCTTTACGTGCAAGAATCTTCTAGTTTTACCACTTTTTACTCGAAAAGCGTTCCTTTACTTTAGACACCATACAATTCATATGGGAGCAGTTTACAACTTTTACTACTTTTGCCTGTTTAACTGTTTTCAAAATTAAAGGAACAGACCATATATTTCTAAATTCTATAGTTTACAAATTTTGTAGCATATTTTTAGGCATTCAAATATGAACGATTTAAGTTTATTATATCATGTTTACACACTTATAATTAATTCATTTCTTAATTGAAGGTTATGTTAGCAATATTAGGTTTACACTGACATTTTTCTTTGTTGAAAATTATAACAAATTCAGATACAATTAATTTTTTTAAATATTTTTAAAATTCAAATTGAATTGTATAACAAACCACACTCCATAACAGCCGACTATCATCCAGTTATCGATAACTAAGCTGGCGTTTACATTGCGCATGACCAGTTAATCTATAAACACTTACCTGGGGAGCATCTATTCTACTACATAAGTTGTGAAAAATTCCTTCAAATTGTTTATACGCTTTACCCCGAACGACGACGACGATAAGAAAGGAAAGGAAAAGTGAAAATAAAATTTTTATTTGCAAAACTCGCTCGCTTGATTTGTTTGTTGTGTGGTGCTGTGTTTGTGAAAACGAAACGAAAAAACGTAATTACTGGCCTATTGGGAGTCAGGTATTAACAAATTAAACATAAAAATGATTTAAAAATCCAACAAAAGCAAAAAAATGATTACTGCAAATTTCCCTAGTTTTAATTTTCTCTAAAAACGAAAAAAAAGTGAACAATACAAACAACGATTTTCCCCATGAAGCAGCAGTTAACTAACAAGTATAGGTGGCTGGTAGGCAGACTGCATACACTTGTAGACACTTTTCTATTGTTTTTTTTCTCATACGCTCTGTGTGGATTTGTTGTGTGGTGTGTGTTGCAAAGACTTACTGGTGCCTTATCTGCCAGCGAGCAATTAAATTGAAATTGACAAACTGTGTTTTGTGGTAGGGTTTGTAGTGGTTGGTTGTGTACTCCTCTCTAACAACAGTTAAGGTAAAAAACCCCACTGTGAAACTGAAGAACATCAGCTGCAGTCAGTCAGCCAGCAGTCCAATAAAAGGGGATGTTGTTTAGGGGCAAAAGGGCGCGGGCAAGTGTCACAGAAACGTAACAAAAACGAAAGTAAAGGTAGAGGTGAAGTGTGCCAAAGTGTGATTTGTGTGCTCCTGATGATGGTGGTGGTGGTGGTGGCGATGGTGACACCTTGCTTTGTCTATATTACAATCATAATAAATCCATCAATTCAAGAGCAAGCATTGGAATTTTTAATGTGATATTACATTTTGCCAATAGTGCTACATATAAGTATACCCGTACCCGTTGTTGAACTTTGTTGTTGGCCTTTTTTGTTGTGCTCAAGATTGTTCTTGTTTAAAGTGTTTTCTTGTCTTCTGGTTGCTGCTGCTTGTCTGCCTGCAATCCTTAAAACAATAGATGTTTATGTTCCTTCTTCTTTTGTTTCTTTCGTTAGGGGGTTTTATTTTTTCCAAAGAAAAAGAAAATTACTTTGTTACTGGTGCTGGTCAGGGTGGTAAGCTTCTTCTTTTCCAATAATTTATACATTAATAAGTGCCAAGAATAAACAAGACACAAGTGTACAACAACTAACCTTGTATATAGTTCAATGTTGTTTGTCATAAAAATATTGTTAGTTAGCCTATGAAATATTTATTATTTGCGTATTTATTATTAGTAGTTGACCTCTTGTGATGGGTTATGAAAACATCAGCAACAACAACAACAACTGAAAGTCGCTATTAGAAAGAAAATGTACAATTCAGTTTGAATGTGGGGTAATTGTTTTAAAGAAAATGTAAGATTGGCATATCAATTGCATGCTTTTGGGAGCAGGGGGAACGCTTTTTGGAGTATAAGTCATAAAACCTGAAGATTCTTGCACTTAAAGGAAAAGGACTAACTAAAACTGTTTAACAGTCTGTTGGTGTCCATTTTAAGGATTGATTAAGTGATTTGGAACGCCTTTTTGGAAATCTTTAATTTATAGAAAAAGAACTATTCAGTGTAAAAATAAATGTCGCATAATACACTGTGCAACATTTTTAAGGTAATCTTGTGCAAACAATCCGAACTGAGAATTTTTTGAAAGTACAGACCGAAACGACAAGAAACCCTAGTTGGGTTTTGTTGTGTCAGATCCAGCTCGGCCCATCTATACATGGTTAAATATTGAGTTTTTAAAGAAATTCGCGGCTATATCTCTGAAACCAATGCGAATCTTCTTCTGACCTGTGAAGAAAATTTGTAGGTAAGGACAAGAATAAAATATTTGGAGAAATAATGAACTCGAAGAACTACATTTATTGTCTCAAATTTCAAAATATATGCAAAAATGCCACAATTTTTATACATTTCGCACTGTATCTCCAAAACCGTTAATTTTTTCTGAAATTTTTCTTTTGGAAAAATATACCCTGGAATGTAATACACAACCCTTGTTGTAAATGCCTCATTGTTGTAAAATGCCTCTATCCCGTTGTTTTCAGTAAATTTTTCAACGACGATTTAATAAAAATGTCAATAATGTAGTGAAATCCGAAATGCGAGAATAAACTGTTGGTGTGCATTTTAGAGTTTCAGAATGTTCTAAAGAATTGTTGAGGACTTAATTTGGAAGATTTTTGCAAAAGGTTACTTGGTTCAACTCCCAATAGTTTAGCCGACACTGACCAGAATTTCAGCAATTATGTAAAATTTTCTATATTTTATAGATTTTGATGCCCTAGATGGAGTTTTTCTTATGTGGTTTCTTCAAAAGATAAGTTCTTCTAGTTTAGGGCTATAATATTCTAAAGACAGCAAGACCAAATTCCTATTCGTTTCTGAGATAAAGGCCTGATAAATGCAAAAAAGTGTAGATTTAGCCCGGACAAAACCCTACTAGGGTTTTTATAGTCTAAATATGTACTTTCAAAAAATGCATACTAGAAGTTGTTTGCATTTTCAGTGTTGCATAGTGATATATGACAAATTGTTCGTTCCTTGTAAAAGTGGCGATAGTAGTAAATACTGTGAACTGATCTCATAACTATTGTAAGTTTTTGGAAGTAGTGGAACGCTTTTTTCTATAAGGTGTTTTATACTGAAACTTTCCTTTGTTTTATCGGAAGCCTCCTTTATAGTCACAGTGTAAACATAGCATAATTGTTATAAAAATAAAAAACCTTATTTACACTGAATCCCTAAACACAACATAGTGTAAACCATGGCAAAATTACCAGGTAGATGCATCAGCCAACAACTACAACAAAAACCAGTTCTGGGACTCAATTCTGTTTCTATGAAAATGTGAAGTGAAAACTTTTATAAAGGAGAAAACTGTCAAATGAAAAAAATTATAAAGGAAATATTTTTCATTTCAAATTTTCATAGAACAAGAATCCAGACCCAGTACTGTTAAATGTTAAAAATGATTTCCAAAAATAAAGCGATTCACACAATTTTTTCAACAAAATTTTGTTAGGCAGTTATTAATAAACACATTATTACAAAAATCCATCAAAAATTCTCAATTTTTCTTTTAAATTGTTGTTTTTTAATTTTGTGTGTTTCAATTACAACAACTTTTTTGACAGCTCACAGTACATCAGCTGGGCTGATGCGGGTACCTGTATGATTGTGCCATGGTGTAAACATAGCATAGTTCTTATAAAAATAAAAAAACTTATTTACACCGAAGCCCTAAACACATCCAACTTTTGAGTAAAGTTGGGCGTCATTTCTGATAAAACAATAAAGAAAAATTCAATCTATGTTGCTCTTGCACTTTTATTATTCTATCAGAAATGACGTCCAACTTTGCTGAAACATTGCTGTGTTTAGGGCTTAACGCCTAAAATAAGAGACATCATTATTTGACATATATTTACAGTGATCGACAACTTAAATGTTGTGTTTTATCAAGACCCTTTGGTGTAAATTCAACTTCCCAGCGAAAAGTTTGCCTCCAAAGAGGCAGTTAAATGATATGTACAAGTGATTTGGAAGTGCATCAAATTATGCATTTTCACTCATGATTTTTACAAGGGAGTGACCCCGGAAAGAGGCACTCCATTGCACCGCATTTTAACTGAACCTTTGGCATTGCATTTTAACTGACCCTTTGGCATTGCATTTTAACAGACCCTTTGGGGTAGAATAGGAGGCAGTCCAGAGCACGGGTTTTGAATAACAAAATAAAATGCATTTATTATTTGTGTAAAACAAAAATATTAATAACTTTATTAAATTAACACAAATTATGAATATTCTCTATTGAATTCAATCGCAAACATGTGTGTTTCCTCCGCTCTTCATTTAATCCAAGCTTAAGTGCTTTTGCTTCATCTGCTAAATGGGTTTGATATTGTCTTCCCATCACCAATTAAGATTTCGACAAGTACTCCAACAGCACTCCATTGGGAAATTTTCTTCTCGTGAGTTACCGGAAAATTTTTCACAAATTAAATATTATTTAGTTTGTATTAACAAATGTTTGGAAATGTTAACACGATTATCTCTTTTTGGAAATGTATTCCGCTGCCTGTAGAGATGTACAAACTGATTTATGGACATTAATGGATCTCTAAAAACTGCTAATAAAATGTAGTGAACGGAGTGCCTTTTTCACGACTCCGTTTGCACTGTATCCGGATGCTGTTAAATTGTGAGGAATTGGAGTGCCTTTTTCACGACTCCGTTGAACTGCTTCCGGATGTTGTTAAAATGTGACAAATGAATGTGATTCTTTGGATTGCATCCAAATGCGGTCAAAATGTGAAGAATGGAGTGCCCTTTTCACGACTCCGTTTGAACTGCATAAAAACATGCCGTGAAAGAACTAGTCTACATTGCACTACTTCCAATTTATTTTGCTGGGTTAATATACAACGGGTTAACCCACTTTATGAGGATTTATTTGGCGTTTGCGCTATAGAATTGACATTTGAAACCAAAATGCACTGGCTAATCCGGTTAAGTGTAACCGGGGTATTAAGGTGGCTAACCGGAATAACCCAGTGGATTTGGGTTTCAAATGTCAATTCCATAGCGCAAACGTCAAATAAATCCTCATGAAGTGGGTTAACCCGGCAGAACAGAATCAATCGTCCCTTGCTTGCTTCCCCAAACGTCAAATTATAAAGGAATGTCAGAGCCTCTTTGAAAATCCGACTGCGTTATACGTCAAATCACAAATCTATTGTTTAATACTGAAAATGTTAGCACATTATGCTACTAATGCTAACTAAAGAGCAAATAAAAAATTATTTTATCGCAGTTTGCCCATCTAAAATAAATAAACGAATTGTTTTATCGTTTAGATATCGTAAATATTAGTCTTGGGTGATTAAAATAAACTTTGTACGTCAAAACAATTTTAATTTTTCCGCCTTGTTTACAAATTTGTACATTTTAAATTATTTTTAGTGTAGCAATTCACCGATGCATCTACCTTGTTTCTTGTGCCAGCTTGCAACTTTTTGTATTTTCTAGCAACATGTTGCAAAAAACAGAGTTGTATACGAGGATTTATGCCAGATTTAAAACAAATCCACTCAATACGAGGATTTATTTTTGTATGGGAAATCTGGTAGATTTTGGATGGATTTAGCAAATAAAACCTGATAATGTGCTAAATCCGGCTAATGAAGTCATATCTAAATGGGCTATTAGTGCTATTTTGTAATATTTGAAATATTAAAGCCCTAATGCTTGGTTTACATTTACGAAATCCACTTGATTTCATCTGTCAATTCCTTTGAGTATACGTCAAATGAAAACTCATCTGAAATCCATTGGATTTCATTTGACGTTTAAGCAATGGAATTGACAATTGAAATCGAGTGGATTTCGTAAATGTAAACTTACTATAATAAACATGTGTTTCTTTGATTTCAAAAACAAAAGTTTGAAACAACTTCTACTTTTTTAATGCATTTTTAGCGACTCCAAACATTTTGCAAGAATTCTACTTTCTGCGGGAAATTATCCATTTAGTGGAATGATATGGATACTTTCAAATTGAAAATGTAACGATTTTTCATTCATGTTTTTTCAAAATATTCAATCAAATGTGAAAACATATTAGAGTTTTATAAATTCCAATAATTTATAGACATTTCCTAGTTTTGTTGAAATCAAGTGGATTTCGTAATGTAAACCAAGCATTACGCTGCCATATTATTTCCACATGTCAAATTTGGAGCACGCGTTTTATTAAAAACCGTTTGATGTAAATAGCTCTGTTCCTTTACGTTCAAGGATCTTCAAGTTTTACCACTTTTTACTCGAAAAACGTTCCTTTACTTCAGACACCATACAATTTATATGGGACCAGTTTACAACTTTTACTACTTTTGCCGGTTTTACCATTTTCAAAAGTAAAGGAACATACCAAATGCGATATTAGATGTCAGTGTAAATTGTGGTTTTTACGTTTACATTGTACTGGATAAATCCAGTAGATTCAAATTCCATTTCATAAAGTACATTTTCCCTTTAAATTTCAGACAATTTCATTACACAGCACAAGGTTTGTTTACATGCCAAGTGTAGTATAACCCCCGAGTTAAGGTAAAAGCATGGAGAGCATGCTCTAAAAGGAAGAACAACAGAATAACTCAAAAACGGACAACAATCATAAAAGGAAAACATTATGATTTCTGCAAATAATTTAGAGCCGGTAAGTACTATGTACATCTTCATTGAGATACATAAATTGATACATAACCTCAAAAATTGTCTCCCTTAAAAATTCACAGTTAGCAGCTCCAAGACATTTGGAAATGAGTGGTGAACAGAAATTAATGGCTTACAAGCGTGTTGGGCAGGCGGTGAATATGTCTGTTGATCGTCTGGTTACAATTGGTGAAATAATTGCTGAGGGATTTCAAGACATCAAGGGTGATATGTTTGAGTGCTGTAAAGATGCTCGTGATACGGGTAAGTATGATGATCCTATAGAAATAAGAGATCATATAAATTTCTTCTCACTCTCCTTATTGACAGGGAAATCAATTGAACAACTTTGTATATCTGGTGATTTAATACACGATAGTGCTGGTGTACCCAAACCCTATGTGGATCATACTGCAATTGTTTTGGCTTCAAGATCGCTATTAACATCCATAACACGTGTCCTCTTACTGGTGGATATCATTGTGGTAAAGCAATTATTTAGCTTCAAATACAAGGATAGCAAATGTCCCCAGAATCTGGAATGTGTTATGAATTTCACGAAGTTTGTCCAAGCATTTTCCGCCTTTGGTACGGAGATGGTGGAAATGACTTATCTAACGGGTAGCAATGCCAATTGTGCCAAAGAAGAACGTAGACGTTCAGAAATACTATCAGCTCGCCAGGTCCTCGAGCATTCAGTCAAGGTTCTAATAACCTCCTCTAAAGTGTGTATGGTCCATTATAATTGTGTCATTGCGCGCGAGAATCGCAATACAGTTTTCTGTCAAATACGCCGTGGCATGGATCACATCCACTTCATTATCAAGGACACCATTATCGAATCCGAATGGCATTCTACGAAACAACAACAGTATTCCTATTACAACAACGATGATCGTGCCACTATACATGCCACCATACAACACTTTACCTATTTAATGCAGTGTTGCCGCTATAAAACGAACAAACATGGAGGCGGTGGGGGTTGTGTTGGGGGTAGTGATCCCTATCTCAACTCGAAATTCAATCACAACTCCTCCTATCGCAAAAAGGCATTGGAACGACGATGGGTATCATCAGCATCACATGACAATAAAACCAAAACGAAGCTATACGATGCCACAGGACTGCCCGAGGGAGAGCGGTTGCTAAACGAATGTTACGGCTTGGATGAGTACTCCGCTCCCTCCTCGACATCGGGTAGTCCCAAATACAAGACGACAATCAATCAATCCTGTGTTTGTGAAGATCTCATTGAAAAACTTCTGATCTCATTCGATAGAATTTTGGAAAATATCCATGATTTTACCGACTCACCCTATACCAGTCATGAAATGCGTGAAAATATTTTAATCTACTGTGACCACTGTACCCGTGAACTTAATAAATATCTAAGGATTGTGGTGAAGCAAGGTGACCAGCCCTATGCCAAAGATCCGTATCAGGATGAGTATATAGATACCGTGCTATCGGCCGTAAAGACTCTGTCGGAGCAATTGGTCACCTCGGCTGCGGAACAATCACGTGATATGTTTCATGCTTTGAAAATGTCCACGGAATTGGTGAATTCGCTTAATGCCATAATATCACAACAAAATCTACCACAATTTACGCAAAAAGTAAATGAGTTCCATGAGCATTGTGATCACATCTTGGATGTGTGTAAGCTGCTCAGGCACATAGCCGTGGCGGATGCTCTTAAAGAGCAGGCCAGTCATGTTTCAATAAATCTGCGAATATATGGACCTCAAGTTATTCTAGCTGCCAAAATCTTAACCAAGTTTCCTCTGAGCAATGTGGCTAGTGAGAATTTTGACGCCTTTGTGGAAATGTGGACTTGGTTGGTATCCGAAGTGAATATTGTGGCCAAAAAGATATTGGAATCGATGGCCGTGATAAGTGAACAAGATTTAAAGTACCTGACATTTGGAAGTGTAAGTGCAGACACAATGAGACATTAATATCTGACACATGGTCCATTAAACAAGGTTCTTCAGCAAATAAATTTAAATGTCAATTATTTGTACCTATTTGTTTGCTTATTGCAATGTGATTCAATAACTGTAGTGAATTTTGACAGTTAAGGGTTCTGCACATATGGTCCGTTGAGTGCCGCGTTGCAACAACCACATGAAAACTTCAAGAACAAACTTGGGTTCACTTACACATTTTTCATGTGGTTTTTAACGCATGACGCGACTCACAACGGACCGTATGTATTTGGCCCCTGCAATTGCTGGGCGACCTTGTTTATTGGGCCATGGTGAAACAGTTTACCAAGAAAGTGTTTTGACAAAATTATGAGGAATAATTGTACGTTTACAAATGTCAAATTTATTGCGTATACGTCAAATAAATCTTCATTACAAATCCAGTGAATTTTATTTGACGTATATACAATGGATTTGATTGCGATTGCGTGAATGTAAATGTACTATAAAAGCCTCATCTTTCTCTAAAGCCACACGTTGAAACTTGCATACCAAGCATTCACAGCTTTTGGGAGAGAGCGGAGGTGAAGCAGCTCCTGTGCAACATGTGGCTTTAGAGTTTTCGAATTAACACTTGTGTCTAAAAGGCGGCTTTTACATCTAACAACATCTAACGTATTTTATAAAACATGCGTCATTTAAGTTGTCACTTCCATAGACAGATATGTCATATAATTTACGTAAATTCCCAAAACACCTGTTTTAAATGCAAGTGTAAAATGTCTTTAAGCCAAATACATCATTTATTTCACAGTTTTTCTATGGAATTGACCTCTTAATAGAAGCATTTTATAAACCTATTAGATGTAAATGTGGCTTTAGCTGAAAGTTAGAAAGTTTACCTAAATCGATGGTCACACTAGAGTGGTTTCAAGAAACAAATGTCGTGAAATTATGCGTTCTTAGATCGAGTTTCACACTAGAATAATATGATAAAATTACTGTAGTGGGGAACTCGATCTAAAAGTACGTTCAGATTTACTAAATCTACTCGATTTCAAATATCAATTCCCATACGTATACGTCAAATAAACGTGACGTATACGTATGGGAATTGACATTTCAAATCGAGTGGATTTCGTAAATGTAAACCTACTATAAGAACGTCTGATTTCATGACATGTGTTTCACGAAAATACTCTAATGTGACCTTTGATTGATAGTTCGTTTACATTTATGAAATCCACTCGATTTCAACTGTCAATTCCATTGCTTAAATGTTAATGGATTTCAGACGAGTTTTCATTTGAAGTATACTCAAAGGAATTGACATTGATTAGCATTTACACCAAACCAAATAAAAATCCGTAATTCAATTTGTCAAATCCACTGAATATTGTCAAATAAAACTTATTTAAGCCGCCATTTTAAACATGGTTTCTCGTACCTTCGCCTTAATAATTGCTTTCGTCAAAATACTTTCTGGATAAACTGCATTCTTAAGCTATATTTTATATATCTTTCCCTTCACCCCCGACCTAGAGCACTGCATCTGTAGCGGATGTTACAAAACCCATAAAAAGTGTTAATTTCCCGAAAGATTTGCCCGAACCCAGTAAAGAACTAGATCTGGAAGCAGATGCCGTGAAACGCGATTTACAACCTCGCTGGAATGAAGAGCTGTGTGACAATGATATTATAAAGCGGGCCAAAAACCTGTCGGCCATGGCATTTCTTATGTATCAATTTACCAAAGGGAATGGTTCGTTGAAAACCACCCAAGATCTTTTCACACAAGCTGAATATTTTGCTGAAGAAGCCAATCGTCTATATAAGATATTAAGACAATTTTCCTATCAGGTAAGAGTGTCAGTTAACAGAAAGTCACAGCATTGTGGTTTCGTGAAACAAATCGCGTTAATTTGGGCGTACTTAGATCGAGTTCTTTAACACAGCAATTTCATGATTATACTATAGTGTGAAAGTCGATCTAAGAATACCTACTTTAACGAAATTTATTTCACGAAACCACTCTACTATGACCTTCGACTTAATTAGATGTTTCTATTGTAATTAAACAAATTTTATGTTACAGGTCCCCGCAAGTCCACACAAAAAAGATTTACTTAATGTCCTCGATCGGGTACCCACATTTGTACAAACGTTACAATTCACGGTTAAGGATCATACTGTGGGCCCATCGGCAACATATGTTAAGGTGGATCACGTTATCAGGGAAACGAAAAACCTCATGTGTGTTATCAATAGTGTTGTGACAAAGTGCCTAGAATGTGCTACAAAGGTAAGTAAAAAAATAAATGATATTTTCAGCTATACAAACTATCACGATCTGTATTTTGACAATGTCATTTGCTTCATACTTTTGGAGAAGATTTTTGGGTGAAATTAATCTACCCAAAAATTCCTTAAAACTTCAAAAAATGCTTTGTAAAAACACTTCTAGACAAACTGTACATTCTTCTTATGAAGTATTAGAGTATGTTTACATCAACGCTCATAACTAAGATAATCACACTATCCTGATTAATTAGACATACATATATTTTCATACATTTTTACTTCGACCAAATCAAAATAATGATGATTACGAGATTATAAGAAATGCTAGTGTAAATCTAGTTTTTATATTTCGACTTAAACTTTAATTAGTTCCATAATAATGGTTTGTACACTTCATATGTGAATTCACCTTAAATTTCTTCATGTGGCTTGAACCTAAAGAGTTGCTGTAGCTTCGGTTTTCTTCGGTACACAAAATATGTCCATCAATTTGGCTGTCATACAGTAATAACTTCGTAGTTACTTATGTGATTTTCTATTGACTACAACATGTCCTGGTTCTCTTTTAACAGGAACTTATGATGCGCGTCGAAAAGGGGGTAGAAGAAGATGAAGATAGATAATTGGTGGAGTGATGTATACAAAATTACAATAAAAGTTACAAATATTTGGTTAACTTCATACGAGAACAAATAAGAACAAAATAACCAAACTGAATGTTCATGTGAACAGGGCATAACGAAACGGAGACAAGGTATGATCACACGACGCATTCAGAAAAATGTCAATTGTACTTTGGCCATTCATTCAATAGAAAGAGGGTTGTCACTAGGTATGTTTCAGAATCTGCGTGGTTATACTTTTTTGTTAAAAAATTGTTCCTAGTAGGTCATGACGAAAAGGAATTATATCCCTGTATCACATTTGGATGAGCTTTTACCTAAGATTATATAAAATCTTAATTATAAAGTGATTCGATCAAAAAAGCTCACACACAAAAATCTTCTAAAGTTTTTATAATGAGCTTTTCTGGAGTTTTGGAGTCACTTTAACCACATATATAACTCAAAATAAGCTTTAAAACCACACCATAACCATAATGGCATAAATTTTTGTTTCTCACCAAATTTATCGTCATATTATTACGTATATATCAATTTATATCATATATAAATTTATTCCAGATATCAGATCAATTGAAAGTGGTTCGTGCGTGACCATTTTCAATATTTAAATGGGATAATAGTTATTTTAGTTATAAATAGGCAAAAGGTTATTCATTCGTGCAACAGGAGATATTTTTTTGAGAAGTTTTTTTTCGTCTCATAGTATTGTTACGAATGTAACTGATAGGTTTAAGTTAGTTTAGTTTAATTTCCGTTAATTTAAAAATTTGAATTGTAACGTAAAGTTTTATTACGCAGTTACTTTATTTAAGCAACAACAACTACCATGTAGAACTCTCTTCATTATTCTGGATGTTACTTTACCTTTTATTAATGTGCGTTTGTTTTGTTTTGCAACAATCATGTAATTATTGTTAGTTTGTTACTTCCTTATTTCTTAAATTTGTTGTTGTAATTACGTCACTCGTATTTCACCCATGTATGTATGTGAATGTGGTTGTTCGCTTATTGCGAATGTGCGTCTGTGTGTTCGTTGCACAGATTCGAGATGTTGCCAGATTTCTAGATAATTCTAGACCAAGGAGATTTTGGGTATAAATATGAGATTCCGGCCAAACAGTGAGCAGTTGTGAATTTTATACCGAAGTGTAAACATCGACTAGTAAAGAAGTAAAAGTAAAGCTGTGTATTTAGCTATAACAGTCAGTTCCGAATAAGTGTAATAAAGTAAATAAAGCATTGTAGAAACGTAATCTAAAACGAACCCTGTTTTATTTGGTACAAATCGTATCGGGGAATAAAACAACGTCTACACGGAAATTAGTTAAATCTAATTCCGTAACAGTATTTTTCCACAAAAAAAATTTTTAAGAAGTTTGTGTGTGACCTTTTTTATAATTAAATGGAATGAACGTTATTTTTTAGCATAACTAGGCAAAAGTACATTCACTCTCGCTACAGGAAATCATTTTTGAGAAAAAAAAGTCAAATAGTCATAACCCTAAAGGATAAAATACATTGTACTTTGTTGCTTGCTAGAGGAATAAAGGTTAGGTACTACCTAATTCAAATGCGATTTTGCATTTCTTTATTCTTCTACACAAATTCAGGCTTGGATAAGCATGAATTTCTCATTGTGTTCTCACCTTAAGGGTAGAAACACAATGGATTTTTCTTGAGTGGCTTCATTTCGGGTAAAAGAATAAAGAATGGCCCAGAAGAATTTGAATTAGGTTGCTTTTTTATTTATTCTTTTACTGAAGCAAACAAGGTGATTGTGTTTCTACCTTTTCTATAGAAAAATTTTGTTATCGACCAACTTTTCTATAAAAAGGTTGTTATCGACCACCGTTTCTATAGAAAAGGTTGTTATCGACCAACATTTATATAGACAATTTTGTTATCGACCAACTTTTCTATAGAAAAGGTTGATATCGTCCAACTTTTCTATAAAAAAGGTTATTATCGACCAACTTTTCCATAGAAAAGTTGTTAGCGACCAACTTTTGTATAGAGAAGATTGTAATCGACCAATTTTTCTATAGAAAAGGTGATTATCCACAAACTTTTCTATAGAAAAAGTTGTTATCGACCAACATTTCTATAGAAAAAGTTGTTATCGACCAACATTTCTATAGAAAAAAATTTTATCGACCATTTTATCTAAAAAAAAGTTGTTATCTACCATTTGTTCTATAGAAAAAGTTGCTATCGACCAACTTTTCTATAAAAAATTGTTACCGACCATGCTATCCACAGAACAAGTTGTTATCGACCAACTTTTCTATAGAAAAAAATGCTATCGACCACCTTTTCTACAGAGAAGATTGTTATCGACTAACTTTTCTTTAGAAAACAGTTGTTATCGACTAACTTTTCCACAGAAAAAGTTGTTATCGACTAACTTTTCTATAGAAAACAGTTGTTATAGACTAACTTTTCCACAGAACAAGTTATCAGCCAACTTTTGTATAGAAAAAAATTTTTATCTACCAACTTTTCTATAGAAAAGGTTGTTATCGACCAACTTTTCTATAAAAAAGGTTGTTATCGACCAACTTTTCTTTAGAAAAGTTGTTAGCGACCAACTTTTCTATGAAAAAAGTTGTTATCGACCAACTTTTCTATAAAAAAGCTTGTTATCGACCAACTTTTCTATAGAAAAGTTTGTTTTCGACCAACATTTCTATAAAAAAGTTGTTATCGACCATTTTCTCTAGAGAAAAAGTTGTTATCTACCATTTGTTCTATAGAAAAAGTTGTTATCGACCAACTTTTCTATAACAAATTTTTAATTACTAATTTTTCTATAGAAAAAAATGCTATCGACCACGTTTTCTACAGAGAAGATTGTTATCGACCAACTTTTTTACAGAAAAATGTTGTTATCGACCAACTTTTCTATAAAAAAAGGTTGTTATCGACCAACTTTTCTATAAAAAAGGTTATTATCAACCCACTTTTCTATAAAAAGGTTATTATCGCCAAACTTTTTTATAAAAAGGTTGTTATCAACCAACTTTTCTATAAAAAAGGTTGTTATCGCCCAAACGTTTCTATAGAAAAGTTGTTATCGACCAACTTTTCTAAAAAAAAGATTGTTATCGACCAACTTTTCTATAGAAAAGTTGTTAGCGACCAACTTTTATAGAAAAAGTTGTTATCGACCATTTTCTCTAGAGAAAAGTTCTTATCTACCATTTGTTCTATAGAAAATGTTGCTATCGACCAACCTTTCTGCAGAAATAGTTGTTATCGACCAACTTTTCTATAAAAAAATTGTTATCGACCATGTTTTCCACAGAACAAGTTGTTATCGAACAACTTTTCTATAGAAAAAAATGCTATCGACCACCTTTTCTGCAGAGAAGATTGTTATCGACTAACTTTTCCACAGAACAAGTTGTTATCGACTAACTTTTCTATAGAAAAAGTGGCTATCGACCAACTTTTCTATAGAAAAGTTTGTTATTAGCCAACTTTTGTATAAAAAAATTGTTATCGACCAACTTTTCTATAGAAAAGTTTGTTATCAGCCAACTTGTTTTCCACATAACAAGTTGCTATCGACCACGTTTTCTACAGAGAAGATTGTTTTCGACCAACTTTTTTACAGAAAAATGTTGTTATCGACCAACTTTTCTATAAAAAAAGGTTGTTATCGACCAACTTTTCTATAAAAAAGGTTATTATCGACCCACTTTTCTATAAAAAGGTTATTATCAACCAACTTTTTTATAAAAAGGTTGTTATCAACCAACTTTTCTATAAAAAAGGTTGTTATCGACCACGTTTTCTACAGAGAAGATTGTTTTCGACCAAATTTTTAACAGAAAAATGTTGTTATCGACCAACTTTTCTATAGAAAAGTTGTTAGCGACCAACTTTTGTATAGAAAAGGTTGTTATCGACCAACATTTCTATAGAAAAAGTTGCTATCGACCATTTTCTCTAGAGAAAAGTTGTTATCTACCAATTGTTCTATAGAAAATGTTGCTATCGACCAACCTTTCTACAAAAAAAGTTGTTATCGACCAACTTTTCCATAAAAAAATTGTTATCGACCATGTTTTCCACAGAACAAGTTTTTCTATAGAAAAAATGCTATCGACCACCTTTTCTGCAGAGAAGATTGTTATCGACTAACTTTTCTATAGAAAACAGTTGTTATCGACTAACTTTTCCACAGAACAAGTTGTTATCGACTAAATTTTCTATAGAAAAAGTGGCTATCGACCAACTTTTCTATAGAAAAGTTTGTTATCAGCCAACTTTTGTATAAAAAAATTGTTATCGACCAACTTTTCTATAGAAAAGTTTGTTATCAGCCAACTTTTGTACAGAAAAATTTTTTATCTACCAACTTTTCTATAGAAAAAGTTGTTATCGACCAACTTTTCTATAGAAAAAGTTGTTATCGACCAACTTTTCTATAGAAAAAGTTGTTATCGACCAACTTTTCTATAGAAAAAGTTGTAATCGACCAACTTTTCTATGGAAAAAGTTGTTATCGACCAATCTTTTCTATAGAAAAGGTTTGTTATCGAGCAACTTTTCTATAGAAAAGGTTGTTGTCGACCAACTTTTCTATAAAAAAGGTTGTTATCGATAAACTTTTCTATATAAAAGTTGTTAGCGACCAACTTTTGTATAAAAAAGGTTGTTATTGGCAAACTTTTCTATAGGAAAAGTTGCGCAGGCAGTACAAAGGTACAGTGTGAATGTCGTGCTACAAAAATTTAAAAATGTTCACTTCTCTTTAATTTTTTTGCCAGAAATGAAGCGACGCATGCAAGAAAAATCCATTGATTTGGCCTTTATCACTGAAAATTGTACAATGTGAATATGGCATAACATAGGGATATACAAATCGAGATTTTTAATATGTTTACATTTACGAAATCCACTCGATTTCAACTGTCAATTCCATTGCTCAAACGTCAAATGAAATCGAATCGATTTCAGATGAAACCTGTTAACCCTGCGTTTACCCATGACAGGACATTTGATTACATGTATCGATTGATTGTAACCCAAAAAATTGCCTGTGTGACGTATGCTTGGTTTACATTTACGAAATCCACTCGATTTCAATTGTCAATTCCTTTGCGTATACGTCAAATGAAAACTCATCTGAAATCGATTCGATTTCATTTGACGTTTGAGCAATGGAATTGACAGTTGAAATCGAGTGGATTTCGTAAATGTAAACATAGTAGTAGACGTCCAGAAAACTGCAAAAACTAAAATTATGAATGAAAATCGTCGATTTCTTTATGTTTTCCTTTAACAAATTTTTTTTGTTCATGTTCTTTTGTTTTCAACACATTTCAATTACTATTTCACTTATTTTTACAAAAAATGTCAAAGATTTGTTGATCCGACTGTCTGTGAAAAATTATGGACAGCTGGGAAACAGCTGACAAATGTATGTAAATCAGAGTTGTATTTGAAGACAAATTGTCTGGTGTAAAGGCCTGGGTACATAAGCTGCCTCGCCTGCTTACCTTGCTTGCTTCTGATAAAAGAATAAAAAAAGTAAAGGGCAACCCAGTCCGAAATTTGCTCCACCTTCTTTATTCTTTTATTTTTATTATGTCAGAAATGAAGTAGGAAAGCAAGGCAACCAGGCGAGGCAGCTTATGTACCCAGACCTTAAACGCCTAGTAAAGTGTTCAATTTCATATATTGTCTGTCCAGAACCTGCAAGAAGCTACTATTTGGTCTGTTCCAGTACTGCAAGAATCTAATCATTTTTACTATTTTTCCGATAACATAAAGGAAAAAATGTTATCGTAGTAAAAAATAGCAGCTTCTTGCAGGTTCTGGAACATAGCAATTTTCTACTACGATATGTTATCGGAAAAAATAGTAAATATTAGCAGATTCTTGCAGTTCTGGAACAGACCAATAATTTAAATCGAACAAATTACGTATTTTATTACAGACAGTTTAGATGACAACATAGTATCATTGCCAATTTAATATTAATCATAAGAAATACTAAATAAATATTTTTTTCCTTTCTAGTACAATCTGGACTTTAATAGTATTACTGGGGGTCTTACATCCTCAATGCATGGTGATGACTTAGGTATGATATAACAACATACATATAGTAGTGTTTTCAAATAAAATATATATTTTTCGCTTAAAATTACAGCTGCCGGTGCCATGGATTCAAAGGGTACAAGCAATAGCAGCGACATAACTGGGTGACATTACGGTATGGCCCGCAGAGCCAAAGGAGATACAAGGAGAACGCGAGTCTCCTTTTTACTTTTTTGATTATTATTCACTGGTCAATGCTATCACGGCTTTCAGCAGCAGCAGCCACAACAACAGTATTTCAATATTTATATGGTCATTTTTCCATTTTATACGATTTTTCAAATTATACAATTTCTCTTACAATTTTATTATTTAAAAATTTTCTTAACAACAACAATAGGAAACTGGAGATTTGGTGTTCGATGTGTATGTTTATCTTCTTTGTCAAAGAAATATACTATATATTAAAGAAAAAACAATGTAATGAATGTTATTGAATTGTTGTGTAAAACATGTTTTGAACATTTTTTATTCTTTGTGGAATTTTGATCACATTATATAGAGAGACATTTTCATGTGTGTGTATAAACATTAACAAAAAACCAAAAATATCAACAGTATTCAACAACAACATCCACCCAGTAACTCTTTTAATCTCTAACTCAAATCAAGTATATAACAAATCTAACTATCCTATACACCATATATATAAAATATATACATTCATACATACATTTCTTATAATTACAAACAACATAATTTGTATTATTATTTACATTTAAAATATAAAAAAAAACAGAATATTTTGTGGAACGTAGAGCTTAACAAATATTACCTCAATGGTTGTTTATAATTGTAGTCCTGAGTACAACAAGAAAAAAATAAATAAATTATATTATAGAGTATATACATTTAATTAAGTTATAAACAAATTACCAATAGTTATTATTACAACTACATGTAAAATGTATTGCTAATGCTAATCATAAACATTAACAACAACACAAGTACGTATGTATTAAAAAATGAAAAAATATATAAGAGAGAAATAGACGGTTATATTCAAAACTCATTAAAAGCAAACAAAAAACTAAAACCCCAAACGAAAGGTGCATAGCTATAAGATTATCTACCAAAAACTAAGCCTAGCCTCTTATTTTGTTCCCCAAAACGAAGAAAAAAAAAACAAAACAATTTCATTCGCTTTTGTCATTATTTAACATCATCCCCCCACTAACTATCAACCTACGTACATAATGGTATTATTATCTCTTTTTCTCAATTAATTACTCTCAAACTTAATTCAAAACCTAAATCCCCATGAGAAAAAAGTAAAAATGTATTAAAACAATGCTATTTAAATGAAATGATAAATCCCCTGTAGTATTTTGCATGTCTTCTTAGAAAATCGAGCTAATTTTTATCCTCTTTGCATATTAACAAAACAATCTCTGTAAAAGAAACGTACATATTTATTAATTATATATACCAAAAAACCAAAATGCTTTAGTATTTTTCTTTAAAAACAAATTAAATTTATATAAAAAAAAAACAAATTATATATTTAATTAAAAATCATTTACAAAAGTAAAGTAAGATGCAAATGCTATGAAAATCTTTTACTTTTTTAATATTTTGGGCTAATATTTTGATCCCTCTTTTGCATTCATATCTAAAATGCATTTTACATTTGCACTTAAAACAGGTGTTTTGAGAGTTTACGTCATTTATTTGACAGATCTTGTATGAAATTGACAACTTAAACGATGCATGTTTTGTAAAACATGCTAAATGAAAATTGCGTTGAAGCATTTGAATCCCATCCCTACTTGAGCAAATACGTTGTTTATGTGACAGAGTTTTGAAGAAATTGACAACATAAATGATGCGTTTTTATGCGGGTTTTATTTAAACACGTCATTAATGATGTAAATGGTCACACTAGAGTGGTTTCGTATGTGAATTTAGGCGTACTTAAACGTCTGTTATGCTTGGTTTACATTGACGAAATCCACTCGATTTCATCTGTCAATTCCTTTGTGTATACGTCAAATGAAAACTCATCTGAAATCGATTGGATTTCATTTGACGTTTGAGTAATGGAATTGACAGTTGAAATCGAGTGGATTTCGTAAATGTAAACATAGTATTAGACTATGAACTTAAACTATTGGTCTGTTCCAGTACTACACATTTCTACACATTTTTACTCCGATAACCGATTTTTCCTTTATGTTATCGAAAAATATAGTAAAAATGTGTAGAAATGTGCAGTACTGGAACAGACCATATGATATAACCTGGTCACGGTCCACACTAGCGTGAATTTCATTAAAAAATTTCATGAAATTAGGCGTTCTTAAATCGAATTCCCCACTACAGCAATTTTATGATTTTACTCTACTATGGAAGGCGATCTAGAGACGCATTATTTCATGCAATTTTTTCAATGAAATCACCGGGACCGGGACCTGTCAATCCCATACAATATACGTCAAATAAAATCAAGTAGATTTACATTACTGACATTTGAAATCGAGTGGATTTATAAGTCTAAACATACTATTAGTCTCTGTTCACACTAGGGATAGGTAAGTCGACTTTCGATTAATCCACTTCTCACAGTCTAAAGTCTATAGGTCTGTACGATAACCCAAAAGTTTGTACAAATTTGCACAAACTTTTACAAAATGCTGTTCGATAACAAACTTGTAAAGCAAAAGAGAGCGAATTTGGAGACAATAGTGGGAGAATTTTGTTTTGTTTTTTTTTGCAAGGAAAATTTTTCTTGTAAGAACTTGCAAGTTTGATCAGCTGATTTAAATTCGAATGTTTTGTGGCGGACTTCTTGGCAAAAACAAAAAAACAAACGTTTGGTTATTACAATAAATAGAAATAAAAAAGGGAAAAATTATTAAATAAATTATGGAAAACGATAACGTAAATAAAATAACATCTTTGTGTTTATTTCAGCTTGAGTCCATATTTTGTTGTAATTCAATTGTTTGAATAACAACAAAATATTTTAAAGTGGATATGAAATTGATTAGTTGCGGGCGAAGGGTAGGGAATACTATAGTTTCAGTTGTCACCAAACAACTTCATCAGTTCCCATACAGCATATTTCTCATTTTATTTAATTTGCTAGATGGCTTTATTGACCTGTTTATCGATACAGAGTCGGCGAAAAAGGGAACTGATGAAGTTGTTTGGTGACAACTGAAACTATAGTATTCCCTACCCTTAGCCCGCAACCATGATGAAATTATAAGGTGGCGTAAAACGGCCAGCTGATTGGTTTCAATCTGTCAAATATTTTGTTATTGTGAATAAATTGTATGAAAACGTAAACAAACATTTTGACATATTGAAGAATTTTCGGCCAAAATAGAGTTGTTGTTAAATAGATCTTGCCCGCAACTAATCAATTTCATATCCACTTTAAAATATTTTGTTGTTATTCAAACAATTGAATTACAACAAAATATGGACTCAAGCTGAAATAAACACAAAGATGTAAAATTCTGCAGACCAACAATAAAAAACGCCAACAATAAATAAAATAACTTATTTTGTAGTTTGTGGTGACTACTTTTTTATTTTATTTATTTAATATTTTCCGCCAAATTCTTCTTCAAATCACCTGACTTCTTGCAAGTTATTGCAAATTGCTGTTCGATAACAATCTGCAAATTTTTAGCTTCGAGAGAGGTAAAATTGGTAAAGAGACGTTACTGAGAACTTGCTGAGTACTTGCAAGTACTTTTCACTTGCGAAGTTATCGTACAGACCTTTTAACTGAAAAGTTTTTTATCGAACAGCGTTTTGTAAAAGTTTGTACAAACTTTTGGGTTATCGAACCTAATTTCAAAAGAAAACTCGAAAATCAACGAATAGTGGATTATAATCGATTTTCTGCGGTTAAGGAAAAGTCGAATTTTAATGCTAAGTTTACATTTACGAAATCCACTCGATTTCAACTGCCAATTCCATAGCTCAAACGTCAAATGAAATCTCATCTGGATTTCATTTGACGTTTAACCTATGGATTTGACAGTTGAAATCGAGTGGATTTCGTAAATGTAAACCAAGCATAAGACAACTGAACCAACATTAAGTGGGGACAGTGAATACAAGATGTTACAACAAAAACCAAGGCGATTCGAGAGCAGGTCCTAAACTGAACTTTTCCGAAATGTTGTGTGGGAGGTACTCGAGGGAGTTTACCGATTGAGTCCATATTGGAACCTCATCTAAGTCTGGTAGAAATTTCATAATGAGCAAAGTATGGACCAAATCGGTTACTTTCTTCAAGAGTTATCGTACGCACAAATTTTCCGAACATTTTCGAACTTTTGTGGGGGAGGTACCCGAAGGAGTGGACCGATATAATCCATCTTTGAACTTGAACTAAGTTTGGACAAAATATTACGAAAGCCAAATTTTGGACCGAATCGCAGATCCGTTCGAGGGTTATCTTGCGCTCCAACCACTACACACGGTGTCATAGGGTTTTTTGTTACTTTCAGGCTATTTTCTCAGGAAGTATGGACTTGCCCCTAATGAAACTTACAGCGTCGTATAGAGGACAGCGAATACAACTTGCCTAAACAAAAATCAAAGCGATGCGAGACCAGGTCCTAAACTGAACTTTTCCATATTGGAACCTCATCTAGGATTGGTAGAAATTACACGATGTGCAAAGTATGGACCAAATCGGTTATTCCCTACAAGCGTTATCGTGCGCACAAGTTTTGCGACAATTTTTGAACATTTGTGGGGGAGGTATCTGAAGGAGTGGACCTATATGGCCCATCTTCGAACTTAAATCGAATCTAGACAAAATATTTCGATACCCAAAATTTGAACCAAATCGATTGATCCGTTCGAGAGTTATCGTGCGCACCAGCCTGCCAGACAGACAGACGGACGGACATTGCTAGATCTACTCAAAATTGTCTGAAACGGATATCGTACAAACATACTTGGGGTCTAAAACCATTATTTCGATGAGGCACATTTTTGGTCGTATCAAAGTGTAAATACCCTCTTTAGACTAAAGGCTGAGGGTATAAAAATCGATTGCTATCGATATTATCATTGAATTTTATATTAGGGGTTTTTAATCCGATAATATCGATACGCAAAGCTATTGCTCTCTTCCAGAACCTGCAAGAAACTACTATTTTTTACAACGATAGCATTTTTCCCATTATGTTATCGGAAAAAATAGTTAAAAATTAGTGGATTCTTGCAGTTCTGGAACAGGCCATATCTGTCAATATTGAATTTTTGAGAAATAAACGATATTATCGATAGTGCCATCGATTTTTTCTATTATTAAGAACGCCTAATACAACGCAATTTCTTTTACGAGGCGTTTGCACCAGATAAATTGTCTTCAAATACAACTCTGATTTACATGTGTTAGTAAATCAGAGTTGTATTTGTCGGCTGTCTCCCAGCTGTTCATCATTTTTTCGCAGACAGTCTGGTTAACAAATTTTTGACATTTTTGTAAAATAAGGTGTGGTAATAATTGAAATCTGTGGAAATCAAAAGAAGATGAACAAAAACATATGGCCTGTTCCCGTACTTTAAAGTAAGTAAAGTAAAAGTTGTATAAGTCGTAAACGATTTTCATATAAATTTTGTGTACGGGAACGCAAAATGTGTAAAAGTGGTAAAAATTGTAAAACCTTTTTAGTTCTGAAACAGAGCTATAATATCGGTCTGTTCCTTTACAGTTGAAAATGGTAAAACCGGCAAAAATAGTAAAAGTTGTAAACTGCTTTCATATGAATTGTATGGTGTCTGAAGTAAAGGAACGCTTTTCGAGTAAAAAGTGGTAAAACATAAAGATTCTTGCACGTAAAGGAACAGAGCTTATGTGAACGGAAAACAAAAATAAATCGATGATTTTCATTCATAATTTTATGCCAAGTTTACACTTGCGCTCCAAAATCCACTGGATTTCACGAAATCCTGAAAAACACCCCGGTGTTTACACTTATTTTTTGTTGATTTCAAACATATCACAATGATAAAGGTAGATGCATATGCGCAGCTGATCGAACATGAATTTTCAAAACAATTTATTGTAAATTGATTTAATCGTCTAAAATATATACGACAATATAGAACTTTACAACTTTATTTGGAAAATTATCGTAAAATTATCTATATATCGTATTAATTGTGTATAGTACTAACAAATGAAAAAATAAAAAATTATCCCAGCAAAATTTTATGGAAGTGGTTCCATGAGATGCCATGATTTCACTGGATCTTTTGCATTGGTTCAAATGAAGTCGTGAAAGATCCGATCTTTTCATCAGCATTTGAACCCATTCGAAGGAAGTCGTGAAAGATCCGATCGTTTCATCAGCATTTGAATCAATTCAAAGGAAGTCGTGATAGATCCGATCTTTTCCTTAGCATTTGAACCCATTCCATCGATGCAATAGAGATGAATTTTGTGTTTTTATTTTACACATGTATATATTCTTTTATTTATATAAATATGTACATTTAAAGCAATGTAAGATTTATTATGCTAGGAAGTCCGTCCCAATCATTGAGCTAAAAGTAGAGTCGGACTGCACTCTTTGGTATTAGTCGTGTTCCTTTACGTGCCTGAGGTTACCAGTTTTTACCCGCAAAGTGTTTCCTTACTTTTAAAAGCATACAATTTATATGAGAGCAGTTCACCACTTTTACCATTTTTGCAACAACTACAATTTTTAAAAGTAATGGAACAGATCAATTATAAAAGTTTCCTTGCCTCCTCTAGAGAACCCTGCTCAACAAGTCGATTTGTAGGTCCCTAAACGTTGTAAAATAAAATTCACGAAATAGTAATCTGCAGTTGGAGTAAAATCCTTTTGGAAGATGAATAAAAACCTGTTGCGGATGAAGTAAACTCTGTTGCGTGCAGCGTGTTTAGACTGCAACAGCTGGGACGGCCGGAAGTCAAGTTTCTCACTTAAATTTACAACCAGTCGCTTGCCAAACACATCGTTTCCGAAGTCTGGAAAATAGGCCAGCTACTGAAACCCGAAAAGGATGCCAGCAAAGGTGAATCTTACAAACCGATTTCGCTTTTGTAGCCCGTAGCAAGGACCCTTGTGGCTATAGTTCTTCCAGCATCAGAAATAACTTTCCAGTTGCCGATCATTAGCATAGGATCCGCACAACAACTGCGCTGAAGGCCATCTCCATATTAGCAGAGGACTCACTCAGAGCAAGCCGTGCTCATAATCTAGAAAGAGAAGTCTAACGTTACAAGAGAGAACCTCTAGATCAACAAGCCTTTCAACCAGGTTTAAGTAGCGTTCACACGAATGCAGTCGCAGATGCAGTAAACGGTTATCGTGTGAATGCGGTCCTTGGAGAACATCCACCATCTATCGCAGCTGAGAAGTACCAGCTTGTCAGGACAAACCAGAGTAGTTTTGGGTCAATACGCTCGGGATGGTGCAGCCGTCAAAATTCCTATAGGGCAAGTACTGATGACACCGTGGAAAACATCTGCCCAGCATACAGCACAGGCCCCCACGACACACTGCTCCTTTTCAATTGCCCTACCAATCCTGCTAAGAAACTTACGTTTGCAGCTTTGTGGTTACAAACCATATAAATAGCGAAATAGCCACATTCTTACGACTGATAGACCCAGAGTCAGATTAAGCAGAAAAATGAGAATACAAACATATTAACTACTGTTACAACAACGAGAACAAACTGCCATTATGGATGTAAACTTTATGATGATAAATAAATTATAGATATTTCATTAATTCCTTTGAATTAATAAAATAAAAAAAATCATTTTTCAATACAGCATTTTCCATTCTCCGAACAAGACGTGAAAATTACATGCCAAAGGGTTGGTGAAAATGGCATGCCAAAGTTTAGTGAAAATGCTATTCTTGGGAATTTGTTAAGATGTCATGCCAAAGGATTGGTATAGATGCCATGCCAAAGAATTGTTGAAGACGCCATTCCGTCGAGTAAGTAAAGATGACATGCTTAGGATCTGAAAATGAATTGCATCTTTTGCGGGTCACGCTCTTGTAAAAAGAATGAGTGAAGATGCTGAAAAAATGACATTCCATTTCACTCGCACCCATTCTTGAATAGCATCTTTGACATCGAACATTTTCCTGGGATTTTATGGTTGAGACATCATAATAATAAATTTTGATAGATAAAAGTTTTGCTCAGAATCTGCAAAATATTAGTACTTGCAGGAGTTTTTCCATTTAGTGCTAAAAATGCGTTCCCTTACTCCGAAATCTAGCAAGACTTGCACTTCTCTTTAAACAAAAGTAGCGCCGAATAACACCCTCTTCTCCTGTTTTCTGCCATAAAATTTTGGCCTAGTAGAAACTAGCAGCAAGCATGTTCATATGTTCATTGGTATCTAATATTATAGCTGATACGTTGATTTTGACATTTCTGCTGGAGTTTTTGCAATTTCCATCATTTTTCCGTTCCCGTATTTTTTACGAAATTTGTATGGGGAAGCAATTTTTGACAATTCGGTCTATTTTCTAACATTACCATTAAAAAAGTACGGGAACACAATGAAAAATATCATTGTAACAATGTAATTTAATATTTTTTCACATTGTTTACAAATTTTGATATTAACATTTTTTGTTCCAGCAATTCGCACATCTACCTTGTTTATTGTGATACGTGAAAAGTGTTGCAACTTTTGGTACTTTTTTAGGCAAAAGCAAGGTTGTATATCATGTGTACTGTGATTTCGATGTTGATTTCGCTGAAATCACGAAATTAGATGATTTTATTTTTGTATGCGAAATCATGATAAAATTTGCTTGATTCCGCGCGAAATCACGAAACGACGCCGAATGTAAACCAAGCATTACAACTGTTTTTGCAGTTGTCGGGATCCCTAATGGCCCCGGCACATACGGTACGTTGTGCGTTGCGTCACGCGTTGGAAACAACAACCACATGAAAAAAATGTAAGTGATGCCAAGTTTGTTCTTGAAGTTTTCATGTGGTTGTTGTAACGCGACGCACAACGTACTGTATGTGCCGGGGCCATAAGTCACACAGGAAGTTTTGGGTTTTTGACAATCAATACGTGAACTCAACTGTCTTGTCATGTGTAAACGCATGGTTAAGGGTTGTTTACACCATCTATCAATGTCATATGAGCTGCCATTTCTTTCACCCATTCGACATTCTCTATGTTTGTCAAAATTGACGTCATCCATACAACTTTCAATTTGTGTGTTCATACCTGCAAGTGTTATTTTCGTATGACATAACCTAAAAATATAAAAACAGCTGTTTTTGTCATTATTTACATTTATTGTTGAGTTGCAATTTTGCGCAAATTTTAATTTTGGTTGAAGGAAACTGAATTGGTGTTTGGAGTTATAGAGGCATTCATGTTTTTGCCACCAAACAATCATTTCAAAGTCTGCTTCTTTCAACCAATCGATCTGAAAATAACATTATAAACGCCATTTATTTACTTTACTGAATATTTAAATATACATACCTTTCCATTTTCTTTTTAAACGATTTTGTTTTTCATTTTTTGTTTGAGAATGTCAGAAAACAGCTCATAAATTTATGTTTACATACGAGAATGCCGTATCAAATAGAGCGCTCCCTAAATGAAAAATTTACATATGAGTTGCCAAATCATTTTGATAGATGAAAATTTTCATAGTGGTTACACTATAGCCCTGTTCCTTTACGTTCAAGAATCTTCAAGTTTTACAACTTTTTACTCGAAAAGCGTTCCTTTACTTCAGACACAATACAATTCATATGGGAGCAGTTTTCAACTTTTACTACTCTTGCCGGTTTTACCATTTTCAGAAGTAAAGGAACAGACCATATGTGTACAATATTCGCAGGTAGAAAATTTGGCATCTCATACGACATTGATAGATGGTGTAAACAACCCTTTACGAAACCGCTCTAGTGTCATGGCACATTAATACAGGTAGCCGCATCAAAGTTAATTAATTGAAAACACAAAACTACAAAAAAAAAAACTTTAAACGAAAAGTTGCGAATTTTTGATGAGTTTTTGTAATATTAGGTCTGTTCCTTTACGTGCAAGAATCTTCAAGTTTTACCATTTTTTACCCGAAAAGCGTTCCTTTACTTCAGACACAATGCAATTCATATGGGAGCAGTTTACAACTTTTACTACTTTTACCGGTTTTACTATTTTCAACAGTAAAGGAACAGACCAATTTTGTTTACTTATACCTTCCTTATGAAATTTTTATAAACAAATTGTGTGAATTGCTTTATTTTTGGAAAACATTTTTGACATTACAGGGGCTGGATTCTGGTTCTATGAAAATTTGGAATGAAGAATATTTTCTTCATATTTTTTTTCATTTGACAGTTTTTTTTTATAAAAGTTATCATGTCATATTTTCATAGAAACAGAATTGAGAACTCATGGCATAAGTAAAGAGGTAGATTTAAATGAAAACAATCTATAGATTGTTACACGATATGTTTTTTGCATATGAGTTGTCACTTCTCCCATACAAAATGTATATGCAAAGTGACAACTCATATGTAAAAAACATATCGTGTAAAGTACCCATTAGTAAACACAAAAGCAACAAGTGGGTTTGTTTGCAATACCTTTTTTGAGCATTTTATTAAAAATCGCGGAAAATGAATGAAGTGTAAAAGTTTCTCCACATAATCGAATAGTGGATATGATAAAATGATTATTTCAATGCAAAGCTGACGAATTTCTTACATTAAAAATGTTCTAAAAACAATTTTAAAAATCATTGAATTCGATTGTTTTTAAAATTGTTTGGCATATTATTCAAACAGCACACACACATACACAGTTTAAGTATATTGTATTCAAGATCTATTTAACAGGTCACGTAAGTAGCACAACAACAACTTCTTTTTGGCTGAAAATTCTTCAATATGTCAAAATGTTTGTTTACGTTTTCATACAATTCATTCACAATAACAAAAAATTTGACGGTTTGAAACCAATCAGCTAGTCGTTTTACGCCACCTTATTATTTCATCATGTATTGTATTGAAGTTTTAGGTACACTCGAAAAAAAATTAAACTGACAGAAAGCTTTAGCTAACCTTTCTTATTAAACCATGTGAGAACTGGTTTTACATTGCTTAAACGTCAAATGAAATCCAATCGAAAAGGTTGAAAAGAAAAGGTTGTTATAGACCACCTTTTCAATAGCAAAAATTGTTATCGACCACCTTTTCTATAGCAAAAGTTGTTATCGACCACAATTTCTATAGAAAAGGTTGTTGTCGACCACCTTTTCTATCGAAACGTTGTTATCGACCACCTTTTCTATCGAAAAGATTGTTATCGACCACCTTTTCTAAAGAAAAGGTTGTTATCGACCACGTTTTCTATAGAAATGGTTGTTATCAACCACCCTATTTATGGAAAGTGTTATCGACCACCTTTTCTATAGAAAAGGTTGCTGTCGACCACATTTTCTATAGAAAATGTTGTTATCGACCACCTTTTCGTCGTTGTCGACCGCCTTTTCAATAGCAAAAATTGTTATCGACCACCTTTTCTATAGCAAAAGTTGTTGTCGTCCACAATTTCTGGACAAAAGTTTGTTGTCAGCCACCTTTTCTGTAGAAAAGTTTGTTGTCGACCACCTTTTCTATAGAAAAGGTTGTTGTCGACCACCTTTTCCATAGAAAAAGGTTGTTATCGACCACCTTTTCCATAGAAAAAGGTTGTTATCGACCACCTTTTCCATAGAAAAAGGTTGTTATCGACCACCTTTTCTATAGAAAAGGATGTTGTCGAGCACCTTTTCTATAGAAAAGGTTGTTATTGACCACCTTTTCTATAGAAAAGGTTGTTACCTACCACCTTTTCTAAAGAAAAGGTTGTTATCGACCACGTTTTCTATAGAAATGGTTGCTATCGACTATCTTTTCCTCTATAAATTTAATGTCTGTTCCTTCAAGAATTTACTAATTTTTACTTCTATAACAATTTTTCCTTTATGATATTGAAATATAGGGAAAATTAGTAGATTCTTGCAGTTGTGGAACAGACCAGGGGCTGCATTCTTGTTCTATGAAAATTTGAAATGAAAAATATTTTCTTTATACTTTTTTCATTTAACATTTGTTCATAATATTTTTCATTTCACATATTCATAGAACAAGAACTGATACCCAGGAGAGTTTTTCATTTGATGCAAACATGGTATAAGTTATTAATGGTTTTGCAAAAAACCTTATCATATAGGAACGCCTTTCTTGAGTGTAGATGTTATTGTGCAAAACTGAATCAGCTGGCATCACTGCGAAAGAGGTGTGAGCTCAGCTCTCTCATTCTCTCTTTGCACTTGTTTATGTTATTGACTGCGTTGAACTGCATTTCATAGAGGGCGGCGCTGCTCTTTATGTTCAAGAAGTTTTCAAATAAAATTTAATTTTATAAATAAAGTTCAACATAACTAAACGTGAAATGTACATAAATGTTAATTTTTTCTTCTAAAAACATTTTCATCATATTATTCTTTGTAAATAATGGCATTGAATGACATGCTAACGCCGTTATTCCCCATTGTAGTGGGCCGTAGGAATTCAGTGTGGCTCTCTCTTTCTCTCTGCTCTCTGGTGTAAATTGATTGATATATATTTATTTTGCGGAGGTGTTGTTTTTGATTGCAAAATAATATTTTTTTACGAAATATAAAACGAATTAAAACTTGGAAAAACAATAAAAAATCCAAGATGAAAAACTAAAGGTTCATGCCTTGGCAAACGCTAAACATTAAATCGAATATAACAAGTGGAAATATAAGTAAATTTATAGAAAATTATTATAATGTTTTTACTCTCTCTTCCGCTGCAATGAAGAAAATATTTGTATTTTATTTGTGAACCGCATAATAGAAGAACGAACACCCATTGCAGAAGCGCAGAGCAAAGAACTACGAAAAACCACTGGCTGGCTCTATATAGCTGGATGTGAAAGGATATTGGAATTGAGGTATGATACTCCAAGTGCTAGTGATAACAAATTGATGGTGTATCTGTCCGTTTCTCGTACGTTCGTCCGTCTGTTTGCCTGTCTGAAAGTCTCTCCCTTTTTTTAATAGAAACTGCTGTCGAGCCCATTTTTTCTTCATAATGGTATGATTGCGGCCAACGCAACTTTTTCTTTTGATTGTGTGTTTGGTATAATATTTAATATTAATCTTTTATTTATTACTATAGTTTTTCTATGATAAACCATTTGTTTATTGTATTTAATTACAAAACAACCACATTGTGCTAAATATATAAATAATATGGCTTTTTGTTTACATACATATTTAGTGTATGAAGAACATACATACTACTACTATACACTTGGGTGAGATACAAAACTTTACCGCTGTCTGTCTGATTCTGATTAGATGATGTTGCGCTGATGATGATTATGATGGTGAGGTCGTCATTATGAACGTGTGGTTTCTAATTTTTCCCATACATATGTCCGAAAACAAAAACACCAAACACACATCACATATGTCCACATATGCATATTCATTCGTAAATAGATTTCACATGAGTTTTGTTTTTGTCTGAGAAATAATTGGCTCACGCAATTATTGAACTTTCCCAAAACAAACAACAAAGTATTTCATGTTCTAATTGTTATTGAATACATTTCATTGGTCCATTCTTCTTTCCAGCATCAACGGTGGGAACTAAACCAACTAAAAAGTAAAAGTTGAATTACCCAAATGTATCCATGATTTAATGTATCCGTTCAAAAGCTACAAACTATCTTGAAGATATTAATCTGAGACACACACAAAGAAGAGAATAGAATACTAAATAAAGCATGTCTCAAAATTCTAACCAAAGTAAGTAGCACTGGGGTCCAAAATATTACCACAAATTTTAATTAATTTTTGTTTCTTTTTATTGAAGGTAATCACCATACATCACTGAATGTCTTTAATTTGAATGTCTACTGGCCCAATAATCTTCATCATGCGGTCAGTGTCGATGAACAGAAGGACACAGTCCAAGATGTCATTGAGAAAACTGTGTCCATGGTACCCTATGCCAAGAAGCCCAATCCACGTTATTATGCTTTGCGTTTGCAAAATATGGTCACCAAAGAAACTCTGTGGATGAATAAAACAACGAAAATACAAAAATTACTCGAACACATTTGGAACTCAACATGCCCCAACACGGAGTGTCCCCAACAAAAGTCTCAACATATACCGCCAACTGTAAATGTTAACGATAAGCTTAGCGTTTGGAGGCCAGAGTTGCGTATAAGATATTTGCCATACAGTCTCCGGGAACTATTCAATGAAGATAAAATCACATGTTATTTCTATTTTGATCAGGTATGTCAACAAACGTCCATACGTTTACTAGCCTTTAGGATTTTTATCCATTTACTCATATTTATTTTTCTTTTCTCTAGGTTAAACAAGATTTTATTCAATCGAATTCGACGAGTATCGACTTTGATAGTGCAATACAATTGTGTTGCCTCAGTATGCTGCATTATTTTCGAAATATGACCACACCGATACCAGATAAAAAGACCCAACATGTGGAACATATAGACAAAGAAGTGGGATTTAATCAATTTCTACCAAAAACTGTGATATCTTCAACAAAGCCAAAGAATCTGAAAAAAGTGATACTCGCAACATATAAAAAATTGTACCATTTAACCGATATCGAATACATAAGCAAGTAAGTGTAGGATATGACTGAAAATATTCCAAAATATTTTCTGATTAAAATATGTAATTTCTTTTTTATTTCGTCGTTTTAGGTATTTCGATATTTTGAAAAATTTCTACGAAACAGAATATGAAAAGTTTTCCGTAACGCTAAGCTCGTCTTGGAACATATCGGGGTATCTTTATGTTGGCCCAAAAATAGGTAAGCATGAAGCAAACATGTCAGTGTCAACAACAGTACACTTTTCCTCGGGAAAGGGTCTTATAAAGAACCCTTTCCTTGGGGAAGGGTGTTATAAAGCATCCTTTCCTCGGGAAAAGGTCCTGCAAAGCACTCTTTCCTCGGGAAAGAGTTTTATAAAGCACCCTTTCCTCGGGAAAGGGTATTATAAAGAACCTTTTGCTAGGGAAAGTGTCTTATAAAGAACCCTTTCCTCGGGAAAGGGTATTATAATGAACCTTTTGCTAGGGAAAGTTTCTTATAAAGAACCCTTTCCTCGGGAAAGGGTATTATAAAGAACCTTTTGCTAGGGAAAGTGTCTTATAAAGCACCCTTTCCTCGGGAAAGGGTTTCATAAAGCACCATTTTCTCGGGAAAGGATCTTATAAAGCACTCTTTCCTCGGGAAAGGATCTTATAAAGCACTCTTTCCTCGGGAAACGGACTTATAAAGCACTCTTTCCTCAGGAAACGGACTTATAAAGCACCCTTTCCTCGGGAAAGTGTCTTATAAAGCACCCTTTCCTCTGGAGAGAGTCTTAAGAAGCAAACTTTCTTCTGGAAATGGTCTTAAGAAGCTCCCTTTCCTCTGGAAATGGTCTTCTAAAGCACCCCTTCCTCTGGAAAGTGTCTTATAAAGAACCTTTTGCTAGGGAAAGTGTCTTATAAAGCACTCTTTCCTCGGGAAAGGGTCTTATAAAGCACCCTTTCCTCGGAAAAGGGTCTTATAAAGCACCCTTTCCTCGGGAAAAGGTCTTATAAAGAACACTTTCCTCGGGAAAGGGTCTTATAAAGCACCCTTTCCTCGGGAAAGGGTATCATAAAGCACCCTTTCCTCGGGAAAGGGTTTCATAAAGCACAATTTCCTCGGGAAAGTGTCTTATAAAGCACCCTTTCCTCGGGAAAGTGTCTTATAAAGCACCCTTTCCTCGGGAAAGTGTCTTATAAAGCACCCTTTCCTCTGCAGAGTGCCTTAAGAAGCAAACTTTCCTCTTAATGGTCTTAAGAAGCACCCTTTCCTCTGGAAATGGTCTTATAAAGCACCCTTTCCTCTGGAAAGTGTCTTATAAAGTACATTTTCGCCTTATAAAATACCCTTTCCTATAGAAAGGGAAGAGATGCTTTATAAAGCAGAATAATTATTTTTTAAATGTTTTGTTTTTAATTTCTTCTATGTATTTTTTCAGGCATTTCATATCAAACCCATCCCCAGGCCAATATGACACAAGTGGCCACATTTAAAGATATAAATCGTATTACCACTTTATTTCTACCCAAAGAAGATACACATTCCAACAATGAAAAGAGTTTATTGAAATCATTAACACCCAGTATTGATGATAATATGATGGGTGGCGGTCAGCAGGGTAAACCATGTCGATGTCGTGAAATGAAAACACAAGTTAAGATAACTACCACGAGTAATGATGAAGATTTGGTGATAACATGTAATGGTTATAATGTAAGTCCCTCTCCGCGCACATACATACAACAAATATTTATAATATTTGTTTTGTTTGTTTTTAGACTGCTACAAGTATTGCAGATCTTATTGAGGGTTATTGCCTTTTGATTAGCAATAATCAAGTATGTACCCTATGGAATCCCATTGGTAATGCAAAAAATGACACCACAAATTCACTAAACAATGGCGGTGGTGGTGATCACACAAACGACACGAATTCTAGCGAAAATTCTAAACCAAAATTAAGTGAAGATTATGCTGAACTGGGTTTGGCCGATGAGGAAGGAGATTATTCTACACCAGCTGGTGAGTGGAAAAAAAGCAATAAAATAAAGTAATTTAATTAATTTTTTTTATCTTATATTCGTAGTAAGAAACTATGAACTGGATCGTTCGGAAATAACCCTAAATAATACCATTGGTGTGGGTCAGTTTGGTGATGTCTATATTGGCACTTATCACACAAAAGTCAAGTGTTCCGGTAAAGGAGATAAAAATGATGGTAATTCTGCTGTTATCCAGGTGGCAGTTAAGACATGTAAAACAAATGATGACCCAGAGAAAATGGAAAGATTTCTTGAGGAAGCATGTAAGTAGCAACAGTGTGATATATGCAAATTAAAATACACCTCCTCCTACCCAAGAAAATCTTATTTAATAATTGCATTTTTTTCTTTATTTCTTTTTTTAGATGTCATGCAAAAGTTCGATCATCCCCACATTATACGTTTAATTGGTATATGTAGTGAATCTCCAGTATGGATTGTCATGGAATTAGCCGAATATGGTGAACTGCGAGCATATCTTAAATCAAATGCTGAGAAGTAAGATAACATTGTGTGAATAAGTTTTTTAATGACATTTCTAATTGTTTTCTTTGCTTCTTGTTTGTTTTTGTTGTAGATTAAGACGTGAAACTTTGCTGATGTATTGTTATCAGCTATCTACTGCCCTTAGCTATTTGGAATCTAAGAAGTTTGTGCATCGAGATATTGCGGCACGTAATGTCTTAGTTAGTTCACCTACTTGCATAAAGGTATGTAGAAGAGCACACACAATCTTAGATTATAATATTTACATATATGTTTGTTATCGACTGCCTCCTATCAGCAGATATGGGAGGGATGCTGTTTAAATATGTTTGCTTTTGTTGTTGCAATATGAAACAAACATAGCATCCTTACTAAAAAAGGGTAGATAAGAATGGTATGGAAGAATTGGGAGATCCATACATATTTATATATAAACAATTTAATATCGCATCACATAAGCGCTGGACCAAATGACTGCTTCCCCACGTACACCTGAATAAGGAGAAAGAATGCTGCTCTTCAAATTAAAAATACTACTAAAAATAAATGGGAACTTATTCTTATCGTCGTCTCGATAATGGTATGACATCACTTTTGGAGACATTTTGGAGAAAGTTAAATATATGGGTCTTGACTTTTCGGAAATGTCTCGCTTTAACACCATTATGTTGCTTAGGGGCACCTCTTCGATCGGGTTAAAATTTTTACCACAGGTAGTGCTGATTACAATGATATATAGCTCTCCTGGGTGAAGTTCGTACTTCTCGAGATATGAAATGCACACTTATTTTACGACCTCATTGTATACAAATGGATAGCGGAAATGTAAAAGCCTCTGAAGATGCACAGGTTGATGGGAAAATAATTTCTACATAGAACTACCATAAAATTCTCAAGGTAATATTTGACAACGTGTTGAAATCGCCCAGCCACAGCCATCTGCGACAAGTTGAAAGGGCTTAAGAAGCCACCATTCCCCTTAAAAAGGGCTTTAGCCCACTTTCTGCGGAAAGACCCTTAAGAAGTCACCTTTTTTTTCTCTGGAAAGAGTCCACCTTTCCTCGGGAAAGCATCAGAAGCATCCTTTCCTCTGAAAAGGGTTTTAAAAAGCACACTTTCCTCTTGTAAGGGTTTTAAAGAAGCACCCTTTTCTCTGAAATGGGTCTAAAATAGCACTCTGGAATGTTTCTTAAAGAGCAACCTTTCCTCTGGAATGGTTCTTAAAGAGCAACCTTTCCTCTGGAATGGGTCTTAAGGAGCACCATTTCCTCTGGAATCGGTCTTAAGAAGCACCCTTTCCTCCGGAATGGGTCTTAAGAAGCAGCCTTTCCTCTGGAATGGGTCTTAAGAAGCACCCTTTCCTCTGGAATGGGTCTTAAGAAGCACCCTTCGCTCTGGAATGGATCTTAAGAAGCACCCTTCGCTCTGGAGTGGGTCTTAAGAAGAACCCTATCCTTTGGAATGTATCTTAAGAAGCAACCCTTTCCTCTGGAAAGGCTCTTAAGAAGCCACATTTTCCCTACAAAGGGTCTTAAAGAGCACCATTTCCTCTGGAATGGGTCTTAAAAAGCGCCCTTTCCTCTGGAATGGGTCTTAAGAAGCGCCCTTTCCTCTGGAATGGGTCTTAAGAAGCACACTTTCCTCTGGAATGGGTCTTAAAGAGCACCATTTCCTCTGGAATGGGTCTTAAAGAGCACCATTTCCTCTGGAATGGGTCTTAAAGAGCACCCTTTCCTCTGGAATAGGTCTTAAGAAGCACCATTTCCTCTGGAATGGGTCTTAAGAAGCACACTTTCCTCTGGAATGGGTCTTAAGAAGCACACTTTCCTCTGGAATGGGTCTTAAGAAGCAACCTTTCCTCTGGAATGGGTCTTAAGAAGCAACCTTTCCTCTGGAATGGGTTTTAAGAAGAACCCTATCTTTTGGAATGGATCTTAAGAAGCACCCTTCCCTCTGGAATGGGTCTTAAGAAGCATCCTTTCCTCTGGAATGGGTCTTAAGAAGCACCCTTTCCTCTGGAATGGTTCTTAAGAAGCACCCTTTCCTCTGGAGTGGGCCTTAACAAGCACCCTTTCCTCTGGAATGGGTCTTAAGAACCACCCTTTCCTCTGGAATGGGCCTTAAGAAGAACTCTTTCCACTGGAAAGGCTCTTAAGAAACCACATTTTCTCTGGAAAGGGTCTTAAGAAGCACCCTTTTCTTGGGAAAGAGTCTTAAGAAGCACCCTTTCCTTGGGAAAGAGTCTTAAGAAGCACCCTTCCTTGGGAAAGAGTCTTAAGAAGTATCCTTCCCTGTGAAAATGGTCTTAGGAAGAACCCTTCCTCTGAAACGTTCTTAGAATTCACGCTTTCCCCTGGAAAGGGTCTTAGGAAGGACCATTTTCTCTGTAAAGGGTTTTAGGAAGCACCATTTTATCTAAAAATGGTTTTAGGAAGCACCCTTTCCATTGAAAAGGGCGTTAAGATGGGCCTTATGAAGCACTCTATCGTCTGGGAAGGGTCTTGGGAAGCATCCTTTCATCTGTTAAGGGCCTTAGGAAGCACTCTGTCCCCTGGAAAGGGTCTTAAGCAGCGCCCTTTCCTGTAGAAAGGGTCTTAAGCAGCACCCTTTCCTGTAGAAAGGGTCTTAAGCAGCACCCTTTCCTGTAGAAAGGGTCTTAAGAAGCACCCTTTCCTGTAAAAAGCATCTTAAGAAGCACCCTTTACTCTGGGAAGGATCTTAAGAAACAATATTTTCTATGGAGATGGTCTGAAAAAGCACCCTTTCCTATGGAGAGGATCATATGAAGCACTCTTTCCTCGGGAAATTAAGCACTCTTTCCTCTTTAAATGGTCGTAAGAAGATCGTTTTCCTCTGGAAATGGTCTTCAGATTAACCCCTTTCCTATGGAAATGATCTTAAGAAACACCCTTTTATTTGGAAATGGTCTTAAGAATCATACTTTTCTCTGCATTCTCTAAGGGGGCCCTTTTTCCAGAATTCGAGATTTATTACGGCTGGTTTTGACCTCAGGTAACATCTGTATTATCATCCAACCATCGCAAACTGTGGTTATACCTGCTCGGCTGGACGGGATCAAAAACGTCCGCGATCACCTTCTTTCCCAGGGTTCAATAATGTCTTTACTGTTTCTCACAGTTTGCGTGATTCGTTTCCAACGTTACGGCACTTTAAGTACATTTTTCTCTAGTGTCCACCCACTTTTCCAATGTCATTTCTATTACTCTGGTGCCAATAGGGTTAGTACGGCAAAGCTCATCACCTCAATCATCTCTCCTGGGATTTTAAGTCCAATTTCGGGGATTATCATTTATACACAAAACATAATTGTCGCAATTGGGTTGATTGGGGTTATTATCTAGCATCAGAACTTCTATTATATTCTTCTTCTTCCCATGTGTTTTGTCACTGAATTACTGTAATTTGGAGGTTTTCACAAAGGTCTGTTTTAACCTTTTTTTTGTTTATTTTTATTATACTTTTATGAAAATTCACACTTCATTTCGAAAATTGTTGAGAGCTATGTATTTAAATGTATTATTCAAATATTTAAATTATAAATATTTCGCACACTAAATTATTGTTAAATTATATTGGTTTTGGAAAACGTTTATCGTCTAGCCGAAGCTCTTCCTCTGCCCCTGCCTCTGGGGCCGCCGCCTCGGCCACGTGTTCCTCTACCACGGCCTCGATTTCCAGCGCGATTATTTTCCTTTTTCTTAGCCTTTGTCTTGGTGGTGTCGTCTATTAGGAGCGTCTCAAGCGGCAAGCTATCCGGCAAAATAAAATATCTAATGTTATTGCCTCGTACGCTAAGGGTTTCCAATTGTACTGGATCTCTGCCTTTAATGGTCATCTTTACAGACTTCAAATGTGTATTCATGGCAACATCCACACCCGTTATAGTTCCGTGGATTTGTGTACCATTTTTCAACTCCATAGTTGTTGTTTCATGGCTTAATTTCATTAAAAATCGCACAAGTTTCATTTTTGCTTCACAATTTTACGCCCGGATTTTGCAATAAATTGATAACAAACTAAAAAATTGTGTGAAATGACGCCAAATTGTGACAGATATCAAAGTTACGCGTAATTGATGACGCCGGCAAACATTATTTTAATGACACAAGGGTGTGTGTTTTGTGGTATGGCAACAAATGAATGGCATTGCCAGATGAAAAAAAGCGCAAGAGAATTGTAATGAATGAAATTTCTTGATTTGAGAGATAGTTTGTCAATGAAATGTTTTTAAAATATTTTACTAATGTTTGTTTTTTATTAAATTCCAAAGTGCGGTAACAGATTCAGACAAATTTGGTGCGTTTTTTTGTTGAACTTGTTGGCTTATTACTGCCCAAAAAACAATTACCAGTAGTTGCTTGTCTAGATGTCCCATATACAGATCCGTTATCCGTTACTCATAATGCAAATTCTTGTCAAATTTGTTGAAAAAGAAAAGCAATATTTTCATTGTTCGGCTCAAACAGGGCTTTTATAAATAACACAACGAAAAATGTATTAACAAATTAAGCCGAAAAAAGATTTTATGAAAAAAGTGACTAAAGCCGGAACACACTTTCCCAAAGGTCTGATACTGAATTTAAGAGCAAATGTTTAGGCTTTGTTGATACATCTAATTTTTACCCACAGATGTCACGGCGTGTGCACCAATATCATAAAAAATCGTTCTTGAATTGTCGTTTTTTAACTTTCGTGGCACTATCCACGAAGTATGGATGTCCTATCGAAAAAATTATACTGCATTGTTTATATCAATTCACAGTTTTTTATTCTTTTCTTCACATTTTGTTTTTAGTTGGCTGATTTCGGTTTATCCCGCTGGGTATCGGAGCAATCGTATTATCATTCCAGTACTTGTATGCTGCCAATAAAGTGGATGGCACCGGAATCTATAAATTTCCGTAGATTTACCATTGCCAGTGATGTTTGGATGTTTGGTAAGAACGGGGCAAATATGTAAATTAGCTTTTTTCTTTTCTAACCATTTATATATCATTCCATAGGTGTATGTGCCTGGGAGATCTTAATGTTGGGCGTAAAGCCATTCCAGGGTATTAAAAACAGTGACATTATTGCCAAATTGGAAAATGGTGAACGTTTGCCTTTTCCCAACAACTGTCCCCCACGGTTATATTCTTTGCTGTCACAATGTTGGACCTATGAACCATCGAAAAGACCAAATTTCAAGCGGATCAAGGAGACACTATAGTAAGTTTTATGCCCAACAACTTTTTAAGGCGTCAATATCATTTTTTTTAATATTTCTAGTGAAATTCTCATTGAGGAAAGGGCGGCTGGTTTTGATTCCATGAACAAAGAGAATTCGGGATTCTTTTCCATGGTCAATAGCAACAGTGATTTGGATATGCCACCCTCAAAACCATCCAAGACACCACAGTTGGTGGGAGGTAAGATATTTTCCCTCTATAAGATTTTGAATAAATTTTAAATTTTGTTTGTTTCTTGTAGACAACTCGAAATTTTCCTCAAATTCAGCGGATAAAAATTCCAGTGCCCTTGGCAGCCCCCAGACTTATATCATAGCACAAAATCCCGAAATCTTGGCCCGTCTTATGAAGGAAAATGAAAATCGTGGCATTAATCCTGCAGCATATACAACACCTGCCTCGGTATTTAATACATTAGCTGTAGAAGTAGATACTACCAAGACCACCAATAATGATATAGCTTTAAAGACAAGTAAACTTCCGGTTTCGGAATTTCTAAAATTAGACAATACAATAACCAGGGAAGAGAAGGCCACAGTTTTGCATAGGCTACAACAGGATAAACAGCAAATTTTGCAACAAAAGACAAATAATGAGGCAACAATTCAAGCACAACAAACAAAGACTGCAACAGCGGCGTCGGCGACAACTAATCCCATAATGCAGCAACAAACAAAATTCATGGGAGCAGCGGATTGCCAACAAACAGTTAAAATGCAGCAAATGCCCTATCCCCTTGGCTGTGGTGGTGGCATAAGGCAACAATTTATAACTCATCCTCATCACTCAGATGGTGGAGGTGGACATTTGCCCCCCGGTTTTTCCCAAATGGTACCACAATTTGTCATGGTACCCGAGGGCATGATTCACATGCCCCACTCGACCATAACTGGCGGCAAGTCCGCCTCCTTGGGCCAAGAAGAGCGTACCCAAATGATTTATGATTTTGGCCGTAATCCACCAATTAATCGTCATTGCATTCCCACTGCTGCCCATTGTGGTAGTTTGGAACGTAACATCATGCCACCACATTTTCAAAATAACAATTGTACTCGTTCCATTGGCGGTTCTTTGGAGCGGAATAAATCTTTAATAAGCCCCCTAAATGCTGCTGTTGGTCCACGCAAATGTGTACCCCGCAGTGCTAGTTTAGAACGTTCTGCTCACAATAGTCGTGGTGATTTTCCCAAATCATATTCACGTTCAGGTAGTTTAGAGGCCTACTCTTCATTTTTAGCCTTTAAGAATCACATGAAAAACTCACCCGAATATAAGGCATTTGAGGAAGAGATTTATGATGTTTGTCCAGCAAATAGGCCACCACCACCTGGTGGACAACAAGCAACAAACAACCACCAGCAAGCAAACAATAGCACAGCAGGGGTGGTGCCAGGACAATTGTATACCCCCATGGCACCAGGTAATGGTTTCATTTATGGTTATGATCCACAGAGAATGAATCAACAGCAGCAGCAACACCAAATGGCCCAAAGTTTGAGTAATACAACTATTGCCCAGCAGCAGCATCAACAACAAATGCAACAAGCATTAGCTGCACCCATGATGATGGTTGGTGGTGGCCAACAAATGTGTCAACAACAACAACAGCACCAGCAGCAACTGCACCAACCACCATTGAGTTTGGAAAGAGACTCTAGTCTGGGCATGATGCCATCATCATCGACAACCATGGAATCTGAGATGAAAAACAGCAATTCAATGTTGCAATTGACGGAGGTTTGAAAATAGTTGTATACCCCAAAACCAACTTCTTTAGATGGAGATTTTGTTTTCGTTATAACTTTTGAGTTGTGTTGATGCTTGAGTTGTTGTTGTTTTTTTTTTACTTTTTTAAGAATTTTGATTTTTTAAGATTTTTTTTTAGATTTTTGATATTTTTGTTTTTGTATTTTGGTAGTATAATATACAAGTTGTTGTAGTTTTATTTAACTTCCCTACTCTGGAGCCAGATTAAGGAAATAGTTTATAAGGAATTTCTAAGTTTTATGGCTAAGATGGTAGAGAAATACACCGCTTTCTCAGCCAAAAAACTCGGAAAATGTCCCTTAACTATCTGACATTGGAGTTAATACGGAATTCCAAATATTCACTTGTGGAGAATATCTCACGTAACTCAGTATGGATGAAGCCAAAATAGGCAATTCTTGGTTTGTTGAGTGAGATAGCGAAATTGAGAAATACCCCACAAGTGAAGATTAAGACTTGGCCTCTTTGTCAAAGAATCAAATAACATTTTACCCATTCTCCTCCCCTCTAGAAACCCCGCAAAACATCCCTAAGTCGTGATGTGGAAACACCAAATCATCATCTACACCACCAGCATCCTCCCTCCTCGTTATTGTGTTCATCGTCGTTAAATGACAACAACATTAACAATAGTTCTTCCAGTTTAAGTGAAAGCAGCAATTGTTATCCACCAGCAACATCGAATACCCAAATCAAAGCCAACAACTTATCACATCGTTTAAGTACAATGGCAATGAATGATCGGCAGCTGTTGTCCGCAACAGAACAGCAGCATCAACTGCAACAGCAAAAAAGTAATAGTGGAAGGCCTAGCCTTAATCGTAATAAAGATGCTGTCTATATAGCCACAACAAATGTGGTAAAGGCAATTATAACCCTCTCCCAAGCGGTTGGTGAACACAAGAGTAATAATTTCTTGGAATTGGTCAAGAATATAGGTTTTGAATTACGTAAACTATTGCAATCGGTGGATCATTTATCACCCATAATACCAGGCGAAGCCTATAAGTAAGTTACAGTTGATTTTATTTTATATACAGAGTTATTTTTATAGAAGTTTCCAGTTTAGAATAGCTTAAAGGAGATATTTTTGTTCTATAGAAGCACATAAATCTTTATAGAGATATACTATAGGAAGAATTATATTTGTATACCTCTTCTATTCAAAAGAAAAAAATGTTAGAAATAGAAAAAGTTGTTACTTTTAACGGCGCATCAGTGACAGATTCGAAAAGGTGCACATGTTATTTTAACCGCCTGTTAGTTTATAGAGCACCCCAAGATTTCCGTTTCATAAAATATCTTCAAATCTATTTTATGTCTACATAAAAGTTTTCTATATTATCCAAGACCTTTATGGTCCTCTGCAAAAATGGTCTTCTATATATTATAATATTGATAAACTTTTTTTCTATTTCTTTTTTTTTTCTAACAGAGAAGTGGATATGGCACACAAAGTATTGCCTAAGGACATGCAAGAACTGATAGCAGCCATGAAGTTGGCTCAACAATACAGTGATACTACATTAGATGTAGAATACAAAAAGTAAGTACAAGTTTTGAAAATGCATAACACTAAAACTTAAGTAAACATAACCTCAAAAGGGAAACATAAACTCAAATGAGAAAATCGTGTTAATGGCCGTAAAATTAGTGTTTACCGACAGATATATACCCTCAGCCATGTGAAGTGAAACTTTCACCTACGGACAGATCCAATTTTGTGGCCCTTTTTGTACATTTGAATTTGCCTACAAAAATCTGTATTAGGAATTAACTGCACTAAGACACAAATGTTGAACTTTTGTGGGTGAGGTACCCTTAGGGAGGACTGATATGGGCCATTTTAGAAGTTAAACTAAATGTTAAAAAAATTATAAGGAGATCCAAACTTTGGACCAAATTGGTTGCCCCATTCCAGTGATATCGTCATAGCATTTTAGTGGCATTTTTTTTAAATATTGGGGAGAAGTACCGAAAGTTGTGGACCGGTATTGCCCCATGAAACTAAGTTTGGATATAATATGACGGAGACCAAATGTTGGACCAAATCGGTTAAACAGTTCGAGAGCTATCGTGTTCTCCGACCGTCACATATGTATGGTGATATAGGGGTTTTTTACACCTTTCGGGCTGTTTTCCCAAGACATGTGGACTTGCACCTGAAAAAACTTTTACCGTCGTAATGGAGGTAGCGAATGCAAATCGTTTCAACAAAAATCAAAGTGATTCGAGAACAGGTCTTATAGTGAACTTATCCGAAATTTTGTGTGGGATGTACCAGAAGGAGTAGACAAATATAGTCCATATTCGAACCTGAATTATATCTGGTAGATATATTAGGATGTGCAAAGTATAGATTACATCGGTCACTCCCTTCAAGAGTTATCGTGCGCAAAATTTTTCCGAACATTTTTGAAGTTTTGTGGGGGAGGTAACTGATGGAGTGGACCGATATAGCCCATCTTCGAATTTAAACTATGTTTTGATGAAATATTACGAAGGCCAAATTTTGGACCGAATGGACAAATCCGTTCGAGTTATCGTACGCACAAATTTTCCGAACATTTTCGAACTTTTGTGGGGGAGGTACCGGAAGGAGTGGACCGATAGAATTTATCTTTGAACTTGGACTACGTTTGGACAAAATATTACGAAAGCCAAATTTTGGACCGAATCGGCAGATCCGTTCGAGAGTTATCTTGCGCTCCAACCACTACACACTGTGTCATAGGGTTTTTTGTAACTTTCAGGCTATTTTCTCAGGAAGTATGGACTTGCCTCTAATGAAACTTACAGCGTCGTATAGAGGACAGCGAATACAACTTGCGTAAACAAAAATCAAACCGATTCGAGACCAGGTCCTAAACTGAACTTTTCCGAAATTTTGTGTGGGAGGTACATGAAGGGGTGGACCGATTGAGACCATATTGGAACCTCATCTAAGTTTGGTAGAAATTACACGATGTGCAAAGTATGGACCAAATCGGTTATTCCCAACAAGAGTTATCGTGCGCACAAGTTTTGCGACAATTTTTGAACATTTGTGGGGGAGGTACCTGAAGGAGTGGACCTATATGGCCCATCTTCGAACTTAAATCGAATCTGGACAAAATATTTCCATAACCAAAATTTGAACCGAATCGATTGATCCGTTCGAGAGTTATCGTGCGCACCAGCCTGCCAGACAGACAGACGGACGGACATTGCTAGATCTACTCAAAATTGTCTGAAACGGATATCGTACAAACATACTTGGGGTCTAAAACCATTATTTCGATGAGGCACATTTTCATCGTATCCTTAGCCTAAAGGCTGAGGGTATATAAAAAAAATAAATAATTAAATAAAATAAAATAATAATTATAGCTTCGTTCCCTCAAAATGAAAAATTACTTCCCTTGCTATAAATGATTCAAATTTAATATAAACCAAAAACTTGAAAATTGATAAAAGAAATCAACATAACCTCAAAAAGAAAGAAAAGAAAAAATATTCTCCTTTATAAATGGTGCAATTTTAATGAAATTTGTCCAATTCCTAATGTCAATAGTATTTTTAATAATCCAATAGATTCAAATGAGATTTTTTTGAAAAATTTAAAAAAATGTCTACATAACCTCAAAATAAAAAATATTCCTCTGGCCATAAACCGAGGAATTTTAAGAACATTTATCCATATGAAACATGAATAAGATTTTTCAAGGCATTTTTTCTTCAAATATTTTAACATAACCTCAAAAAATTTTTAAAATTATTATTTTAATAAAAAATTCAATGGAAAACATTTTCACCTTGTTATAAATGGCCCAATTTTAAGGAAATTTATCCATGTGCAACGTAAATAAGATTTTTACGGCATTTCTTTGTTGAAGTATTCAAAAAATTAATTTAAAAATGTTAGAATTTTTTTTTCATTCAAATGTGAAATTCGATTTTATCAAAAAATAATAATAATAATAATAATAATAATAAGAAAAATAAAATAATACATAATTATAAGTATTTGCATGAGTCAAATTCAGTAATTTATTAAAATATGTTCGAAATAAGGTTTTTTTTAACTTGAAAAGTGAAACAAGTAAGAACGGCGTTAAGTTCGGCCGGGCCGAACTTGTTATACCCTCCACCACAAGTTGTATTGAAGTAAAATGGAATAATTAGTTTACTTTCGACTTAATACTAAATTTCAGCAATTTCGGTAAAACAATGTGAGCCACCATTCTATGGGGGCTATTTCAAAACGTCGATCTATACCGACAAATTTCTGACGGAAAGTGTTTAGGCTCAAAGAAGACAAAATACCAAATTTCCTATATTTCGGTAGAGAATGTGACTAAAGCTAGGGTCACACTAGGCAAATATTTGCTCCACCGACAGGGAGTGTGCGTTTACTGAGAGCAAGTGAGCATAAATTTCAATGCATTATTAACGCTCATTTGTTCTCAGTAAGCGCACACTGCAGGTCGCTAGAGCAAATATTTGCTTAATGTGACCCTAGCTTTAAACTAAAAAAATACCGAAAATCAAGAAGTAAGCTTCTATGGGGATATAGGAAGACGTGGACCTATACTGATAATTAGACATCGGATTTTAGCATGTTTTTTATTTCTTATCCGATTGGACTCAAATTTTGGATCTGGGCGTTTTGAGGGTCAATTTTTCGATATTTGGGGTCATATCAAAAATATGCAAAAAAAATGCAAAAAATATGCAAAATATATGCAAAAAATATGCTAAATATGCAAGTGTTTTTTGACAAAAATCGTCAACTAAATTTGGAAAATCATCAGAAAAGCATTCCAAATTAAGTTTTTTTGCCGTTTAACATAGTTTTTTGCAGATTATGTTATTGAGACCCTCCAGATATTCCGCCACAGCAATAAATCTAGACTAACAAGACTTAAATCAGTTTTCACAAGGTGAGAAAATGTCAAATAACTCAGCATTCCTATTACAACATAATTTGCTTCCTTTACAAATGTAGATAGATAATGGAAAAATTTCAAAAACTCAATCAGAAATGTGAAATCAACGTGTCCAAATATGGTGATAGTTTCTAATCGGCCAAAATTGTCTAGCAAAGAACAAAGGAGCTAGAGTTAGTCATCGCTATTTTTGTTTAGATAAAAGCGCATTTTTTCTAGTTTTTTGAAAAAGGGTTCGTTTTTTAGCGCAGAATGGGAAAAAGTACTAGAACACCATTTACGATTCCAGGTTCTGGAATATAACTATTATTAGAAGTATACGTTTTGAATATCCACATATTGGATTTGAATATATTGTATAGTGTTTAGTCCTTTATTCAGTATATACAGACATAAATTGACGATTTTTGTTCTCACTGCCGCTTTAATATTGATGACAGGGTTTTAGTTTAATGCACTAAAAATACATAATTTTATAATATCGATCTATATTCAGCCCTATTCTGAACGCATGGGAATTGGGAATTTTTTCCCATTCCCACATTTTCGTATTCTGAACAAAATGTTGTGGGAGTTTTTTTCCCATTTCCCATCTCCCCTCATTCTGAATGAAGTTCGAATTGGGAATTTGTTCCCATGGGAAAAAAGTATACATTCTCTATCTTGAATTGTGGGAGAATTTTGTGTCTTTTTGTGGGAAAAATCTCCCCAGCAAACAGTGTGGGAGTTTGAAAAAAAATTTCTAGAAATTTCATATTTTTATGAAACTTCATATTTTAAGACATCTACACGACAAAATTATTGCAAATATTTATAATCGCCATGTGTTTGCTTAATAAAAGCGTACAAAATGTACTGTAAAATATGTCATTAGTAGACTTCGGATTTTGCATATTCTTATATGATACAAAAACCTGCAAGAATCTAACTGTTTTACACCGATAAAAAATTTTCCTTTATGTTATCGAACAAAACAAGAAAAAGTAGTAAAAATTAGTAGATTTTTGCAGTTCTGGAACAGACCATATGTATTGAAATACGAGAAAAAGAGTCATTGCTGATTCTGTTAACGCAGCAAAGCAAGTAAAAACAAATCAATTTCAAAAGAATTTTTGGCAATAATTATTAAAATATATTGGAAAATAGCCATAATATATACAATCTTTACAACTTTTATTCATTTTCGTAATATAACCTTCGGGTTTTTTAAATCAGATGACTAACGTTCTATTGAAAACGTGTTAGTCTCCTCAACGACACGACAACGATCACACAAACGTACATACATATATGCCAAATTATTGCAATGCTATCCCATTTTCCGAAATGCCTTTTCTTGAATAGGATCGTTATTTTTGAACGTAGAAGCTTGAAATGTTTCAAGGGCACGTGTTTTAGTTAGTTTTAGATTCAATCAAAAACGTGTTTTATTTATTTATTTTTTTTTAGATACCTCTTCGGAAATTTATGGTGACGATATGTTAACACGCAAAAATATGTAATAATTGAGAAAAATGTCCGAATTTATCTTTTTGAATTTTTTTTTTTTAAATATGCAAAATACGATTTCTAGTGATCATTAGGAATAAGTAAAACTAGCGATATACTCGTTAAATTTTTAAATTCGTTACAAACTTAAAAGTTCCGATTACTTTATACACAAAAATTATTTTTGCCTACTAATTAAAAAAATGCTTACACAAATTCGCACATTCTGAAGAAAATGTGCTTATTAGAACAACATCACACATCGCTGACTCCAAAAAAAAAAACAAAAAAAACATTGTTCCACAACATCCCATACGGGACAAGGGAGACTTCTCTCATATCAATGAATGTACCCCGATTCATATTAGCTCAATGATATGGGACCTACTGTTTACCGCCGAGTCCGAACGGCGTGTCTTAAGACACCACTTGTAGAGAAGTTTTTCAAGGCTGAAATACTCAGGAAATGCCGCCAACATTACTGAGGGGTATTTTGCCACCGTTGAAAAATGTTTGATGTTGCCTGGCCGGGGAATCGAACCCCCGACCTTCTGCGTGCAAGGCGGGCGTGCATACCATTGCACCACGGTGGCACCCACATCGCTGACTCCATTCACTTAAAAATCCATAAATCAATGCACGGTTGTTGAATTAAGTGAGTTGTGCTTTTGCTAATCTAATTCAAAAACCGCGAATTCAATGCAAATAGGCATTTTGTATTACAAAACAAAATTTACAGCTCCCAAAAGTATGCTATAATAATTTGGTGTAACTAATTTCGAATTTCGAAATTTCAGCTCCCATGGTTTGCTCTTCCCACGTCGTTTAGAATATGGAAAACGTGGGAATGGGAAATTTCGCTCCCATGGGAAACAGTTCCATGGGAATGTTCAGAATAGGGCTGATTGTACGCATACAACCGCATAATGCAGAATTGGAAAATGTTCACTCCTCGGTGAAAAGTAATGCATTATTGTTATACCCATCCACGATGGGTAATAAGCAAAATGAAGAACGCCCAATGATTAGTGCAAAATAACATCACTTAGAAAAACCACACAATAGAGTGGTAGTCGTAAAATAAGTCAAAAACCTTGGAATTGTCTTTAAAATGGCAAAACCACTCACATATTTCTGCTAGAAAAGTATTTAGAATGCTAAAAAAAATATAGTTCAATCTTGATAACACAGTCGAAATGTCATAACCCTTTTGTATACACAATAATTAATTTATACCTGTCCGTATACTCGATAATTTGTAATAATTATTACAAATGCTTCGAATTTTGACAGTTGTTTAATGGAGAAGTTGGTGAAAAAATTGTTTCACCAACATTTAGTAAAAATTATCGAGTACAAGGACAAACCTTTCATGACACATTAGTCTTGTTGTATAGGATATACATAAATATATTAAGAAAACAAGTAAGAACAGACTATAGTCGGACGGGGCCGACCATGTGATACCCTATACCACTATCCCTGTGCAATAGCTTTCCGGGCTAGCTGTTATAAGATGTGCATTAGAAATTTTACCAATTTTCACACAAAAGTTTTGATCAATTTAACCCGCTAAATATTATCCGATCATACCGTTGACTTGCACGCTACTTCTTCATCTCAAACCAAAACTACGTTTAAAATTTCGCGCCGATCGGACTATTATTGCGACCTACAGAGCGGCTACAAAATCGAGCAAAAATTTTGTTTTTGGTCCATTTCATCCCTTTAACATTTCACGATCATCGCCAAAAACTAATCAGTTCTATTCTGGTCCAAACCCGACCTCCATACTAAATTTCGTGACAATCGGTCCATAATTGCGGCCTCTAGCTTGATTACAATTTTTAATGGACGGACAGACGGACGGACGGACGGACACACATCGCTAAATCGCTTTATCTCGTCGAGATATGAAGTTTGGTATACCACATGAGGGGTCTACGACGAATATTTCGCGGCGTTACATGAATTTTTGGGAAAACAAACTTATTATACCCTTTTCCACATTGTGGTATAGGGTATAAATATTCGCCGCAATATTGTCATTAAAGTAGCCAAATGCACTATACACCTAAAAGGCAAAGATTTCAAGGAATATTAATTTACAAAACGATGAAATTCCACATCTGTCTCTAGGTTTGCTTACTTCCAGATGTAAACCTTAGCAATTACAATTTACGAGTGATTTAATCATATAAAATAATTTATTTCCCTTACAATTCGTTAATCCGAACAATTTGATAATTCGGACACCACCGAAACCTGTGGTGCAGGGATTATCGCGAATGTACTGTATATATGGGAGCAATATCCAAATCTGAATCGATTCTTACCAAAATAGGGATCGCCCTAGGCCCAAAATATCCCCAATTTTTATGCGAATTAGTCTATAAATGTGACTTGTGCTTTGTTTTCAAAAAGACATGGCGAGATGGATAAGTGCGAATCTATGCAGATCATCAGAAGGAACGGTGGGTCTATTTCGTTTCATTTTGCATGTTGCAAATTGATTAACTAAGACATAATACCCATACCCCCATTATTACAAGTATTCTTTTGTTATAGTTTGGATTTACCGAACAGATTTATAGCGTTCCGTTTAACTTAAAGTTAAAAGTGATGATTGAATTTCAAGGAGGAGCTTCTTAGCATTAACTTTCAATGTAAAAATGATATTTTTAATGCCACCAAATTGGTCTATTTTGCGTTTTCAAATCCATCAGATAGTAAAAGAACACATGTAATAATGGCCCTTAGGGTATTAAAATATAGTTATCAGTGCAATCATGAATAAAAATTCCGTGCAGAATTTGTTTCCTTTCCCCAATTTCACAATTTTATTTATTATTATTTATTTATTTATTGAATTTATCATATATTGAATATATAATAAATATGGAAAACAATTATAGCATTAGCAGCTAAGGCCATCCGTATTTATGCCCAAAAAGGGAATATTTTTGTCGATTCGACTAGAATACGCCAAAATGAAGCGAATCTAGTAGTTTTCAACTTTTAACAAATAATGATTTTAAAAGAATTTCACTTTTTAAAATTATTTTCCGTGTGGAAAATTCAGAAGGAAATATTCATGATGGCACCGTATATATTTTTTATATGTTTTTAATAAAATATGAAAGATTTTATGTAATATTCAATATTTTCTTAGTCTTAATTTCTAGCTCATTTGTTATTCTGTCAGACAATTTTGGCCGAGCAGAAACTATCAACATATTTGGATACGTACATTTTGACATTTCTGATTGAGTTTTTGAACAAAGTTGTATTAGAAAGCAACTTATGTTGTAATAAGAAGGCTGGGTTATAGGAAATTTTCTAAGTCTTTTAGTCCAGATTTATTGCTGTGGCGGAATAATAATTAATAACATGATAATCTGCTAAGAAATCGACGTTTAACGGCAATAAACTTAATTTAAAACACTTTTTGATATGTTTCCAAATTTAATTTGATGATTTTTGTCAAAAAAAATACTTGAATATTTTGCATATTTTTTGCATATTTTGCATATCTTTTGCATATTTTGCATATTTTTTGCATATTTTGTGCATATGCAAAATATGCAAATATGCAAAAAAATAAAAAATATGAGCCAGTCATTGCATTCAGTTTTCTTCAAAACGAATTTTGGTCCAATCAGAATTTTCGTATCTTTATTAATAAAAAATATGCAAATATGCAAAATCCGATGTCTACTGATAATACTCTTCTGGAATATTTTATAACTCTTGGAAGACGAAATAACGAATTTCAGCCATTTCGGTTGGATATTGACGTCACAATCTTCAGTATTACGGAAATCCGGAGGTACCGTTCTATGGGGGCTATATCGAAACGTGGACCTATACCGACGAATTTTAGTCAGAAATGGGGCAATATGAAAGCGTGGACTTGTACAGACATATTTCTGGCGAACAGTTTTATATCACATTGAAGACTAAATACCAAATTTCAGCCATTTTGGTGGAATATTGAAGACACAACCTTCAAAATACGAAAAATCGGGTGGTACTTTTCCATGGGGGCTATATGAAGGCGTGGACCGATACCGACAAAGTTCTGTGGGAAAGTTTTATACCACCGACGTAGACTAAGTACCAACTTTCAGTCATTTCGGTGTGATAATGAAGCTAAAAAAATACCAAAATACCGAAAATCGGTAGGTACCGTTCTATGGGGGCTATATGAAGGTGTGGACCGATACCGACAAAATTCTGGGGGATAGTTTTATACCCCTAAAGAATACTACGTAGCAAATTTCAGCCATTTTGGTAGGATAATGAAGCTAAAACCTTAAAAACACCGAAAATCGGGAGGTATCGTTCTATGGGGGGCTATATGAAGGTGTGGACCGATACCGACAAAATTCTGGGGGATAGTTTTATACCCCTAAAGAATACTACGTAGCAAATTTCAGCCATTTTGGTAGGATAATGAAGCTAAAACCTTAAAAACACCGAAAATCGGGAGGTATCGTTCTATGGGGGCTATATCAAAACGTGAACCGATATATCCCATTTTCAATACCAAACATCCTGCAAGTAATAAAAACTTCTGTACCAAATTTTGACTCTCTATCTTTAAAATTGCGAGCTGTGTCTTGATTTCAACAGACAGATAGACAGACGGACATGGTCAAATCGACATAGATTTATGCTGATCAATAATATATATACTTTATAGGGTCTCCGACGAATATTTCGATGTGTTACAAACGGAATGACAAATTTAATTATACCCTCCATATGGTGGAGGGTATAAAAATAATCAACATAACCTCAATAAATATTTTGTTCCCATACCTATTAATGACACAGTTTTAAGAAATGTTATCCACATGCAATGTAAATATGATTTTGAATGCATTTTTTCTTCAAATATTTTGATATAACCTACATTTTTTAAATTTTTTTTGTTCAAATTAGAAATTCGATTTGTCTATAAAAAATAAGTGGTGCATGAGATAATTTAGTAATTTATAAAAATATGATCAAAATAATGTCTTTTAGGGACATTATTAGGGAAAAAATTAACATAACCACAAAAATTCAACATAACCTCAACATAACCTTACTATAAATGACGCAATTTTAAGGAGATTTATTTGTCAATATGCAACATAAATCAGATTTTTACGGCTTTTTTATTCAAACATTTTTTCATAACCCCAAAAATTACTTTAAAATTTGTAGACAACTTAATAAAATTTGAAGACAAAATAATTAGTGTTGCATGAGATAATAGTAATTTATAAAAATATGTTCGAAGGCATTTTTCTTTAAATTACTTTAATTTTGTTCATTCAAAGGAGAAATTCTTATTTTCTGCAAAAATGTACTGCTGCATGAGAAAATTTAGGAATTTATTAAAATTGAAGAAAATTCAATATAACCTCAAAAAAAAAATTGTTCCCCTTACTATCAGTGACACAATTTTAAGGACATTTATCCATATGCCATGTAAATAAGAGCTTATTTATAATAACTTTGCGAAATATTCACAATTTTTTTTATTTAAAACCCCATTACATTATATTTACTATTATTTCACTTACAGAGGCATGTTATCGGCTGCCCATGTTTTAGCCATGGATGCCAAAAATCTATTGGATGTTGTAGATAATATAAGACAGCGTTACGAATCGCTGTTTATAGAATATTTCGAACAAAATGTAAGTACAAGTTTCAAAACTTTTTTTTTTTTAAATCAAACACAAATTTAACAATTGACTATATTCCTTAGGAACAACAGTCATCATTGGTAGGGTGCAGTGGTGGCAGTAGTAGTAATAGCGGTAATAAAATGACAACAACGGCAAGCGGCAATATTAATACCAACTCATCATCATCACCATTGGTTGGTGGTGGTGGTGAAATATTAAATGAAGATGGTTATCAAATAATGCAAAATCACACAATGGAACCATTTTACTCAAATAGTACTGTGAGTACAACAACACACAAAATAAGAAAAAAATATGAATCAGGGCACATTTATATAAGGTAGAAGTGACAATCAGCTGTATTTTTACTTTTTTTTGTAAATTTGATTTGCAAAATGTAATAGGACCTACTAATGAAAATTGAAACTTAGAAATTTGCTACCATAAAATAGTTCTTTCCATCGTAAACGTGTAATAACAATGACCTACGACATTTCTGAATGCTTTATATACATTTTGATTCAAATTTGTCTATTTTAGAGGGTTTTCAAAATGTATTTATGTTTTTTCTGAGAAAATTTTTTAGAACGACCCCATTATTCAATATTTTCTTTGACATTAAATTTTCTATAACAACAATGTTGTTTTTGTAGATTTGTTAGTTTTGTAATTCATTCATTTACCTTATATAAATTTGCCTTGATGTGTATAATAAATTGTAACGTGCCCCCTTAACCGTTATTTCATATACTTCTAGGATGCTCACAATATTGTAGTTAATCAAAATCTAGTCCATAATGCTGATGATATTCTTATAACAACAAGGAGAAACTCCAGTTTTAATGTCGCCGACTTTGGAATGTCATCGTCGTCGACAACATCAAGTTTTCTAAACGAACACCAACTACAACAACATCAAAATCCTTTAAAAATTATTGAAGATACTAACACTAACTAAAACAAAATAAAATAATATAAACAAACAAAAAATTAGTTTATAAGATTCCCCTAACCTAAATCTAGCGATTGTCTGCGTGTGTGTCGTCTTGTATGTAGTCAAGTAATTTCCAATAACTTTCTAACCCAAGTTTCCCTCTATAATTCCCTACCATTATTGTATTTCCCCCCATTACTAAATATTTAGCGCGCTGCACTCTAATTATATATAGTGCAGCAATAAAAATATAGAATTATCTTCCCCCTCCTCTTCCTTCTTTCTCACTATGACTATCCAACAATTTCTCATAAAATAATGATTAGAATTTTTAACATATTTATTGAAGTATGCACTAATGGCCCAAAAATAATAATAAACAAAAAAATACAAAAGCGAAAAAAAACAAAAATACATTAAAAAAAACTAATGGAAAAAATTCAATATCAAAATGCGTTCTTTCTTTTTTCTGTTGTTGTGTTAAGCTTAAAACTAAAATAAAATAAATACTCTTTTCCACAGGCACATTATTTAAATAAAAATAAAACAAATAATTAATATAAACTTAAAATAAAAAAAAAACTTAATAAATTCTTAATTCATAATTATTACCTCAATTGTTGCTGTTGATGGTGCTGGTGCTTTGGTGTAGCCAATTGTTACGATAAGCAAACATATTCAATATAAATAAACCAGTATTTTGATCCAAGGCAAAAACGTTTCTTCTTTGGCTAACGGCAACGGATAGGGCAGCATTGTTGGCATTGTTTCTGAATTAATAAATAGAAAGGGAAAAGGGTGGTTTTAAATGAAAAAATTATATTAGAGAAAATTTAAAGAGAAAACATGGCTTCTTGTGGTAGGCCCATATGGACTTCCTTGCAAGACGAAAAGTGTCCGGTAAATTTATACTAAAGAATAACCTATAAAAATTAATATTTTTTCATTAAAATCCAAAGAGAAAGAAATACCACATTTCGTGAGACGTGTCCCCTAGTAATTATGATGAATAAACCGTCTAATATCCATGAAAATTCTTTGAAATAAATAAAAATAAAAAAATATTTCAACATAACCTTAAAAAACCGAAATAGAATTTTTGCGATAAATGACGAATTTTTAAGGTACTTTATCAATGTCATGAAACGTAAATGTGATTTTAAGGATACATTTCGTTTTTAATTCATTGCAATTGAGAAATGTCGCTTTTAATTCAACATAACCTATAAATGGAAAACTTAATTTTGGACAAATGCATAAACAATTTATGTTAGAGAAATTGAGAAGTAGAAAAAAAGGATTACTTGCAGCACGAAAAGAGTCCCGTATAATTATAACAAGTAAAAAAGTATCAGTCGGCTTTGCCGACAGAGATATACCCTCAGCCTGTGTAAATTGAAACACTTTTTTTCACAAAAAACTTATGTACGAGTATTTAGGGGGTTTCAAAATTTTGGTCGTTTGAACCGACAAAAATATTGATTAGGATTAAACTTCAAAAATTTTTAAAGGAATGGACCGACATAGAACTTGGGGGTGCCATAGAGGGTTTTTACACCGTTCGGACTGTTTTATCAAGAAGTATGCACTTGCCCCTGAAAAAGCTTTTACCGTCGTAATTGAGACAGCGAATGAAAGTTGCTTCAACAAAAATCAAAGTGATTCCAGAGCAGTTCTTAAAATGAACTTATCCAAAATTTTGTGTGGGAGGTACCCGAAGCAATTGACAAATATAGTCCATATTCGAACCTGATATATATTTGGTAGATATATTGGGATGTGTAAAGTATGGACCAAATCGGTCACTACCATCAAGAGTTATCATGCGCACAATTTTTCCGAACATTTTTGAATTCTTTGGGGGAGATACCTGAAGGAGTGGACTGATATGGTTTATCTTCGAACTTAAACTAAGTTTGGACAAAATATTACGAAGGCCAAATTTTGAACCGAATCGGCAGATCTTTTCGAGAGTTATCTTGCGCTCCAACCACCTCACACGGTGTCATAGGGGTTTTTTGCAACTTTCAGGCTATTTTTCAGGAAGTGTGGACTTGCCCCTGATGAAACTTGTACTGTCGTATGGGGCGCAATGAATACAAGTTGCTGAAAGAAAAATCAAAGCGATTCAAGAACATGTCCTAAACTGAACTTATCCCAAATTTTGTGTGGGAGGTACCCGAAGGAGTGGACCGATTGAGTCCATATTGGAAATTCGCCTAAGTCCTGTAGACATTTCACGATTGGCAAAGTATGGACCAAATCGGTTACTCCCTTCAAGAGTTATCGTGCGCACAAGTTTTGCGACAATTTTTGAACATTTGTGGGGGAGGTACCTGAAGGAGTGGACCTATATGGCCCATCTTCGAACTTAAATCGAATCTGGACAAAATATTTCGATACCCAAAATTTGAACCGAATCGATTGATCCGTTCGAGAGTTATCGTGCGCTCCAGCCAGACAGACAGACGGACATTGCTCAATCGACTCCAAATTGTCTGAAACACATTTCGTCCAAACATACTTGGGGTCTAAAACCATTATTTCGATGAGGCACATTTTGCCCGTATGAAAGTGTATATACCCTCGTTAGCATAAATGCTGAGGGTATAAAAATATTTCAACATAACCTTAAAAAATCGAAATTGAATTTTTGAGATAAATGAAGAATTTTTAAGGTACTTTATCAATGTCACGAAAGTGATTTTAAGGATACTATTCTTTTTTTAATGCGAAATTTCACTGTTAGTTCAACATAACCTCAAAATGGAGCATTATAATTGATCGACAAATGCCTTGTTTTTAATGGGAAAACGGCTAATAATGAATTTAAATACTATGTAGTGGAAGTATTAGGCCATAAATGAATATGTATGCAGAAATTTCAACATAACCTCAAAATAGAAAATTTTAATACAAATACTTGATTGCATGGCACAATTTGGAAGACATTTGTCTATACGTAACATAAATAAGATTTTTTAGCTATTTTTGTTCAAATATTTAACATAACGAAATATCATAACCATTGATAAGGTGTTTAACAGAAATAAGATTAAATGGGCTTTTAACACTTTCAAGCCATATAAGTCACCTGGACCGGATTTTATAACGCCGGCGATGCTTCAATTTGCACCGCCACGTTTATATCAAATCCTGGAGGAGATCTATAGGGCGTGTTTGACTCTCTCATATGTACCGGGTCTGTGGAGAGAGGTAAAAGTTACTTACATTCCCAAAGCGGGAAAACCTAGTCACTCTGCACCAAAGGACTACAGACCCATTAGTTTATCATCCTTTCTCCTTAAGACTTTCGAAAGACTGATCGATTTGGAGATAAGGAGCCATGTAGACACCGCCTCTATAAGCAGCTCACAACACGCCTATATTAAAGGCAAATCTGTTGAGTCTGCCTTGCATGAGGTGGTTGGCTTCATTGAGAGGAATATGGAAAACTCAAACTTTACCTTGGCTGCCTTTCTGGACATAGAAGGAGCCTTTAACAACGTAGAACTTGAGTCCATAAAACTCTCACTTAAGAAAGTTAACACACCTGAACCCCTAACCTGCTGGATAAATAATATGTTGGAAAGCAGAATTATAAACTCCAGCATTGGGGAGACAAAAATTAGAAAAACAGTAAATAGAGGCACCCCCCAAGGAGGGGTGCTCTCACCGTTACTGTGGCTAATTGTTATAAACAATATTTTGACCGACCTGGACAATCAAGGTATAAAAGTTGTTGCCTATGCGGACGACGTTGTACTACTGATTTCCGGTAAGTTTCTGTCAACCATTTCGGAGCTTATGCAAGGAGCATTATCGACGCTGTCGCGCTGGGCTAAAGCCAATGGCCTTGGAATAAACCCAACCAAGACAGAACTGGTAATGTTCACGAGAAAGCGTAAGCTCGGCGTATTTGTGCCACCAACACTGGATGAAGGCAGCTTCAGCTCTCGCCCGAGGCAAAGTACCTTGGCACAATCCTGGACTGTCAATTGCGATGAAACAGGAATGCTGAGGAAAGGGCGAAGAGAGGATTGATTGCACTTTATTCCTGTAAGAATTCTATTGGGAAAAGTTGGGGTCTAAACCCATCGATTATACACTGGTTGTATAACACCGTGGTTAGACCCATCTTATCCTATGGTTCTCTTGTTTGGTGGCACTCACTGCGCCAAAAATCGACATCCGGTAGGCTTGACAGGTTACAAAGAGCAGTCTCGATTCTCATAACTGGAGCCACCAGGAGCACACCACAGGCTGCTATGAACGCAATGCTGAACTTAAAACCACTGAGTCTCAGCATTAAGTGTCAGGCAACTCGCAGTGCCCTACGGCTGCATGAACAGGATCTCTGGCGCGGTTGTACCTATGGGCATGGATGTATCCTGAACGAATCAGGCATAAATGTGAACCAACGCGGAAAACTGAGCGACTATCACCAGTCCTGAGATTTGACGATATAGACGTCGTTATACCTAGTAGAGACGACTGGAACCACAGTAACCCCCCTCTGGACGGTCTGGCTTTTTATACAGATGGTTCCAAGATGGAGGAAGGTACCGGGGCTGGCCTCTACTGTGAAAGGCTATCTCTTGAGTACACCTACAGGCTAAACAGCAACTGTAGTGTCTTCCAGGCTGAAATCTTCGTGATTTGGAAGGCAGCGGAATTGATAAAAAGTTTGGATGCAGACATCTTTGTACCCCTGACTTTGTGGATAGTCAAGCGGCTCTTAAAGCCATCAAATCCTGCGACATCAAATCCGATGTCATCCTTAAGTGTAGATCAGACTTGGAAACGCTAACTAACGGCTTCCGGCTATGCTGGGTACCAGGACACCGCGACTATATGGGTAATGATATGGGTAATGAAAGAGCAGACGAATTAGCTAGACGAGGATCGCAGTCTACAGATCTAGCTATCGCTGACTATCAAACCACACATTTGTCATTTCTTTCAAAAAATTAAAACGTTCTCTGACGAAAGAGCCAGTGAATTGTGGCATATTGAACCTAAGTGCATTGTGGCAAGATCCATATGGCCGTCTCTGTCAGTCAAAAGAACGAACTCTCTGTTGAACCTGAGTAAAGCTGAAGTTAGAGTAACGACGGAAGTCATTACTGGACACTGCTATATCAGGGCCCATATCATCAAATGGGATGAGGATGTTACTGACTACCAGAGATCCGATTAACTCGCGAGTGAAAATTTGGGGGGAGGTGGTAATTTTTTTTCGGGTAGAATAAGTTTTTGTTTGGTGTTGGGGAGGAGCAAGTTTCCACCTTCAACTTGCTCGAATTCGAGAGGAGTTTCACTCGCGAGTGGAATTCGGAGCTCTGCAGACTCTGTGAGGATGAGGAGGAGTTAGAGACGATCGAGCACATCCTGTGTCGTTGTCCAGCCCTGGCTCGTAGACGGCATAGGTTAGTAGGTTTTCCACCGTGTCTAACTTTCTATTCAACTGTGGAACCTGCTGTGATCTACAACATCATCAAAAATCTGAAGTTTACCCTCTTAAACTTTCTTGTAATTTATTCGTTCTTTACTTTTCTAACAACTTCCACTTTTTATTTCTTCCCCCTAGCCTCTCTTTTTTCCATCTCCTCTTTTCTTGCAGTTCTTTTTTCTACTGGACGATCACAATGGACCGGAAGGTCTTCGAGTGACGCAGTCACAAGTTAGTGGCTGCACATCCCCTAACCTACCATAACCTTAAAAGTCCCAAATTTAACTTTTTTGATAAATTACGATTTTTTTTTATCAATTTATATGGAATATAAATGTGATTAAAATGATAAAAATTCTTTTCAATTTCTTTTAATTCAACATAACCACAAAATAGAAAATTAAATTTTCGAAGAATGTATTATTTTTAATGGGAACATGGCTAAAAGGGAATGTAAATGTGATATAGTGGGAGTATATTGCTGTAAATAAATGATGTAAGGAAAAACAATTCTACTTCAGCATAACCTCAAAATAAAATATTTTAGAATATTTTAATACAAATAATTGAAAACTTGAGTCGCACAATTTTAAAGACACTTATCCATACGGAACGTAAACAAGATTTTTAGGAATTTTTTGTTGACAAGTTTTAACATAACCTCAAAAAAATAGATTTACGAAATCCCATAAACTTAAAAGACAGAAATAGAACTTTTGTGACAAATTAAGATTATTTATCAATTGATTTGAATATAAAATGATTGAAATGATTGATACATTTTCTTTTCAATTCATTGCAATTGTTTTTTTTTTCACTTTTAAGTCAACATAACCTCAAAATGTAAAATTACACTTTTGCGACAAATGCATTATTTTAAATGGGAAAATGGCTAAAGAGGAGTGAAAACGTGACATGGGTAACAATATCTATGCAAAAATTTCAACGCAATCTCAAAATCAAAAATGTTAAAAAATTTTAATAAAAAAAATCCTTAAAAAACTTGAAGAAAATTACTATGAATGACACACTTTTAAGGTCATTCATGCATATGGAATGTAATAAAACTTTAAGGCATTTTTTGTTAAAAAAATTTAACATAACCTCAAAAAGTAAACGAAGTGTCGTAGGCTCAAAAGACTTCCGGTAAAACTTTTGTGATAAATTAAACTTATTTATCAATTTAATTGAATGTAAATGTTATTGAAATGATAAATTTTCTTTTCAATTCATTGCAATTGTGAAATTTCACTTTTGATTCAACATAACCTCAAAATGTAAAATTACGCTTTCGCGAAAAATGCATTATTTTTAATGGGAAAATGCTTAATTGGGAATAAAAATATAACACAGTGGAAGTATATTGCTATAAATTGATGACATAACGAAGAAATTTCAACTTACTTCAACAAAACACCAAAATAAAATAGCTTTGTTCCTTTACTTTTTTAATGGTAAAAGAGAAAAGTTTCAAAATTGCTCAAATTTGCTCTCTCATAAACATTTTTACCAGAAAAGTAAGGGAACGGAAAAAATGGTAGATCTGGTAGCAATGTCAAAACGAAACATAAAAATCAATTTTCGTCTTTTATTTCACAGCTTTTAATTTAGTTTTGTCAGCGTTTGACTTTTTCTTGTGTTTTCGTCCATTTTTTTCTTCATTGTGAAATAATCGTCACACAAAAGTCGAAAAATCAGTTCTACCATTTTTTACCTGCAGAAATTTGTCGGGTAGCCTGTGGTAGAAGAGAAAGGCATATGTGCTCTCTCTCCTCTCGCACTCTCTTAAAAATTGCTGCCAGTTTTACAACTTTTTGGGGTTAAGGAACGCTTTGCAGGTAAAATGGTAATGGTAAAAATGACAACCTCAGGTAAGTAAAGGAACACAGCTAATATTTCAGAAAATTGTAATACAAATACCTGAAAACTTGAATGGCCCAATTTTAGAGACATTTATCCATATGGAATCTAATACGATTTGTAGGCACTTTTTGTTGAAAAAGTTTAACATAACCTAAAAAATAAATTAACGAAATGTCATAACCTCAAAAGAACGATTTTTTATAAATTATAATGTTAATCAATTTATTTGGAATGTAAATGTAATTGAAATGATAAATTTTCTTTTCAATTCATTCACGGTATGTAAATACAAATTTTCAGGCAATTGGTCTGTTCCAGTACTGCAAGAATCTACTAATTTTTACAATTATTTTCGATAACATAAAGGAAAAATTGTTATCGTAGTAAAAAGTAGTAGCTTCTTGCATGTTCTGGAACAGAGCAACTATTTGTTAAAAAATCTAACATAACCTCAAAAAAAAAAAATAATAATAATAATAATAATTTAATAAATGAAATGTCATAAACTCAAAAAAAAAAGAAATAAAATTTTTGTGATAAATTAAGATTTTTTTTATCAATTTATCTGGAAGGCAAATGTGAATGAAATAAAATAAGAAATTCATCATAACCTCAAAATGAAAAATTACATATTTGCGACAAATGCATTTTTTTATTAGGAAAACGGCTAATAAGGAATGTGAAGAAGGTGTTGTGTCTGCCCATGTCAATAATTAATAAAACGCGAACTGGATAATTACTAACATAAAAACTTTATTACTAAAACATTACAAATTAACAAAGGGATTAAATACGTGTAACTCGAAAGACAGTTGAAACAAGAAGGAAGTTAATATAGAACAACGGCATTTATGTAAAGCCTAAGAATACGGTATACAATAAAAAAGGCATTGATAAATGAGTGTATAATGACAAACATTGATGACAGTAAATACAAGTATAACAGATAGGGATATCGATATAGATAATAAAGGATACAACAATCTCCCACGCTAATAAAGGACGTGGCCTCTTAAATGTGGAGGTGGTCTTCTGTTTCGGGCAGATCTTCTAAGCGGTGTAGGTATTGTTGACTGTTGTTCTTGATCTAGTTGTGTTGGTTGAGCCAATGTAGGCATAGATGGTTCTTGATCTTCAGTAAATGTTTCGTTATGATTCGACCTGGAATTGCTTTGAGCCAATGTGGGCATATGTGGCTGTAGATGTGATGAGTTTTGAGTCGATGTGGAATTTTGATGACGCTGTATTAAAATTTGTTCCATTTGTGTGCGTTTGTCATTGGAATAGTGTGTGTTAGAAGTAGGAATGATCTGTTGTGGCACTAAAGTTTTGTACATTTGATTGATGTGGCGTTTGATTACATATCCATTATCCAATTTGACGATATAATGACAATTTCCTAATTTCTTCTGCACAACTCCGAACTTCCATCTTTCCTTATTTTGTGTGTACCACTTTATTTGTACCCTCTCTCCCACGCTAATTTGACGCACTATTGGTTTGTGTTCTTCTTGAGTTTGCTTGTGTTCAATGGGCCGAATTGCATCTAATTTGATTCTTATGTCGCGTCCCAAATACTTTTTTGCTGGAGTCTGGCCGCATGAGAGAGGGGTTGCACGATATTGCATTAAAATTTCTTGAACTTTTGTCCGGAGTGGAGTTTGCTCGTCTTCCATTGCAATTAATTTTGTTTTTAGAATACGAACGTATCGTTCCGCCAAACCATTGGTTGCTGGGTGCCCAGGAGCAATGAATTTTTGAAAAATTCCGTTTTCGCTGCAATATTTCTTGAATGTAGCACTTTGGAAAATTGAAGCATTATCTGACACTATTATTGATGGAAATCCGTGTGTGGCAAAAATATCATTTAATAACCTTATGGTGTTTTCTGAATTTGGGGCTTCCTTGATAATTCGAATTTCAGGCCATTTGGATTTAGCATCTACTAGGACCAAAAAATTGTGATTTAAAAATGGACCGGCATAGTCTATATGCACTCGCTCGAAATTTTCAGATGGTTCGTCCCAATGATGCTGTTCTACCTTTGCTGGATTATTTTTAACCATCGCACATTTGGAGCACTGTTTTACCATATGTTCGATGTCTTCATCAATCCCCTTCCAGAAACAATACCGCCTTGCCAATTGCTTCATTTTTACAATTCCAATATGAGTGCGATGTAATTCTCGTAAAATTTCGTCACGTAGACTAGCTGGTATGACAACTCTGTTGTCTCGAAATAATACACCTTTTTGTAGTGAATATGCTGGATCTAAAATATCACCTTTAATCAGAGACTTCTTCATATGGCACAGCTCCTTATCACGTTCTGTTTCATCTGCGATAGATAATGCTGAAATTGTAAAGGTTGAAATTTCATTAATTTTTTGATTTTGAATTGATTCAGTTTCTTTGTCCAGGTAGTGCTTCTTGACGATTGGGTATTGAATGGGGGCTCTAGATAAGCAGTCGACATGCTCTATTTGATCAGCCTTTTTATGCTCTATTTTATAGTTGAATCCTTGGAGGAATGAAGCATATCGTAGTAGACGTGCCGAAGTCATAGCTGGTGTTTTCGACTTCGGATGAAAAATTCTTGAAATTGGTCTGTTATCAGTTATAAGAGTGAATTCTCGACCGTGTAAATACATGAAAAATTTATCCACCGCAAAAACAATAGCAAGTGCTTCTCTATCAAGTTGGCTGTAATTCTGCTCAGCAACAGTTAATGCTCTTGAAATAAAAGCAATCGGTCGATCTTCAGTGCCAATAGTATGCGATAGTACTGCAGCTATCCCTGTGGGACTAGCATCACATATTAATGTAACTGGTTTTGTTTCATCGTATGGTATTAAAACACGATCGGCTACAATCTCATCTTTTAGTAATTTAAAGGATTTTTCACACTTTTTATCCCATTTAAATGTTTCTCCTTTTTGCAACAATTTTCGCAGCGGATGCGTTTTTGTAGCCATGTCTGGTATAAATCGCGAATAATATGTTATCATCCCAAGAAATCTTCTTACATCGTCCGCGTTCTTGGGACGTTCAAGTTTAACAACGGCTTCTGTTTTTGTTGGACATTTTGAAATTGAATTGTGGCTTATGTTGTAGCCCAAATAATGAATATGCTCTTTGAAGTACTCACATTTTGATTTGTTGAGGTGAAGTTGATATTTTTGAAGTCTATCAAAGCACTTGTTAAGACGTTGTTGACATTCGCTTATAGTTGAGGCATGCACAATAATGTCATCGAAATATGAAATTGTACCTTCAAGACCTTGTAATAGTTGATCCAAAATTCGATTAAATTCGCTCGGGGCGGTTTTGATGCCAAACGACAGTCTATTCATTTTGTATGTACCTCGGTGGGTTGATATGGTTTGCACCTCCTTGCTCTCTTCATCAACTGCAACATGAAGATAAGCTTTATAAAGATCCAGTTTACAAAAATATTTCGAATGTTTTAAAGAATTAAAAATTTCATCAATCCTTTTGATAGGGTAATGCGCCGGTTCAAGTTGTGGGTTAACAGCGATCTTGTAGTCCACACACAATCGTACATTACCATCAGGCTTTGGAATTACCACGAGAGGGGAGCCCCAGTTACTTGTATTAACTTTTGTAATTATACCGTCACGTTCCATAGAATCGAGTTCTTTTTCAACTTTCTCCCGTAGAGCAAAAGGAACTTGTCTTTCCCTTATGAAAATTGGTTTTGCACCTTCCTGTAATTTAAGAGAACAAATCAGATTTGGTATGCACCCCACTTTCTGTTCGAATATGTCTGCATACTTTTTTATTAATTCCGAAACAGAATGGTTTGTATTTATAGATCTGCAATTGTTTACCTCACATCCATTTCGGTCCAATTCGTTTAAATCGATTTTTAAGTGCCTTATCCACACTCTGCCCAATAATGGTGTGTGCTTTTCTGGTACTACATACATTTCCTCATTTGATTGTTTACCTTTGTATGACACTTGCACTTTTACCACACCAATTGGCACAAAAATATCACCAGTATATGAACGGAAAGCAATTGTTGATTTTTCTATTGGTGTTTTTAATTGTAATTTTTCAAACTCGTTGACTGGAATTAGAGTATACCCGGCACCAGAATCGACCTCGAAGGATTGCTTGCGTCCATTTATCTGCACTACTGTATAAAATTTTTTAATTTCTGGAGACGCTACCACTGTTTTGCTGTATATGTCAATAATTTTGTTTACATCTTCTTCGTCGGATGAGCAAGATTCTATGTAAGATGTTTGGTATGTTTGTTGTTTTTGTTTTATTCTTGACGTTATACACACATCTTTAACATGTCCTACCTTTTTGCATATGACACAGCGCAATTTGTTTTTGTTTATGTTGCATTCTTTTGACATGTGGTTACTCTTACCACAACGTAAACACAATCCTTCAATACCCAGATCACGATAATTGACTTTAGAATTATTTGATATCGATAATCGATTATTTTGATATCGGTTACCATTCCTTTGATAACCAGTTGACGTTTGGCGAATATGATGTACATCACCTGTTGAAGTATTTGCAATTTCATCGTTGTTTATTTTTGCCGCTTCAAGCACTTTCGCCTTTTCCACAATTTGTCCAAATGATTCGTCTGGCTTTTGTAATAATTGTTCACGAATGTTGTTGTCACGTAGACCTCTAATGAACTGTGCTCTGGAAAACAGATCAGACACTGACTTCTTACACACACACACAAACTCGCACGTAGCGGCTCTTTTTTGTAATGTTGTCACAAATTCGGCAATCGATTGGTTTTCATTTTGCACTTCAGATAAAAACCTGTGTTGCTCTACAAGAATATTCTTTTTTTGACTAAAATGTTGATCAAGCAGATCGATGATATCTTCGTATTTAAGCTCAGATACAGTTTTTGGCGCGGCCAATGTTGAAATTATAGAGTAATTTTCCGTGCCAATATATTGTAAGAGTAGCTTGGCACATAGCTCTTTATCGCCAAAAACGTTTTTTAACTGAAGATGTATTTCCAGTCTTTCTTTATATGTCTGGAACGTTTCCACTTTAGGATTGAATGGCTCAAAATTTGAAATTATATTGACGCTTGTACTTGTTGTAGGTTGCTGTTGTGCTAATGCGGCCGTCATAGAGGTTATGGCCTCCAGCAATTTTTGCAATTGATCGTTCTCCATTTTTTTTTTCTTTTTGTAAATTGAATTGATTTATGATGCACTGTTTATCCTCGTCGCCAATTGTTGTGTCTGCCCATGTCAATAATTAATAAAACGCGAACTGGATAATTACTAACATAAAAACTTTATTACTAAAACATTACAAATTAACAAAGGGATTAAATACGTGTAACTCGAAAGACAGTTGAAACAAGAAGGAAGTTAATATAGAACAACGGCATTTATGTAAAGCCTAAGAATACGGTATACAATAAAAAAGGCATTGATAAATGAGTGTATAATGACAAACATTGATGACAGTAAATACAAGTATAACAGATAGGGATATCGATATAGATAATAAAGGATACAACAGAAGGCCAAGGTGTTTCTACAGAATATCACAAAGTTTTCCTACTGGTATTCTGTACGAAGACTTTGTGGTCTTCCTATAAAAGATCAAAAGTTCCACCTATAGATGATCTCAAGATCTTCCAATAGAAGACCGCCTATGGATGATCTCAAGGTCTTCCTGTAGACGACCTCAAGTTTATCCTGTAGATGACCTCAAGGTCTCCCTATAGATGACATCAAGTTCATCCTGTAGATGACCTCAAGGTCTTCATATAGTAGACCTCAACTTTATATACAACAACAAATATAAAAAAACACAAATGCAATACTTACAGTATACAATGCAAGCTAATGTTAAACTTGAAGCAGGGATACAACTCCATATAACCATTAGTCCACTCCAACATATAAACACTTCTTAAGAGGTCAGGATGACGAGTGTAGAATATTATAAAAGTCAATTTGTGAGAATCCGTCTTGGCATCCAAGAGAGTGTTAAGTGTATGGAACCATTCACAGTGGCGTAGTGAAGATGCATTCATTGGCATATCACCAATATCATTAAAATCTTTTCGATAGACGATAAAATATTGTTTTATACGTAGAGGCGACGGCGTTGGGACATGGCCATTAATACACAACATATTCGAAGATGATGATGATGTGGACGCGGACGATTGAAATTGAGACCTATAAAGGCATGGTGCCATTAACATACCACCACTAAGGGTCATCATCAACTTATTAGGTACTGCCTTTGGTCGAAGACCAATTCTATCCGGCTGTAGAAAACCATTGGCTAAATCTTCTTGGATAAGGATCTTTTCAATACAATCAAAGAGCATGGAATTTTGAGATGATGATGACGATGAAGATGGCATATTGGGACGTTTGAATTTTTCCAATTGACCACAACGTTGTAGATAATTGACATACATGCTGTAAAAGTGTTGACGTGTCTTGAGCAACAGTGAGGCCTCACTGTATGACATTTTAAAGGAAATCCATTCATCGACATGTAACAGGCATTCAGAAGATTCCGAGGGATTTGAGGGTGTGATTATTTGGCTACTGGAGGATGAGAGTTTTGTGGGACCTGAAACCAAAATCAAAAGAAAAATATCAATATAACACACAATAATGGGAATACCCATCTAAAAGTTACCTGCAAATAAAGCCACACTAATACCAGCCACAATGGTATTGCTGCCAATGCTATTGCAATTCCAACTTTTCGATGTCTGGCCATAAACAATCCATGGTGATTTGTATTTCATATTTTTCATTGAATCCAAATTCAAGTCACGTAACACCGACTCGGGGTGTACAACCAATTCATTTTTGTGCGGAGATTTCAAGCGATTAAATTGATTATCCAAAACACACACACTTGGATAGAGGCCACCAACCAAGGCTGCCTTTATAATGGGCCAACAATTCGATTTCAGATTAATATAATGCATACTCAAATTTCCTTTGTTGTGGATGAGCTGGGATGATCTCAAGGCACCCACAAGTTGGGTTCTAACATTACACACATGCTCGAGCAGGCCATTCATGGTGAAATTATATTTACTTGGTATACTATCCATACAATCATCACGCAGCTCATTTTGCCATTCTTGATAGAGACGTAAAAACATCAAATGATCCGATAACAATCCCTCAGAGTAGCGTTTACGTTCATCCTTGATCTTTTGTCGTACAATATCCTTATAGGGTTCCAATAAATCATCTAGATAATGTGTTATCTCGAAGGGATCCAGAGTAGTCATAAAACTGACTATGGTTAAAATGGGATCCAGACATTGTAGAAGTATGGCAAATACCAATAATTTACCCAAATGACATTCTACGGGTACATCAATAAGACGACAACCAAGCCATGTGATGTCTTCCAGATCGGTAAAAACACTGATTTTCTTGAGATGTTCTACGGCTTGATAGACTTTGATAAACGGCGGTTGTATAATGGTCTCTTGTAGATATTCCGATACCATGGTGTGCTGGGATAAAAGCTTTACTGCCAAACAAACACGATCTAAGGGTTTTGTTAATAAATCCGGAGTTTGTACTTCGGGTAGTTGGTTATATAGTTCTTCGGGTATTAAACGAAAGCAAACACCACCTGTAAAGAATCATGAAATGAAAATTGGACAAATATATATGAAGAGAGTTTCTTGAGGTCTTCTAAAGGTCTCCTCTGAGAAGACCCTGAAATGAAATATGAAAAGATCCTGAGTTCTTCTATGAGAAAACCCTGAAGTCTTCTATGACAAAACCCTGAGGTCTTCTATGAGAAAACTTTGAGGTCTTCTATGAGAAAACTTTGAGGTCTTCTATGAGAAGGCCTTATGGTCTTCTATAAGCAGAAATTATGGTCTTCCATGAGAAGACCTTGTCTTCTATGTGAAGACCTTGTGGTCTGCAATGTGAAGACCTTCCGGTATTCTATAAGAAGACCTTGATTTTTTCTACGAGAAGACTTTGAGGTCTTGAGACTTTGAGGGTTTCTATGAAAACATCTTGAGGTTTTTTAAGAAGATCTTTATGTTTCCTCTAAGAAGACCTTGTGGTCTTCTATTTGAAAACTTTGCGGTATTCTGATCTTGGGGGGATGCCTCTCTCTGAATAACTATTGGGAAATCTTGGGGATCTCAAGGTCTTGTATATGGATTATCTTAAGGTCTTCTCATTAAGGACCACAAGGTCTTTCCATGGAAGACTTCAAAGGTCTTCTCATGGAAGACTTAAAGGTCTTTCCATGGAAGAATTCAAGGTCTTATCATGGAAGACTTCAAGGTTATCTCTTGGAAGACTTGAAGGTATTCTCATGAAAGATCTCAAAATTGTCTCATTAAAGACTTCAAGGCCTTTTCTTTGAAGAACTCATGGTATTCTCATGGAAGACTTTAAGGTCTTTTCATTGAAGATCTTAGGAAGACCTTGAACAATGATCTTATGGTTTTCCATGAAAATACCCTGGACTTTCATGACCTTGAATCTTCCATGAGAAGACCGTTATATCTTCCATGGGGAGACCTTGAGGTCTTGGGGTCGTCCATGAGAAGAACTCGGGGTCTTCAATGAAAAACCATGATGTCTTCTATGAGAAGATCGTGTGGTCTTCAATGGAAAAACCTTGAGGTATTCTGTGGGAAGAACGTGAGGTCCTCTATGTGAAGACCTTAAAGGCTTCTATGAGAAACCTTGAGATCATCTTCCTTGAGAAGACAGTTAGGTCTTTCTTGGGATGACCTCAAGGTTTTCCTTGAGAATGTCTGGGGTCTTTTTTTGAGAATGCCTTGGGATCTTTTTGAGAAGACCTTAAACTCTTCTATGAGAACACCTTAAAGTTTTTTATAAGAAGACTTTGAGGTCTTCTTAAAAGACCTTGAGGACTTCTACGAGAAAACTTGAGGTCAACTTGGGATATCTCGAGTCCTTGAATGAGAAGACCATAAAATCTTTCAAAAGAGACATTTAGGTCTTCTGGCAGACCTTCGTAAAAAATTCACATTTATACTTACCACCATTTTTTGTCAGCAACAAAAGACGATTTTCCAAATTTTGTTTTGCTGACCATTCATAGACATGTTTCTTGCACTGAGCATCACTATCGAACACGGTGCGATATTGACGTCCGCTATCAATGACATATAACAAATCATCAAAGCACATCAAAGCTTCAGCAATATCTGTACTCAAAATGATTTTAATTTGTTTCGGATCACTTTCAAGCATTGCATCCAAATGGGACTTTTCCGTTTGATTGTGTAGCATATAGATGACAATTTGTTGAGGAAGGTTACCCAATAGTTTTTCCTTTAATATAGCATAGTTCAGTTGTATGAGATGTTGATAAGAGGGTAGAATGACAATAATGTTGCCTGCAAGAAAAAAAAATAAACAAATCACCACATTTTCCCACCAAAAACCTAGGCTTCTCCACCCACCCCTTATCCATATATCATTTTTCGTTGTCACCATGTGAATTATATCCAAAATCAAATAATGATCAACATAATTTTCCTTGATTTGTGACGACTTTTCAAAATAGGCCACCTTTATCAGTTCAACACATTCCAAATTACTCATTGAGATTGCCACCTTCAAAGCATCCACATCGAGTTTATCCGCTATAAAGGGATCGGCGCCCAATTGTAATAAAATCCGAACATGTTCCATCTTACCCAACATTGAGGCAATGTTGAGAATTGTCCTACCCGTTACACTATGACGATGATTTATGTCGGCACACTCCCCTTGCACCATATAGAGGAAAAATTCAAAACATTGATCATGGGCAGTGCGTTCATAGGTCTCCAAACATTTATCCAATTGTGTGAGATTAATTGGCATTTTATTTCCACCTAAGATTGGCAGCGCTCTAAATGCCTTCCTAATCATATTAGACGGCCCCGAATCCGGTAGCAATTTACGTATCTCTTCATAATAGACGACCTCATTTTTGGCCATTTCATGAGGTTGCATTTCAAGACTTATCTCCTCGCCCTCGCCAAAGTATTGGAGAAATTCATAATTACGACTATAGTTCGATAATAGGATGACCTTTAGGTAAGGATGATATTTAAGGGCCACTTTCAGTTCCCGCAATAATAAATCCGAAAAGGCTTCATGCAAATGGGCATCTACAACAACTAGATGCGAAATGTGACGAAAACTATCCATAATTGATTGACCCATAAGAACACGCAGTAAGAAACTCGATGTTGTATAGACAAGATTTGAAGAATCACTTATGCGACTTTGCAGCTGTACCTGATATGCCACTGTTTCACCCACTTTTTCGTGGACATGATCAGCCAACAATTTGCTATTATGTATTGCCACCAGTTGTTCCCTTTCCACACAGATTATTTTGCAATGCCTTTTTTCCTCGCTGCACTTCTCAATGATATACATTGGTATGGCCTTGGACTTGCCAAAAGTGGCACCACCATTCACCACCACAACACGGCTACGTGACAAGGCGTTCAGAATTACTTCCTTGTAAGGTTGCATGGGACATTTCATTTGAAAACTCTTCTGACCTGTTTCATTACAACGGGCAATGGATTGCTTCAGGGGACCCAATGAAAAACGATGTGGCGGTACTGTAGGCGAGGTGGTTACATTACCAGGACTAGTAAAATCACTAGACATTTCAAATTCTTGTTGGCTTCCACAAAAATCTGAACCACAATGGAACATATACATATCCTTCAGGGATTCCGTTGTCACTTTTAGTTGCATTATCTCTGCTGTGTTGTGTGAACATTTATCCTTAAACACAATAACTGATTCCTGGCCATTGTTGTCAATGTGTGGACGCATGCGTAAACGTAAATCTTTGACGATTTGTGAGAAAAATTGTGGATCAATGGAAAATAAATGACCCAAAAACTTCATACAACATCTTTTCTCACGATTAAAGCTGTTCAATTGTTCCGATATATAAAAATGCAAAATTTCACTTGTCACCGACATAATGGGGAATTGAGACGCAATATTTTCTTCAAAATAATATTTTAGCAAAATAAAAAAGGAATACACAATGAATTGAAGGCTACGAGAAAAATATACGACGAAATTCAAAGTTTGCAGAATGAGCCGTTATTTGAGCCTGCAAATGACGTAGGTAATTTTGGGAGAAGAGTTGCCAGATTTGTGTGACTTAAAATGCAAGGATGAGTAAACACCCCTGCAAGAAATGCATGCAACTTTGTGAAAGACGGAGAGAAAATGAAAAAAATAGCTATTTTAAAATAAATGATAGTTCCAGCTGTGGCATATAATTACCTAAAATAAAACTAACTGTGTGTTTCATACGAATCATGATGAAATAATAAGGTGGCGTAAAACGCCCAGCTGATTGGTTTCAATCTGTCAATTTTTTTGTTATTGTGAATAAATTGTATGAAAACGTAAACAAATATTTTGACATATTGAAGAATTTTCCGCCAAAAATGAGTTGTTGTTGTGCTACTTACGTGACCTCATGGTACAATAATTCATAGGTAGGCCAGGTATGAGAATCGCCAAAAAAGTACAACCCTGTCGCTATGGCGTAAAACGTCAAAATTGTTTTGATGAATGATAACGGATGACTAAACAAAGAAGAAGAAGAACGAAATGTTGAAATGAAAACAAAACAGAGTTGAATTTTTTGATCAATAATAAATATCAACTCTGCATGTCAACACGATTTTGACAGATTAAGCCATAACAAAAAAAATTGTAATCAGCTGTTAGCTGTGGCCTACCTAAGAATTATTGTACCATGCGTGACCTGTTAAATAGATCTTGATACGACTGTTGCTACAAAGCAAAAATAACGAAAACATGAAATTGTGTACACTAGTATCTTGAAATTCTGTTTTTCCCAAAAAAAAAAAACGCAAAATTTCAGTGAAATTACTTTAGTGTGGACCGGGAAATAAAAAGGTGAACTGGAAAGTACAAAAACAAGACTATTTTGATTGAAAGTACTTAACAAAGACATAAAATATAACAAGATGAGACTTTTCCATTGCTACTCTACATCGGCAGATGGCGCTGGAGGTCTAACATAATGTCATGTTCCAATATGGTGACATGAATTTATGTTATACTTGTTTTTGTTGCCGTCGTGTCCTGTTAGTTGTCTGTTATACACAAACACCATCTAAGGTTTAATAGTAAAATTGAACTGCATTACGCACTATGTCCAATCTTTACAGTTCTATGTCTTTGTACTTCATCCTGTCATTATTCTTGTTTAGGTTTTTATACGATTAATTCACTATAAGACTATATTTACATTTACGAAATCCACTCGATTTCATCCGTCAATTCCATTGTGTATACGTCAAATGAAAACTCATCTGAAATCGATTCATTTGACGTTTGAGCAATGGAATTGACAGTTGAAATCGAGTAGATTTCGTAAATGTAAACATAGCATAACAATGAATTTGACAGAATCGATTATGTTTTAAAATGCAATATCGATAGTTTTGTCTATCGATAATATCGGATTAAAAATCTCTCAAGTAAAATCTATTGAAATGAATAAAAATTGCGGTTCGAAGGCCATATAAGTGCACGTTTTGCTATAGCTCCCACATAATGGTAATCGGATTTCTGAAAGTTTTGTCAAATTTTCCGAAAGGCGTGTCGGCACCACTTTAACATACTCCACAAAATGTGGACTTTTGAAAGAATTTTTATAGCCCAACCATAAACCACAAAACGTGGATTTTTTACAGAATTTTTATAGCCCAACCATAAACCACAAAACGTACTTCAAACGCTCGTGTGAACATGACATAAATGTTATCAACAAAACAGGCATTAAAAAAGATTTAATAAAAACATTAATGAAATAGTGAACATGTAACTATTAACATTAATTTAATTTAATTATTTTGTGTTTTTTTATTTTATTTAGGTTTGTTTTGTTTTTATTGGTATTACAAACACAACAAACGCGAATAGTTCAATAAAGAGGACGCGAAAAAATCTTAAGCTCTGTTCCGGAACTAAAAAGTTTTTACAATTTTTACGACTTTTACACATTTTACCCGAAACCCCGTTCTCGTACACAAAAAAGTTGTAAAATGTTTAATTCTCTTTCATCAGATGCCGGCATCCATGTTACTTTTTTTACGTGCTCAAATTTGTCGAGTAAAAAGGAGAGCGTCATTCAGCGCCATTTTTGTTTAATGAGAAGAGAACATTTTACAACTTTTTTGTGTACGGGTACGGGTTTTCGGGTAAAATGTGTAAAAATTGTAAAAACTTTTTAGTTCTGGAACAGAGCTAACATGTCGTGTAAAGTACCCATAACGAAACTTGAAAAGAAACTTTAACGAAATTGGTTTCAAGAAACCTTGCTAGTCTGATCATCGACATGTGAAAAAATAAGTCGTATTCACACGGAATTGACAATTTAAATGATTCACGTTTTATTTATTTACTTAGTTTTTTATTTTTTTTATTATTTTTTCGAAGGTTGTTTCACTACCCGATGTAATTATATGCCACAGCTGGAACTATCATTTATTATAAAATAGCAATTTTTCCATTTTCCCTCCGTTCATTCAGTCTTTCACAAAGTTGCATGCATTTCTTGCTGGGGTGTTCACTCATCCTTGCATTTTAAGTCACTTAAATCTGGCAACTCTTCGCCCAAAATTATCTACGTCATTTGCAGGCTCAAATAACGGCTCATTCTGCAAACTTTGAATTTCGTCGTATATTTTTCTCGTAGCCTTCCATTCATTGTGTATTCCTTTTTTATTTTGCTAAAATATTGTTGTTTTGAAGAAAATATTGCGTCTCAATTCCCCATTATGTCGGTGACAAGTGAAATTTTGCATTTTTATATATCGGAACAATTGAATAACTTTAATCGTGAGAAAAGATGCTGTATGAAGTTTTTGGGTCATTTATTTTCCATTGATCCACAATTTTTCTCACAAATCGTCAAAGATTTACGTTTACGCATGCGTCCGCACATTGACAACAATGGCCAGGAATCAGTTATTGTGTTTAAGGATAAATGTTCACACAACACAGCAGAGATAATGCAACTAAAGGTGACAACGGAATCCCTGAAGGATATGTATATGTTCCATTGTGGTTCAGATTTTTGTGGAAGCCAACAAGAATTTGAAATGTCTAGTGATTTTACTAGTCCTGGCAATGTAGCCACCTCGCCTACAGTACCACCACATCGTTTTTCATTGGGTCCCCTGAAGCAATCCATTGCCCGTTGTAATGAAACGGGTCAGAAGAGTTTTCAAATGAAATGTCCCATGCAACCTTACAAGGAAGTAATTCTGAATGCCTTGTCACGTAGCCGTGTTGTGGTGGTGAATGGTGGTGCCACTTTTGGCAAATCCAAGGCCATACCAATGTATATCATTGAGAAGTGCAGCGAGGAAAAAAGGCATTGCAAAATAATCTGTGTGGAAAGGGAACAACTGGTGGCAATACATAATAGCAAATTGTTGGCTGATCATGTCCACGAAAAAGTGGGTGAAACAGTTGCATATCAGGTACAGCTGCAAAGTCGCATAAGTGATTCTTCAAATCTTGTCTATACAACATCGAGTTTCTTACTGCGTGTTCTTATGGGTCAATCAATTATGGATAGTTTTCGTCACATTTCGCATCTAGTTGTTGTAGATGCCCATTTGCATGAAGCCTTTTCGGATTTATTATTGCGGGAACTGAAAGTGGCCCTTAAATATCATCCTTACCTAAAGGTCATCCTATTATCGAACTATAGTCGTAATTATGAATTTCTCCAATACTTTGGCGAGGGCGAGGAGATAAGTCTTGAAATGCAACCTCATGAAATGGCCAAAAATGAGGTCGTCTATTATGAAGAGATACGTAAATTGCTACCGGATTCGGGGCCGTCTAATATGATTAGGAAGGCATTTAGAGCGCTGCCAATCTTAGTGGGAAATAAAATGCCAATTAATCTCACACAATTGGATAAATGTTTGGAGACCTATGAACGCACCGCCCATGATCAATGTTTTGAATTTTTCCTCTATATGGTACAAGGGGAGTGTGCCGACATAAATCATCGTCATAGTGTAATGGGTAGGACAATTCTCAACATTGCCTCAATGTTGGGTAAGGTGGAACATGTTCGGATTTTATTACAATTGGGCGCTGATCCCTTTGTAGCGGATAAACTCGATGTGGATGCTTTGAAGGTGGCATTCTCAATGTGTAATTTGGAATGTGTTGAACAGATAAAGGTTGCCTATTTTGAAAAGCCATCACAAGTCAAGGAAAATTATGTTGATCATTATTTGATTTTGGATATAATACATATGGTGACAACGAAAAATGATATATGGATAAGGGGTGGGTAGAGGAGCCTAGGTTTTTGGTGGGAAAATTATTGTCATTCTACCCTCTTATCAACATCTCATACAACTGAACTATGCAATATTGAAAGAAAAACTATTGGGTAACCTTCCTCAACAAATTGTCATCTATATGCTACACAATCAAACGGAAAAGACCCATTTGGATGCAATGCGTGAAAGTGGTGCGATACAAATTAAAATCATTCTGAGTACAGATATTGCTGAAGCTTTGATGTGCTTTGATGATTTGTTATATGTCATTGATAGCGGACGTCAATATCGCACCGTATTCGATAGTGATGCGCAATGCAAGAAACATGTTTATGAATGGTCAGCGAAACAAAATTTGGAAAATCGTCTTTTGTTGCTGACAAAAAATGGTGGTAAGTATAAATGTGAATTTTTTACGAAGGTCTTCAAGAAGACCTAAATATCTCCTTTAAAAGATTTCATGGTCTTTTCATTCAATGCTTCGAGATATCCCAAGCTGACCTCAAGTTCCTTCGTGGAAGGCTTCAATGGCTTTTAAGAAGACCTCAAGGTCTTCTCATAGAAGACTTTAAGGTGTTCTCATAGAAGTGTTCAAGATCTTCTCATAAAAGACCCCAAGGCTTTCTTAAAAAAGACCTCAAGGCCTTCTTAAAAAAGACCTCAGACATTCTCAAGGAAAACCTTGAGGTCATCTCAAGAAAGACCTAACTTCTTCTCAAGGAAGATCTCAAGGTTTCTCATAGAAGACCTTAAGGTTTTCACATAGAGGACCTCACGTTATTCCCATAGAATTGAAACTTTTTAATTGAAGACCCCGAGCCATGGAAGACCCTAAGTTATCACGGTCTTCTCATGGAAGATCTCAAGGTCATTAAAGTCCTTAAGATTTTCTCATGAGTCTCCAAAGTCTTTTCATGGAAGACACCAAGATATGGAACAAATTGAATACTCTACCAGCTGACGGAAAAAATCTGAAATTAGTTTTTAAATTGTAAGTTTTTTCTAAGCAGCCGGCCTTCGGCAGGGAATTTAAGTATTTCTCCTATGGACAGGAGCCAATTTAGGGCACGAAAACAACATTTTTTTTAATTTAAATTTTTTTCTTACTTCAACAAGGGAATTTTCGGAACTTCAGGGCCCATATCTCGGGAAGTCCATACTTCCCGAAGTATGGACTTCCCGAGATATGTAAAGATCAACTGTGGTAAAAATTTCAGATTTTTCCGCCAGCTGGTAGAGTATTCTATTTATGTCCAAGATATTTTTTCGATGTCTTCCTAAGTTCTTCAATAAGAAGACTTTAAGGTCTACCATGAGAATACCTTGAGGTCTTCAATGTAAAAGCCTTGAGGTCTTTCATGAGACAATTTTGCGATCTTCGATGAGAAGACATTGAAGTATTCCATAGAAAGACCTTGAGGTCTTTCATGACAAGACCACATAGGAGGCCTTGAGATCCCCATGATTTCCAAAGATTTATTTGGCCGGCCAAAAACCAACGGTCCGCAACGAATTTGACTATTGAAACACACTGGATTAACTAAATCTGTAAAACGCCTTTTAGACTATACATTTATACTACGATTAAGAGCATTATCTCGATTTATTTGACATATGTATATTGTATGAAATTGACTACTTAAATCCACTGGATTTGCTAAATACAATAAAGTGTAAACCGTACTGTTCCAGTGAAAACATGCTATGCATTAAAGCATTTTGCCGGGTTAACCCTCTTTGACGCTTTATTGACGGTTGCGGTATGGAATTGACACTTGAAACCCAGTGTGTTTATTAAATTCGTTTATGTGCGAACGGGGTATAATGTAAACATACGTTAATCCAAGATAACTAAGTAACATTTTTATTGAGTATTAAGTCCAAAGGAATGAATTTTATTCGATTATGTTGTGCAATCATGATTATCGTCTACTTAAAACTAAAACATCTAAATGCTACTGACTTATTAAGCTTAAAACTATTTTCTTTTCCTGCTGCTAAATTATTCGCATCTTTGGCTATCTCTTGAATTTCGAATTTCTACTCTCTCCCTTTTTCTCTTTAAAGTGTTCCCATGTCACTAAAACGTTTCAACTTTTCAGGGAAATTATCTTTAAACAAGACGGGATCAGCCCTAAATTCTACCGTCCTCAATGGCATACGACCATAAATGTGCGTAAATTCATCGATACAACGTGAACGTTCACGCATATGATTTAAATCGGCCGAAAGCATTTCATTGTTGGCACATTCGGGACATTTGAATTTCTTGCGTGGTGTCACTTTTATGGGAGGTTTATTCGTGACATTTGCCACCAAAAAATTCATTGCAATATCTTCGCAATTCATTCGGCCATCAACGATGTCTTTAATGACTTCAGGCATACGATAGGTGTACATGTGACTCCAGTACTTGTGATGGAATGCCGCTCCCGTTAGGACCATTGATATTTGATTTGTCCATTCCGATTCATAACGCCAATGTGAGGTCATGTTTTCCCAAACATGTAAACGACTGGGAAAGCCAACAATGCGATCGGGAAATTCACGCCACACTTCGTAGCTGTAAAGAAAAACAAATACGTGGAGATTAATTGTCATCAGTGTAGACGGGAAAGTGTAAGTATTATAATTACCCAAATTCCACCTCGTCCTCTGTCAACATGTTAATATCATCATCAATGGTCAGGATGGCCTCAGTTTCTATATCCTTATAGGGATAGAAACGATTTGAAAGGCGATTGTTTGCTGTTTGTATTACTTTAATGGGTCGTGATATGGCAGGGAAGCTTGATACTGTAAAGAAAGAAAAAAATAACGTTTGTGTTTTGGAAGGAGGTTAGTTCAAGGCACTCTCAAAATCTTCGTGCCCATTTTTTGAAGAGAATTGGGACCACAAAGGCTACCCGTAATAAAGGCCAAAACCCAGAAAGCGAAGGGCTTTCCGAATGTCAAATTATAATGGAATATCAGAGCATGTTTGGAATTCCGCCTTCGCTCTTCTCTATTATTTGTTTCCGTAAACCGAAGATCTGACTGAGTTTTGGTCTTTAACGCTTTTTAATCATTGAATTATTACTTACATAAAGGAGGAGCTTTTTGTTGATTATTCCACACCACCAATATGGCATGCAGCGACGGCACCACCGATAACTTTTCAATCAGCAAAAACAAACTTTCAACACGATCATAGGTCAATATGACAGCGGTGAAACCATCCGAACGACTAACCACCCTGGACAAGAACAAAGGATTCAAGGCCACACCATTTGAACTATCCACAAAGTTCCAATGTTTCTTATTACGCTCGGTATGAGGAAACATGCGGCACTGGATATATTCCAAGGTAGTTAAAGTCAATGTCCGCACACTATTGAAATAGTTTTCATACAATCTTCTGCCTTGCTGCTTCATTTCCTCCGTTTTTTCTGCCGATATGCTTTTCAAGGTGTCTACCACCAAGTGGATATCTGCTTCACGTATTCTCACCGATGCCAGTGACCAGTCAATAACATCCTCAAATGGTAATATATAACTATCCACAGCTATAACGGGTATACAGTTGAATGCCAATATTTCCAAGAGATCAGGATTGCCAAGACGCAAACTAGGCCCCAAAAGGCAAAATGTTCCCTTTAACAAAACACTGGGATAGGAAATTTCATGGCCACTGTCCCCAGTTAGGCATCTTGTCTTGCGTGATGGCTTGCTATTACATTGCTGCAGCAGCAAAATATCCTTGGGATTCTCCTCAGCCAAACCCTGTAATATCCACATCATTTTGGGTAATATATTCAATTGGGCCACAAGCAACAAATAATCTGCGGAACCACCACTATATGAAGTTACCATGGGATGTTTACGCAGCAATGGACTCCATACCGGTATGGAAATATCAAAACCATGACGATAAGACCATGCATCAAAACCACCACCAGCAATCATGGCATGGTCGGTATTAACATCAAGCACCGTATTAAAGGTGGGATACACTCCGGGCAACATGTTAAACAGCAAATGATTTCTTCCATCATCCCAGTAGTTCAGCGAAGCCAAGGCCCGATTAACCAAATCCAAATTAATGTTATTTTGATTAATCAAATCTATGCTGGGCACAAAGAGACAAGCCTCATTGGGATTAGTGGTATAGTATGGGCTCTTTACAATCGTCTCCAATATCTGATAAAACTCTTGTGTCAATGGTGCTGCCTCCACACCACTATTTGCATCCACATATTCCTGCAATGGGTACACATACACAGTTATGTGATCATGTCCACAGCGATATGGATCCATACATGTCCATATTGTACAGTTATCACGACGCGGTCTTGTACGATCAATGGACTCGGTAAGACGTATCTCTCCAATATCATTTAAGTCCAATGATATGCGATTAAAGTTGTCCTCGCCATGTAGCCGATGCGATTTGTAAAAGGCATTGTACAGTGAGATTCCCGTCAGCACTAGTGTCGACAACAACAATACAACATACATATTTTGTTGGCACTCATTTCGTATGAGCGCAAATTTATTCAGCATTATTGCTGGCTGGCGATTATGTTTCCCAGTTGTCGTCTTATCGCAACACAAATTTTGATATGTTTTTACACCATCATTATTAGGAGAAATTTGTTGTTATTTCGTCGCTTCACATGAAAAATTCCTAATCTCACAGATACGCTAACTAACACATACACATGCCTGAATCAAAACAAATGATACTGAAAGTTGATGTTGCCACAGGGGCTCGTTAGAAGAGCTCATATATTCAAATTTACAACAAAAAAATTACCATATATGTCATTTTATGTGAGGATAGATTACTACCACAGGATCATGCTATCTTTTTGGTCAAAAATTGTATTTATTTAAATGCATTTTCTTTAAATATAGCAAAAAACATGCTTTGTGAACAGTTCATTGTCTGGCAACACTATATCAAGGGCCTGTGTGCAGTTGGTTAGTCGAATAGTAGCCAACGTAACGTAATGCAACCACGGTTGCCACCGAGTAAAAAAATGTCTACCAAAAATTTCCGAAAATGTTACCAAAACGATACCAAAGCTGTGTTCCTTTACTTACCTGAGTTTACCATTTTTAACCTGCAAAGCGTTCCTTAACCCCAAAAAGTGGTAAAACTGGCAGCAATTTTTAAGAGAGTGAGAGAAGAGCACATATACCTTTCTCTTCTACCACAGGCTACCAGACAAATTTCTGCAGGTAAAAAATGGCAGGGCTGATTTTTCGACTTTTGTTTTACGATTATTTCACAATGAAGGAAAAAAAATGGACGAAAAATAGAAGAAAAAGTCGAACGCTGACAAAACTAAATTAAAAACTGTGAAATAAAAGAAGAAAAAGGATTTTTATGTTTCCTTTTGACTTTGCTACTAGAACTAAAATTTTTCCGTTCCTTTAGTCTCGGTCCAAACTACAGTGATTTCATTGAAAAAATTGCATGAAATTATGCGTCTCTAGATCGACTTCCATAGTAGAGTAAAATCATAAAATTGCTGTAGCGGGGAACTCGATTTAAGAACGCCTAATTTCATGAAATTTATTAATGAAATTCACGCTAGTGTGGACCGGGACTTACTTTTCTGGTAAAAATGTTCATGAGAGCAATTTTGACACTTTTCTCTTTTTTTCTCTTTTACCACTTTTACCATTAAAAAAGTAAAGGAACAAAGCTCAAATTAACCACCATAATATGGAGAGTGTAATTAAATTTGTCAATAGTTTGTAACATACCGAAATATTCATCCGAAACCTTATAAGTATACATCGCTCATTTACTCAAAGAGTGGCATAACTCAAAAAATGCCTTTTCTGAGTTGGGAATTTATATTTTTCTAAGACTTCTACTTTCATGCTCACATCTCTAAAACTCAACGAGTTACAACTCGTTTACTACGGGTTTGGCAAAATTCAACAAAAATGTTTTTGAGCTTGTGAAGCACTAAAACACTTCAAATCATGTTTGATCTTGCACAGATATCTGGCTAGCTGTTTGCAAAATATGATCCAAGTAGTTATTTTATTTTTATGTAATAATCTTTTTAAGTTGGAAAGTCAAATTTCAACCGCCAACTTAAAACGCGTTTTTCTCGTAAGTCGAAATAACCGACATCGCTGTCTGTTGAAATGAAGATACAGCTTGTAATATCTAAAATCTACAGAGCTTCGATACAGAGCTTCCCGAGTGAAAAGTACTTGCGACTGGGAGTACTCAAAGGGTGCGAGCAAAAAGTCCGGTATTTTTTGGGGCGGGCTGCAAAAAAAGCTTACATTTGGTATAACATTATCACGCTGTTGAACAATTTGGTGCACATTTATGCAGTGGTTTTATGTTTTTTCTTAGTGTTTATTAAGAAAGTTACCAGAACAAAAACGAAGTTACCAAATTACTGTTACGAATGTAACTGATAGGTTTAAGTTAATTTAGTTTAATTTCCGTTAATTTAAAAATTTGAATTGTAACGTAACGTTTTATTACGCAGTTATTTTATTTAAGCAACGACAACTACCATGTAGAACTCTCTTCATCATTCTAGTCGTTACATTACCTTTTGTTAATGTTCTTTTGTTTGTTTTGCCAAAATCATGTAATTATCGTTTAGTTTGTTACTTCTATTCTTGCATTTATTTGTTGTTGTAATTACGTCATTGATCATCCCCCATGTATGTGAGTCTGGTTGTTCGCTTAGTGCGAATGTGCGTCTGTGTGTTCGTAGTACATATTCGAGGAGTTGCCAGACATTTTCTAGAGGACTCTCTAACAGGGAGACTTTGGCATATAAATACAGGGGAACTGGCAATGACGAGTGAGTTGTGTTTTAAGCGTTGAACTGAACAGATCGGTTAAAGAATAGCTGCGTGCTAACTAGAGACTAGCTGTGTGCTAAGTAATTAAAGTCGGTTCCAAATAAGTGTAATAAAGTAAATAAAGCATTGTAGAAACGTAATCTAAAAAGAACCCTGTTTTATTTGGTACAAATCGTACTGGGGAATAAAACAACGTCTACACGGAGATTAGTTAAATCTAATTCCGTAACATTACCAACCCTAAGAAAGTTACCAATAAAACCTACATGACCTCAATACAACGTCAAACGCACAATGTTGCTAATCAGCCAAAATCGACGGAACCTGGCAAGACTTGTTGCAGTGTTAACCAGTCATTGGGCTATTGGCAACCATGCAAAGCGCTTAAATCTTCCACACAACGACCACTTCAGTTGAGTTGCCATCCATAATCGACCCCTTAATTTCAAATTTTTCTTTGTTCCTTCACAAACATTATTATTTGTTTTTGGAAATTGTATATTGACAATCTATATAAATAATCAAATGTCGTTCGTTGGTAATGGCATCAGCTGAGAACGGCTGGATCGATTTAGATTTTTGATTTGGATTTTTTTGAAATGTTTGCTATAACCCGACTTAGGTTTTTATGCAAAGAAGATTTGACCACGCCCACTTTTTTAAATTTTCAATTTTTATCTTTTCTACAAAAACTACTGAACTAATTTTCCTGAAATTGTCAGGGAATGTACAGCGATGCCCCCCTGTGAGAATAGGCTACATATTTAGTTGGGTAGGGGCGGTATACTTCTCCTATACCCTATTTTGTTAAAAAGGCTATATTTACAATAATTACGAATATACCGTTCGCCGGGATGAAATTATGATATTGGTAGCGATCAGTAAAATTTTGCAACATTGTCAGTTCGTTTTCATAAAACATTACTCTTGTGCCATACCTATCAAATTGGCTTGTCCAACCGATGAACTCCTTCTGTACGCGTGTGCCTTCAATCTACAACCGAAAAATTCAAATTTTCCTTAAAAAATGAATGAACCTTCAGTTGTTTTATGCTTACCTGTTAAGGCGATGATGATCATATGTTTTAATTTTGTTATGTTTCTCTTTCGAGACGAGCTGATTCATCAGAAGGTTTGTCGGCATGTGCCGACACAGGACCAGTCGGATTCTGACTTGCCTTCGGTTGGGCATCAAGGTCCATACTCCCTTCGTTAGAGCCACAGCAATCTTCCTGAGTAGACTTGGCCAGAATCACCGTGGTATGCAGCTCATCATCAGACAGTTTCTGTATTTTCGAAACAGCTGTTTGCTGGAAAACAACTGGTTTGTTGTTGTTTGCAATGTAAATTGTATCTCAGAACATGAATATGCTCTCTCTTCTACATGAATATGGACTCTCTTTTACAGCATTGCCATATTGAAATACCTAAATTCAGTTGAAATTCCCTTTGATTTTGTGCATTAAGAATGTGAATAATGCACGAATTAATTTGAATTAAAGCAGTTAATGCAAATTAAAGTACAGTACAATTGTCAGTTTTGAATGACGATTTTTTGCAATTATCGATAACTGTCCAACCGTCCAGCAACCACAAAATATTTTGTGGTTGCATGATGAATAACAAAAATGAACGGCCACACTAGCAAGTAACAACAAAGCTGTCATTCAAAACTGACTATGTGTACCCAGTTTAACACTGCCGTCTGTCTAGGGTATTAAGGCCTACGTACATAAGCTGCCTCGCCTGGTTGCCTTGCTTGCTTATGATAAAAGAATAAAAAAGAAAAGGGCAATACCGTTCAAGGCAATCAGGCAAGGCAGCTTATGTACCCAGGCCTTAAATGCTGGGTATGGGTTGCCCTTTTCTTTTTTAGTCCCAATTTACATTAGGCGAGTTTACTTGCGGCAATTGTCAGTTTGATGGAGAGAGAGTTGAGGTATATGGTAACCCTTTGCCTCTCAATACCCTCTCTCACCCACAAACTGACAATTGCCGCAAGTAAACTCGCCTAATGTAAATTGGGACTAATTCTTTTATCAGAAGTAAGCAGGCAAGGCAGCTTATGTACTCAGCCCTTTAGATTATGTAGCAATTCCTCCGGGAGTATGTCCCCACTATGCTTATCCGGGACAAGCCTTTTCAGTTGGCCGAGGAGTTCCAGCTGGATTTCAAATGTCAATTCCGTTGTGTAAATGCAATATTTGACGAATAACGCGCCTCTAACCTAAACGCCGTATACATTAAGTCCTAGGTACATAAGCTGCCTCCCATGCTTGCTTCTGATAAAAGAATAAAAAAGAAAAGATCAACCCAGTTTGAAATTTGCTCGGCCTTCTTTATTCTTTTATTTTTATTATGTCAGAAATGAAGCAGGAAAGCAAGGCAAGCTGGTGAAGCTGCTTATGCACCCATGCCTTTAGAATTTTTTTTTGCATGGTTAATCTTCTTTGTAAGGATTTATTTGACATATAACCATTGGACATGACATTTGAAACACAGTGGGTTTATTAAATTCTACCAGAAATGACAAAACTTTAATTAAACGTTGGATGTGCTTTCAGCTTAAAGCTTTCTGTTTAAATTTTTCTTTCGAGTGTCCTAAAACTTCAAACAGTATACACAATAGGTCTGTTCGGTAACACAAAAATACAAATGTGTACAAACTTTTAAAAAATGCTGTTCGATAACAAACTTGTTCAATAAACTAGACATGAGAAGTAGTTGCAAGAACTTGCAAATAGTTTTTACTTGTGAAGTTATGGAACAGACCTAATCTGTGTATGTGTGTGGGTAGGATTATTTATATAAGCCCAGCTGATGTACTGTGAGCTGTCAAAAAAGTTGCTGTAATAAAAAACACAAAATTAAAAAACAACAATTTAAAAGAAAAATTGTGCATTTTTTAATGATTTTTGTTATAATGTGTTAATTAATAACTGCCTAACAAATTTTTGTTACAACAATTAACAAATTTACAAAAATAACATTGTTGTTATTAAAAATTTAATGTCAAAGAAAATATTGATTAATGGTAGCTGTTTGAATATTCAATGTCAAATTTCTTTATAAAAAAATTCTTTTTGTTGTAATTTCCCCAACAACATAAAGAAAATTTTGACATAACATGCCACTACCTGTGTAATTGTGTCATGGGTCCTTCTAAAAATTTTCTCAGGAAAAACATAAATACATTCTGAAAATCCTCTAAAATAGAACAAATTTGAATCAAAATGTAAATATAAAGCATACAGAACAGTCGTAGGTCATTGTTATTACACGTTTACGATGAAAAGAAGTATTTTATGGTAGCAAATTTCGAAGCTATAAATTTCATGAGTAGACCCTATTATATTTTGAAAACCAAAATTTACGAAAAAAAGTAAAAATACAGCTGATTGTCACTTCTACCTTATATAAATGTGCCTTGTGTGTACTGTTTAAATAATATGTCAAACAATTTTCTTCAGTTTTGCATTGGAATAGACATTTAATGATATCCACAACTCGATTATGTGGAGAATCCTTGACACTTCATTAATTTTTTGCGTTTTTTATAAAATGCTCAAAATAATGTGTTGTAAACAAACCCCACTTGTTGCTTTTGTGTTTAGTAATAGCTCTGTTCCTTTACGTGCAAGAATCTTCAAGTTGTACCACTTTTTACTAGAAAAGCGTTCCTTTACTTCGGACACCATACCATTTATATGGGAGCAGTTTACAACTTCTACTACTTTTGCCGGGTTTACCATTTTCAAAAGTAAAGGAACAGACCAAATTTTGACGTTTTAGGAATTCGGGAAAAACCAGGGTTCTATAATTTGTTTTCATCTAGATCTACCTCTTTACTTATACCATGTATAAACGTACTACTACCTTGTTACAGATGTTCCATGGATCCTATCCACAAAAATAAAACAAAATTTTAAGTTGATTACATTCATTAATGATGTCGTTTATTTTTTTCTTCTTTTATTTAAATGTGAATATGTAATAATGAAGAGAATACAGATGTATTGAATTGTTATTGTTGTTGCTGGTTTGCATCTAATGGGAGTTTATTTGTTAATTCGTTTATGTTTCTTTTAGAGATTTTTAAGGTTGTGCCTCGGTTTTTTGTTTTCTTTTAGGAATTCAATGAAATGCAGGTAAGGTTTCTTTCGTTTTCTTGTTGTTGTTGTTTCACAGAATGTGCTTAACTATTTTCGTTATTATTTTTTGTTTTATTACAAATGTAATATTTTGTATATGTTTAAGTGGTGTTTTGTTGAGTATATGATCATCGTTAATTGTCTTTTTGTGATTTTGTCTTATCCGTAGGGTTTTTTGTATGTAGAGATGATTCACAGGGGTTTAGTGTATTGTGTTCGTTTTATTCTGTTTGTTTTTCTATATATATTTGAATTTCTTTGAACGTTAAATATATAACAGGTTATTTTTTGTATGATACACTGGGAGTAAGGAAGATATTAAAATGTTTTATTTTTTTTTTAAGAAAATGCTATTTTTTTATATGGAGAACTTTTATAATGGGTCCACTTAACAACATATTGTTTTTTTTTTCTTCGCTACCATCCTATTATCTTTTCTTATATTCTAAAACTTTGAAAGAAAAGTATGTTTCAGAATGAACTAGAAGGCTTTTGAATAACTTTAAAAGGGATTAACTAAAACGTAATTATGTATATCATTTATAGATATATATTGTTTTTAGTTAAATCTTAGATTTCATTCAAATGATTTTTTCTTGGGACACAATACGAAGATAAATAAACACACTATGGGCCAAAATTGGCATACCTAAATGTCAGTTACACTAGATCATAAGCCCTGAGTACATAAGCTGCCTCGGCCTCCTTTATTCTTTTATTTTTATTGTCAGAAATGAAACAGGAAAGCGAGTCAATCAGGCGAAGCAGCTTATGTACCCAGGCCTTTACTATCATGATAACCACCTTTATTATGATTTTGTTATATTCTCCTTATTATCTTTCTCTTTTCACTACCAAATATCTTCTAAATGACCCTATCTTACTGTGGTTTAATGTTAAAAGAAATTTAAAGTGGAGAATTAGCACGATAGATAGAAAATAGACAATATTTACGTTCAATAGATAATTTACTTACTCGGTAGTCTACACAGTCTTACATAAGTATACGTACGCCCCATAAATCTCGGGTTTTAGAAAAAGTAATGATATTTATGAAATTCCAAGTACACAGGTTTATTTCGTCTCACTAATAAACAATATTTAGTACAACAAAAGTATATTCCATAATATAAATAACGGTAAATTTTACAAAAACAAAAAATGATACTTACAAAAGTATACATACGCCCCAAGAAAATATGAGTATAATCGTACAATTTATGGAATTAGCAGCAAAATTTATACATTTTATTGTTTTGGCGAATGTGTCTGGGTGTCCGAGATATATTTTAGAGAGAAAAAAAAATAATTTTTGGGTGTTAAGTGCCGTTATTTAATGCCAAACTTCTTGTATAGCTCGTTAAAGCGGACCCTTGCTGATTTCTTTCCGTTTTAGGTATTTGAGTATACAAAAGCCACAAAATTAGTGTCAGATTATAGATTTTGAGATCCTAGAAAGCTTTTTAGTTGACCTTGTGCATAACACACCTTCCTGGGTGTCGATAAATTCACATTTTTCCTGGGATATCTCAGGAAGTTAATAGATTACTCCGAATTCTTGGCGCAAATTACATACATAAGACCTTAAATTGTGTTTTAATATGGCGTTATATAATCCTTGGACACCAATTGAATCAGAAATGTACAATTATCCGATACTTTCCGACCCTATATTGACGGTAATGGTTACAATACGAAAAATACGTTGTTCACAGTGTAAATTTCATGCTTTTTGGTAGTGATTATATTTTGATGCTTTGGGAGCAGGTTTTTAACAGAATATTTCACATTTCTGATTCAATTGGTGTCCAAGGATTATATAACACCATATTAAAACACAATTCAAGGTAATTTGAGCCAAGAATTCCGAGGAAACTATTAACTTCCTGAGATATCCTAGGAAAAATGTGAATTTATCGACACCCAGGAAGGTGTGTTATGCACAAGGTCAACTAAAAAGCTTTCTAGGATCTCAAAATCTATAATCTGACACTAATATTGTGGCTTTTGTATACTCAAATACCGAAAACGGAAAGAAATCAGCAAGGGTCCGTTTAAAGAGCTATACAAGAAGTTTGGCATTAAATAACGGCACTTAACACCCAAAAATTATTTTTTTTTTCTCTCTAAAATATATCTCGGACACCCAGACACATTCGCCAAAACAATAAAATGTATAAATTTTGCTGCTAATTCCATAAATTGTACGATTATACTCATATTTTCTTGGGGCGTATGTATACTTTTGTAAGTATCATTTTTTTGTTTTTGTAAAATTTATCGTTATTTATATTATGGAATATACTTTTGTTGTATTAAATATTGTTTACTAGCAAATGCCCGCTACTTCGTATGCGGAAAGGGCATAAAATATATATGAACAATATTTAATATGGAAGTGGTGAACACTGACGATTGACTGACGTTGTACTAAAACCCATTTTTAATACCATCATTTAATTGATTTAATTCCTTTAATTAAAAAAAAAACATATCTGCCGTATCGCACAGCTACCATATTTTTTATTTCGGATTTCCAAAACTACGACCTCATATCACAGATATACACCAACAGCGACTCATATTGCAAATTTCAGACTTGACTTCTGGTTTTACTCCTTCACTAACACAGCATTCCCTCCCAATACGAATTTCCAAACACTAAACTTTATCTCACCCCTTCACAACAACAATAGCGCACATTCACAATTCACGGTTGTAGGTTCAGCAGTTTCGCCAAGAACCAGAATAGGTTCGTAAAATTTTCGGAATATACCCCCATATAACGGTACACCTCTTTATAGTGTGTTTTAAAAATAGAACAAATCTATACTGTCCAATTTTCTTTACATTTGGACCTTGAATACTCAGAGGATATAAAAGCCTAAAAAATGTCTACTTCAATCCACTTTTATTAGAAGAGATATTTTGAAGATTTGGAGTATTTTGAAGATTTTATGCACATTTTCCAACCGAAATTCAGAACTTGTGACATAAAAGGTTAGAAAAAAACTACTTTAAAAAAAATTTACTTAAAGTGCGCGGGTGTGTGCATTTCAATTTAGGCCTTCTTATTATCAGGTGAAAACCTTGTAGTCAACAAAATTGTCGCATTGGACCACGTTTCCAAATTGTCATACAAAAAACAAAAAATATTTTTTGAAAAGATACTTCACGTTTGACTACATACATTACATTATTTAGAAACGCCTTCGCGTTAACATAAAATCAATGGAACAATATTCAGTACAGTTTTTCAAATTCCGAACTTTATCTCAAATTTCAGAGTGATCTTGATAACAAATATTTTTCCATTTCGTATTTTTTGTCCAAATTATATAATCCAAGCTTTGTTCCTACATCCAACACCAAATCTAGTACCATTTAGTACTTTTCGTTCCCCTATAGTAGGTATTTCTCACTTTAACTGTTTACACAATACCAAAATGGTTTGGGTACCAACATGTTACCAAACTTTTCGTACATATAATTAAACGTTTCAAAACTTACTTCCTTATATTTAACATATATCCCAACCTCTATTCACTTTTCCAGCTTTATATGTTCCCCTGAAACCAATCATAGTACTATTTAGCACTTTTTGTATAAATAAGTACGAATTTTCAAAACCTCCTCCCTACCTCCACACTAAACAACAATTGCTAATCTAATACCGAATTTCAAATCCAATACCGAATTTCAAATCCAATACCGAATTTCAAATTTGAAAATTCCAGTTCTACCCCTTTACAAAGTCACAAATTGTACAAAATTCTGTACCATATAGCAAATACCAAAAGGTACGAAATTTTGTACCATTTACCACTTTTCGTACACGACTTTCCAAAAACTACTTTCATACCTCAGTTCTTTCCGTTCACCTAAATCCAAATTATAGCCATTGTAGTTTCATTTAGCACTTTTCCATAAGTACGAATTTCTAAAGTAACCGCAATCCTACACTCCAACAGTAATCTGTTAACACAAATACAAATTGTATCGAATTTAGCGCCATTTAGTACTGCTTCGTGCACATTAGTATAATTTTCCAAAGTTACCTCCATATCTCAATTCTACATTCTAACAGTAATCTTAATTCCAAGTAACAGTAATCTTAATTCAGGATTCCAGTTCTATCCGTTCACCCAAATCCAAATCATACTAAACTCACTACCATTTAGGACTTTTCGACCTTTGGTACATCTTTCTTACACTTTATAAGTGACCCTCATTCCAAATTCCAGCTCTATTCGTTAATTCAAATCCAAATTGTACTATTTTTAGTACTTTTCGTACACTTTTAGTTCGAATTTCCAAAAACCTTTCTTTGTTACTCTCCATCAGTGACCCTTATTCCAAATTCCAAGATTCCTGCTCTATCCGTTCACCCAAATCCAAATTGTACTAAATTTAGCACCATTTAGTACGATTCGTACACTTATAGCTCGAATTTCCAAAAACCTTTCTTTTTTACTCTCCATCAGTGACCCCTCATTCCAAATTTCAGGATTCCAGCTCTATCCGTTCACCCGAATCCAAATTGTACTAAATTTAGTACCATTTAGTAATTTTGTTAATCTCCATCAGTAACCCTCATTCCAAATTTCAGGATTCCAGGTCAGTCCGTTCACCCAAATCCAAATTGTACTAAATTCAGTACCATTTAGTACTTTTCGTACACTAATAGGTCGACTTTCCAAAAACCTTTCATTGTTACACTTCATCAGTGACCTTCATTCCAAATTTCAGTATTCCAGCTCTATCCGTTCACCCAAATCCAAATTGTTCTAAATTTAGTACTTTCGTGCACTTACAGTTCGAATTTCCATAAACTTTTCTTTGTACTCTCCATCAGTGACCCTCATTCCAGATTTCAGGATTCCAGCTCAATCCGTTCACCCAAATCCAAATTGTACTAAATTTAGTACCATTTAGTACTTTTCGTACCCTTATAGTTCGAATTTCCAAAAACCTTTAATTCAGTGACTCTCACTTCAAATTTCAGGATTCCATCTCCATCCGTTCACCCAAATCCAAATTGTACTAAATTTAGTATCATTTGGTACTTTTGGTACTTTTTGTGCGCTTATAGTTCGAATTTTCTAAAACCTTTCTTAGGTACTCTCCATCAGTGATCCTCATTCCAAATTTTAGGATCCCGGCTCTATCTGTTCACCGAAATCCAAATTGTACTAAATTTAGTACCATTAAGTACTTTTCGTACCCTTATAGTTAGAATTTCCAAAAACCTTTCATCGTTACTCTTCATAAGTGACTCTCATTTTAAATTTCAGGATTCCATCTCTATCCGTTCACCGAAGTCCAAATTGTACTAAATTTAGTACCATTTAGTACTTTTCGTACCCTTATAGTTCGAATTTCCAAAAACCTTTCATTGTTACTCTTCATCAGTGACTCTCATTTTAAATTTCAGGATTCCATCTCTATCCGTTCACCCAAATCGAAATTGTACTAAATTTAGTACCATTTGGTACTTTTGGTACTTTCTGTGCGCTTATAGTTAGAATTTTCTAAAACCTTTCTTTGTTACTCTCCATCAGTGACTCCCATTCCAAATTTCAGGATTCCAACTCTATCCGTTCACCCAACTCCAAATTGTACTAAATTTAGTACCATTTAGTACTTTTCGTATCCTTATAGTTCGGATATCCAAAAACCTTTCATCGTTACTCTTCATCAGTGACTCTCATTTTAAATTTCAGGATTCCACCTCTATCAGTTCACCGAAGTCCAAATTGTACTAAATTTAGTACCACTTAGTACTTTTCGTACCCTTATAGTTCGAATTTCCAAAAACCTTTAATCGTTACTCTTCATCAGTGACCCTCATTCCAAATTTCAGGATTCCAGCTCTATCCGTTCACTCAAATGCAAATTGTACTAAATTTAGTACCATTTAGTACTTTTCGTACTAATTGGTAGAATTTCCAAAAACCTTTCTTTGTTACTCTCCATTAGTGACTCCCATTCCAAATTTCAGGATTCCAGCTCTATTCGTTCACACAAATCCAAATTGTACTAAATTTAGTGCCATTTAGTACCTTTCGTACCCTTGTAGTTCGAATTTCCAAAAACGCTTCGGTACATCTTTCTAACTCTCCATCAGTGACCTTCATTCCAAATTTCAGTGTTCTAGCTCTACGTGTTCGCGTAATACAAAGGGTACCATATTTGGTATTATTATTTATTATTTATTATTTATTATTTATTATTTATTATTTATTATTTATTATTTATTATTTATTATTTATTATTTATTATTTATTATTTATTATTTATTATTTATTATTTATTATTTATTATTTATTATTTATTATTTATTATTTATTATTTATTATTTATTATTTATTATTTATTATTTATTATTTATTATTTATTATTTATTATTTATTATTTATTATTTATTATTTATTATTTATTATTTATTATTTATTATTTATTATTTATTATTTATTATTTATTATTTATTATTTATTATTTATTATTTATTATTTATTATTTATTATTTATTATTTATTATTTATTATTTATTATTTATTATTTATTATTTATTATTTATTATTTATTATTTATTATTTATTATTTATTATTTATTATTTATTATTTATTATTTATTATTTATTATTTATTATTTATTATTTATTATTTATTATTTATTATTTATTATTTATTATTTATTATTTATTATTTATTATTTATTATTTATTATTTATTATTTATTATTTATTATTTATTATTTATTATTTATTATTTATTATTTATTATTTATTATTTATTATTTATTATTTATTATTTATTATTTATTATTTATTATTTATTATTTATTATTTATTATTTATTATTTATTATTTATTATTTATTATTTATTATTTATTATTTATTATTTATTATTTATTATTTATTATTTATTATTTATTATTTATTATTTATTATTTATTATTTATTATTTATTATTTATTATTTATTATTTATTATTTATTATTTATTATTTATTATTTATTATTTATTATTTATTATTTATTATTTATTATTTATTATTTATTATTTATTATTTATTATTTATTATTTATTATTTATTATTTATTATTTATTATTTATTATTTATTATTTATTATTTATTATTTATTATTTATTATTTATTATTTATTATTTATTATTTATTATTTATTATTTATTATTTATTATTTATTATTTATTATTTATTATTTATTATTTATTATTTATTATTTATTATTTATTATTTATTATTTATTATTTATTATTTATTATTTATTATTTATTATTTATTATTTATTATTTATTATTTATTATTTATTATTTATTATTTATTATTTATTATTTATTATTTATTATTTATTATTTATTATTTATTATTTATTATTTATTATTTATTATTTATTATTTATTATTTATTATTTATTATTTATTATTTATTATTTATTATTTATTATTTATTATTTATTATTTATTATTTATTATTTATTATTTATTATTTATTATTTATTATTTATTATTTATTATTTATTATTTATTATTTATTATTTATTATTTATTATTTATTATTTATTATTTATTATTTATTATTTATTATTTATTATTTATTATTTATTATTTATTATTTATTATTTATTATTTATTATTTATTATTTATTATTTATTATTTATTATTTATTATTTATTATTTATTATTTATTATTTATTATTTATTATTTATTATTTATTATTTATTATTTATTATTTATTATTTATTATTTATTATTTATTATTTATTATTTATTATTTATTATTTATTATTTATTATTTATTATTTATTATTTATTATTTATTATTTATTATTTATTATTTATTATTTATTATTTATTATTTATTATTTATTATTTATTATTTATTATTTATTATTTATTATTTATTATTTATTATTTATTATTTATTATTTATTATTTATTATTTATTATTTATTATTTATTATTTATTATTTATTATTTATTATTTATTATTTATTATTTATTATTTATTATTTATTATTTATTATTTATTATTTATTATTTATTATTTATTATTTATTATTTATTATTTATTATTTATTATTTATTATTTATTATTTATTATTTATTATTTATTATTTATTATTTATTATTTATTATTTATTATTTATTATTTATTATTTATTATTTATTATTTATTATTTATTATTTATTATTTATTATTTATTATTTATTATTTATTATTTATTATTTATTATTTATTATTTATTATTTATTATTTATTATTTATTATTTATTATTTATTATTTATTATTTATTATTTATTATTTATTATTTATTATTTATTATTTATTATTTATTATTTATTATTTATTATTTATTATTTATTATTTATTATTTATTATTTATTATTTATTATTTATTATTTATTATTTATTATTTATTATTTATTATTTATTATTTATTATTTATTATTTATTATTTATTATTTATTATTTATTATTTATTATTTATTATTTATTATTTATTATTTATTATTTATTATTTATTATTTATTATTTATTATTTATTATTTATTATTTATTATTTATTATTTATTATTTATTATTTATTATTTATTATTTATTATTTATTATTTATTATTTATTATTTATTATTTATTATTTATTATTTATTATTTATTATTTATTATTTATTATTTATTATTTATTATTTATTATTTATTATTTATTATTTATTATTTATTATTTATTATTTATTATTTATTATTTATTATTTATTATTTATTATTTATTATTTATTATTTATTATTTATTATTTATTATTTATTATTTATTATTTATTATTTATTATTTATTATTTATTATTTATTATTTATTATTTATTATTTATTATTTATTATTTATTATTTATTATTTATTATTTATTATTTATTATTTATTATTTATTATTTATTATTTATTATTTATTATTTATTATTTATTATTTATTATTTATTATTTATTATTTATTATTTATTATTTATTATTTATTATTTATTATTTATTATTTATTATTTATTATTTATTATTTATTATTTATTATTTATTATTTATTATTTATTATTTATTATTTATTATTTATTATTTATTATTTATTATTTATTATTTATTATTTATTATTTATTATTTATTATTTATTATTTATTATTTATTATTTATTATTTATTATTTATTATTTATTATTTATTATTTATTATTTATTATTTATTATTTATTATTTATTATTTATTATTTATTATTTATTATTTATTATTTATTATTTATTATTTATTATTTATTATTTATTATTTATTATTTATTATTTATTATTTATTATTTATTATTTATTATTTATTATTTATTATTTATTATTTATTATTTATTATTTATTATTTATTATTTATTATTTATTATTTATTATTTATTATTTATTATTTATTATTTATTATTTATTATTTATTATTTATTATTTATTATTTATTATTTATTATTTATTATTTATTATTTATTATTTATTATTTATTATTTATTATTTATTATTTATTATTTATTATTTATTATTTATTATTTATTATTTATTATTTATTATTTATTATTTATTATTTATTATTTATTATTTATTATTTATTATTTATTATTTATTATTTATTATTTATTATTTATTATTTATTATTTATTATTTATTATTTATTATTTATTATTTATTATTTATTATTTATTATTTATTATTTATTATTTATTATTTATTATTTATTATTTATTATTTATTATTTATTATTTATTATTTATTATTTATTATTTATTATTTATTATTTATTATTTATTATTTATTATTTATTATTTATTATTTATTATTTATTATTTATTATTTATTATTTATTATTTATTATTTATTATTTATTATTTATTATTTATTATTTATTATTTATTATTTATTATTTATTATTTATTATTTATTATTTATTATTTATTATTTATTATTTATTATTTATTATTTATTATTTATTATTTATTATTTATTATTTATTATTTATTATTTATTATTTATTATTTATTATTTATTATTTATTATTTATTATTTATTATTTATTATTTATTATTTATTATTTATTATTTATTATTTATTATTTATTATTTATTATTTATTATTTATTATTTATTATTTATTATTTATTATTTATTATTTATTATTTATTATTTATTATTTATTATTTATTATTTATTATTTATTATTTATTATTTATTATTTATTATTTATTATTTATTATTTATTATTTATTATTTATTATTTATTATTTATTATTTATTATTTATTATTTATTATTTATTATTTATTATTTATTATTTATTATTTATTATTTATTATTTATTATTTATTATTTATTATTTATTATTTATTATTTATTATTTATTATTTATTATTTATTATTTATTATTTATTATTTATTATTTATTATTTATTATTTATTATTTATTATTTATTATTTATTATTTATTATTTATTATTTATTATTTATTATTTATTATTTATTATTTATTATTTATTATTTATTATTTATTATTTATTATTTATTATTTATTATTTATTATTTATTATTTATTATTTATTATTTATTATTTATTATTTATTATTTATTATTTATTATTTATTATTTATTATTTATTATTTATTATTTATTATTTATTATTTATTATTTATTATTTATTATTTATTATTTATTATTTATTATTTATTATTTATTATTTATTATTTATTATTTATTATTTATTATTTATTATTTATTATTTATTATTTATTATTTATTATTTATTATTTATTATTTATTATTTATTATTTATTATTTATTATTTATTATTTATTATTTATTATTTATTATTTATTATTTATTATTTATTATTTATTATTTATTATTTATTATTTATTATTTATTATTTATTATTTATTATTTATTATTTATTATTTATTATTTATTATTTATTATTTATTATTTATTATTTATTATTTATTATTTATTATTTATTATTTATTATTTATTATTTATTATTTATTATTTATTATTTATTATTTATTATTTATTATTTATTATTTATTATTTATTATTTATTATTTATTATTTATTATTTATTATTTATTATTTATTATTTATTATTTATTATTTATTATTTATTATTTATTATTTATTATTTATTATTTATTATTTATTATTTATTATTTATTATTTATTATTTATTATTTATTATTTATTATTTATTATTTATTATTTATTATTTATTATTTATTATTTATTATTTATTATTTATTATTTATTATTTATTATTTATTATTTATTATTTATTATTTATTATTTATTATTTATTATTTATTATTTATTATTTATTATTTATTATTTATTATTTATTATTTATTATTTATTATTTATTATTTATTATTTATTATTTATTATTTATTATTTATTATTTATTATTTATTATTTATTATTTATTATTTATTATTTATTATTTATTATTTATTATTTATTATTTATTATTTATTATTTATTATTTATTATTTATTATTTATTATTTATTATTTATTATTTATTATTTATTATTTATTATTTATTATTTATTATTTATTATTTATTATTTATTATTTATTATTTATTATTTATTATTTATTATTTATTATTTATTATTTATTATTTATTATTTATTATTTATTATTTATTATTTATTATTTATTATTTATTATTTATTATTTATTATTTATTATTTATTATTTATTATTTATTATTTATTATTTATTATTTATTATTTATTATTTATTATTTATTATTTATTATTTATTATTTATTATTTATTATTTATTATTTATTATTTATTATTTATTATTTATTATTTATTATTTATTATTTATTATTTATTATTTATTATTTATTATTTATTATTTATTATTTATTATTTATTATTTATTATTTATTATTTATTATTTATTATTTATTATTTATTATTTATTATTTATTATTTATTATTTATTATTTATTATTTATTATTTATTATTTATTATTTATTATTTATTATTTATTATTTATTATTTATTATTTATTATTTATTATTTATTATTTATTATTTATTATTTATTATTTATTATTTATTATTTATTATTTATTATTTATTATTTATTATTTATTATTTATTATTTATTATTTATTATTTATTATTTATTATTTATTATTTATTATTTATTATTTATTATTTATTATTTATTATTTATTATTTATTATTTATTATTTATTATTTATTATTTATTATTTATTATTTATTATTTATTATTTATTATTTATTATTTATTATTTATTATTTATTATTTATTATTTATTATTTATTATTTATTATTTATTATTTATTATTTATTATTTATTATTTATTATTTATTATTTATTATTTATTATTTATTATTTATTATTTATTATTTATTATTTATTATTTATTATTTATTATTTATTATTTATTATTTATTATTTATTATTTATTATTTATTATTTATTATTTATTATTTATTATTTATTATTTATTATTTATTATTTATTATTTATTATTTATTATTTATTATTTATTATTTATTATTTATTATTTATTATTTATTATTTATTATTTATTATTTATTATTTATTATTTATTATTTATTATTTATTATTTATTATTTATTATTTATTATTTATTATTTATTATTTATTATTTATTATTTATTATTTATTATTTATTATTTATTATTTATTATTTATTATTTATTATTTATTATTTATTATTTATTATTTATTATTTATTATTTATTATTTATTATTTATTATTTATTATTTATTATTTATTATTTATTATTTATTATTTATTATTTATTATTTATTATTTATTATTTATTATTTATTATTTATTATTTATTATTTATTATTTATTATTTATTATTTATTATTTATTATTTATTATTTATTATTTATTATTTATTATTTATTATTTATTATTTATTATTTATTATTTATTATTTATTATTTATTATTTATTATTTATTATTTATTATTTATTATTTATTATTTATTATTTATTATTTATTATTTATTATTTATTATTTATTATTTATTATTTATTATTTATTATTTATTATTTATTATTTATTATTTATTATTTATTATTTATTATTTATTATTTATTATTTATTATTTATTATTTATTATTTATTATTTATTATTTATTATTTATTATTTATTATTTATTATTTATTATTTATTATTTATTATTTATTATTTATTATTTATTATTTATTATTTATTATTTATTATTTATTATTTATTATTTATTATTTATTATTTATTATTTATTATTTATTATTTATTATTTATTATTTATTATTTATTATTTATTATTTATTGTTTATTGTTTATTGTTTATTGTTTATTATTTATTATTTATTATTTATTATTTATTATTTATTATTTATTATTTATTATTTATTATTTATTATTTATTATTTAATATTTATTATTTATTATTTATTATTCATTATTTATTATTTACTATTTATTATAATTTCCGGATTCCAGCGTTATTTCTCCATACAAATGCAATTTATACCAAATTTAGTATTTTCCGTACTTATAAGTACGAATTTCAGAATTACCTCAATCCTACACTTTAAAAGTAGTTGTAATTCCAAATTTCAGTATTCCATCTCTATGCGTTCACTCACATCCAAATTGTACCAAATTTAGTACGTTTCGTACCCATAAGTATGAATTTCCAAAACTACCTCAATCCTACACTCCATAAGTAATCTTATTTCCAAATTTCAGGATTCCAACTCTATCCGTTCACCCAAATATAAATTGTACCAAATTTAGTACATTTAGTACTTTCCGTTCCCATAAGTATGAATTTCCAAAAATACCTCAATCCTACACTCCTAAAGTAATTAAATTCCAATTTTCAGGATTCCAGCTCTATCCGTGCACCCAAATTCAATTTGTACCAAATTTAGTACCATTTACTACTTTTCGTACCCATAAGTAAGAATTTCCAAAACTACCTCAATCCTTCACTCCATCAGTAATCTTAATTCCAAATTTCAGGTTTCCATGTCTATCTAAATCCAAATTGTACCAAATTTGGTACCATTTAGTACTTTTCGTACACATAAGTATGAATTTCCAAAAGTACACCCATATCTCAATCGTACGCTTCAACGGTAATCAAAATTCCAAATTTCAGGTTTTCAGCTCTATCCGTTCACCCAAATCCAAATTGTACCAAATTTAGTACCATTTAGTACTACTCGTACACATAAGTACGAACTTCAAAAATAATTTCCTTATATCAACACCACTTCCCAACCTTGATTTCCATACCAAATATGGACATTGTAGGTATATCCGCTCAAAATATACAATTGGTACCAAATTTAGTAACTTATCGTACACTTATAAGTCGAATTTCCAAAAACCCTTTGGTACATCTTTCTAAATCTCCATCAGTTACCCTCCTTCCAAATTTCAGAATTCTAGCTCTTCCCGTTTGCATAATACAAAGGGTACCATATTTAGTACCTTTTAGTACTTTTCGTACCCTTCTAGGTCGAATTTCAAAAAACCCAGCCTTATCTCACCCCTACACACCGACAGCAACCCACAGTCAAAATTTCAGCTTTCTAGCTTCAGCGGTTTCGTCTGGGCGATGATATGTCAGTCACTCAGTCACTCAGTCACTCACTAAGCTCTTTTATATATATAGATTAGTGAGACGAAATAAACCTGTGTACTTGGAATTTCATAAATATCATTACTTTTTCTAAAACCCGAGATTTATGGGGCGTACGTATACTTATGTAAGACTGTGTATGTAGGAATAGTCGATGTTTACAATTTCCATTAAAAGTATACACTACAAAGTACTAAAGTTCCGGATTTACTTTCTATTTGGCAAATCTTTGATAAGTGATGTACATTTTTTACTGTTCTCACAATAATCATTAATGTGGTGAATATGATGCAAGATCTATTTATAAGGTCACGTAAGTAGCACAACAACAACTCTATTTTGGCCGAAAATTCTTCAATATGTCAAAATGTTTGTTTACGTTTTCATACAAATGATTCACAATAACAAAAAAATTGACAGATTGAAACCAATCAGCTGGTCGTTTTACGCCACCTTATTATTTCATCATGATATGATGGTAAATGCACAGTATATTTCACACAGAAAAATATTAACTTATAACCATAAAGCAAAAAAAAGAGACCTATATTGTTCGAAATTGTTGATAAATTTAATGTGGTATCAATTAGTTTTATTAATCTAAAGATAACATGCATTAATTCAGGACATAAAGTACTTATTTTCGTATTTAGCTGGCGGATTGTTGATGAAATTGTGTTGTCGTCAGGCCACTTGCGATCGCATGTGTTGATTTGTTGCCAGGCAACTTTAGGAAAATGCCAATTTCCGGTAAATTGGTTATTGAAGTGACTTGGCAACACAACAAATTTGTACATAACTTTTTTGAACCTTAAATGCCGTTTATATTAAAGATTTATGCCGGTTTAACCTTCTTTATGAGGATTTACTTGAAGTATACACCATGGAATTGACATTTGAAATCATAAATGAACGTTTAAGTAAAGTTTTGCATTGATAAAAAAGACCATGGTTTAATAAGAAAGGTTAGCTAAAGCTTTGTGTCAGATTAAATTTTTTCTTTCGAGTGTTCCTAAAACTTCAAAACAATATATATATAATCTGTGTATGTGTGTGTACTGTTTGAATAATATGTCAAATAATTTTAAAAACAATCAAAATCAATGATTTTTAACATAGTTTTTAGAACATTTCTGTGGAAGAAATTCTTCAGTTTTGGATTGGAATAGACATTTAATGATATTCACAACTCGATTAGGTGGAGACACCTTGACACTTCATTAATTTTTCGCGTTTTTTATAAAATGCTCAAAAAAGTATTGTAAACAAACCCAAATATTGCTTTTGTGTTTAGTAATTTTGACGTTTTAGGAATTCAGGAAAAACGAGGGTTCTATAATTTGTTTTCAACTAGATCTACCTCTTTACTTATACCATGAAAAAGACAACAACAGGGCGAAGCCGACACCAAAGTCCAACGTTCATCTGTTTGTCGGCATATATTTCAAACGAATTTGAAATTTTAACGTCGACGCCCAACAGTGTAAAACGACGCAAAACTTTACTCAAACGTTGATTCTGTTTTATCACCAGGTCTGAAAAATGTCATGTCTAAGCATCCCGTTACTTCCCATACCTCAGACAACATTCCGATCATCGTGTACGTTAACAGACCACCCACTATGATTGACAAAGGTTCAGAGAATTTACCAATATCCGCTGAGAGAATGTTCCGGGGCATTATCAAAGCTGCAGCCGCTCGCTACTACATGCCTGTCGCATAACCAAAATCATACCAAATTTCCCAGCAGAGGCAACGCGACTAGCAAATAAGCGTGAAGAGCTTCAATATATGAAACCAACGTTTGAGTAAAGTTGGGCGTCATTTTTGATAAAAGAATAAAGAAAAAATTCGAACTATTTTGCACTCGTATTATATTTACTCAAACGTTGGATGTTTTAGGACCCAGCGAAAAGTTTACCTCCAAAGAGGCAGTTAAATGATATGTACAAGTGATTTGGAAGTGCATTTTCACTCATGATTTTTACAAGGGAGTGATTCCGGAAAGAGGTACTCCATTGCACCGCATTTTAACTGACCCTTTGGCATTGCATTTTAACTGAACCTTTGGCACTGCATTTTAACTGACCCTTTGGCATTGGGGGTAGAATAGGAGGCAGTCCAGAGCACGTGTTTTGAATAAAAAATAAAATGCATTTATTATTTGTGTAAAACAAAAATATTAATAACTTTATTAAATTAACACAAATTATGAAAATTCTTTATTGAATTCAATCGCAAACATGTGTGTTTCCTCCGCTCTTCATTTAATCCAAGCTTAAGTGCTTTTGCTTCATCTGAATTGGAGTGCCTTTTATACGACTCCATTGAACTGCCTCCGGATGTTAAAATGTGACAAATGGATGTGATTCTTTGGATTGCATCCAAATGCGGTTAAAATGTGAGGAATGGAGTGCCTTTTTCACGACTCAGTTTGAACTGCATAAAAACATGCCGTGAAAGAACTAGTCTACATTGCACTACTTCCAATTTATTTTGCTGGGGAAATTTACTCTTGAAGTCAACATGCTAGTAGGCGAATATACGGGGAAAAAGTGGATAGATTACCTGAAGCAATGAAATATGAAGAATACATACATATGTTCCCATAACATCCCGGAAGGGGCAAGGGAGATTTCTCTCATGAGGATTTATTTGGCGTTTGCGCTATGGAATTGACATTTGAAACCCAAAACCACTGGGTTAAGTGTAAGCGGGGTATTTGACTTTGACAGATTCGAAGATTCCGTAACGCAAAATCATCCAAATCATTGGGCCCATAGGGAATCTTAATGGTAATGCTGAAGCAACTGGATGAAAACGCGGTTGAGTATTTAACAAGTGTCCTCAATCTATCGTTAGCTACCCATATTGTTACAGAAACCTGGAAAGTTGGGAGGCAAGGATGCCAGCTGAGGTGAATCGTATAGGCTGATCTCCCTCTTGTCGCCGGCATAATTCCACCCCATGATGAGAAACAGCTTCCCAGTTGCCCAATATCAGCATGTATTTCAAACCATATCCACACATATCACTCGGGGGACTGAACCAGAACAGGCCGTGCGACCAAACAGTCATGGTGGCTATTGACTTATCGTAGGCCTTCTATATCAATCATGCCAAACTGTTGGAGGATATAGAGAAGTATTCTCTCCTCCAGCTGTGGTTGAAACGTTGGATAATCAACTATGTATTTGTGTTGGACGCCAGTCGTTTGTAGAATTCAGAAATAATAAGTCCAAGATCCCTAGAGTAAAACAGAGGAAATAAGGCGGCGTGATATTACCGCAACTGTTTAACCTTTACCTTTCTGTAATACCACGCCCTTCAAACGGCACAGAGATCGTATTGTATGGGGATGACTGTACGATATTGGTGTCGGGTCCTATAGTCGATGAAATACGAGATGGATAAATCCCTACATAGCTGACTTAAACGCATTTTACTCTTGCATTTAAAACATGTGTTTTGAGAATTTACGTCATTTATTTGACAGCTATTCTATGGAATTGACAACTTAAATGGCACATGTTTTATAAATCATGTTAGATCAAATACCGTTTTATGCATTTCTTCAGTCTGAGGAACATATCCGCCGCCACACTGTTCACCACATGGACGGCAGAAAGAACGCTCGCCCTGAACACATGGTCGATGGTGTCCTGATTCCGACCACCAACTACCCCATGATGTTGTGTTTAAGGTTCAATAGCAGGTTTAAATCGTCCGCGCAAGCCCCAGCTATGTGTGTTAAGATCAGAAATAGGAACAAGATTTTCAAATCGCTTTTCCGCAGCACTTGAGGTGTGAACAGAATGAAATACGCCGCTTTTTCCACGCTCAGTTTCATGTAAAAGATTAAAGACCAAGTACTACCTAATTCAAATGGTGCCTAATTCATTTCTAGTACTTTGCCTTTAGTCTTTTACATGAAACTGAAGCTGAAAACACATCCAACGTTTGAGTAAAGTTTTGTGTCATTTCTGGTAGATGAATAAAGACAAATTGTTGCCAAGTTTACATTTTTTCTTTATTCTTCTACCAGAATTGAGACAAAACTTTACTCAAACGTTGGATGTGTTTTCAGCATGAGCGTAATAAAGCGGCGTATTTCATTGTGTTTCTACCTTTGGGGTGCTGACAAATAAATTTTGTTTACCTCATATCATGGTAGAACAAACAAGGCAAAGTAAATGCTACAACAAATACAACTCAACGACAACCACATAGAAAATTGTTTTGGTTTGTAATGTTAGTGTCATCGGTATATGTAAAAAACTAATATTTTTTCACTTTTGCTTGAATATTTTGAAAAATATGAATGATAATTCGTTCCGTTTTGCATGTTTCCATATCATTCGTCTAAATGGATAATTTCTCGCAGAAAGTAGAATCATTGCAAAAATGTTTGGGATTGCTGGAAAATCATTGAAAAAGGAGAAGGTGTTTGAATCTGTTGCTTATGAAATGAAAAAGCCAATCTTTTTTAGGGCTTTAGTTTTTTCAAATTTAACAGAATACCCCACATATTAACAAATGTTTTCCCGCCTCCATAAGCGGCGTTTTAGTGTGCGGCACGTTGTTCAGACTTGGAGGAGGTTACACGTCATTGATATGAAGACGTCTTTATGGGAAATAGTTTTTTCTGAATGAAATATTTTTCCTCAAAAAATATATATCCCTAATATATATCGAAAATAGAAATAAAAAGTAAGAAAAGCGTTAAGTTCGGTCGGGCCGAACTTTTTATAACCTCCACTACAAATTTCAGCCATTGCGGTAGATTAATGTGGCCACAACCTTCAAAATACCGAAATTCGGAAGGTACCGTTCTATGGGGGCTATATGATGGCGTGGACCTATACCTACAAAATTTCTGGGGGAAAGTTTTATACACCTAAAGAAGATTAAATACCAAATTTCAGCCATCTCGGTGTGATAATGAGGCTAAAACTTTCAAAATATCGAAAATTGGGAGATATTGTATTATGGGGGCTATATCAACACGTGGACCTATATAAACATTTTATGGTAGAAATGTTTTTTAGCCTCTGGAAACACAAAATACAAAGTTACAACCGATTCTTTGGTCAAATGGGTCTAATACCTTCAAAATATATTAAAATGACGCGTACTTTTTAAGGGGCCTTATGTGGGGGCTATACCAAAACGTGGACCTATATAACCCAACTTTGGTAGGAATGTTTTCTGGTCTCTGAAGACACAAAATACCAAATTACAACCAATTCTGTGGTCAAATGGGTCTAATACATTCAAAATATATTAAAATGACGCGTACTTTATATGGGGCCTTATATGGGGGCTATACCAAAACGTGGACCTATATAACCCAACTTTGGTAGGAATATTTTTTGGCCTCTGGAGACACAAAGTACCAAATTACAACCAATTCGGTGGTAAAATGGGCCAAATATCTTAAAAATTCCTTAAAACGACGACGCGTCACGCGTCATTTTGTATGGGGGCTATACGAAAGCGTGGACCTACATAGCCCGCTTTCAATACCAAAAGTCCTACGTAAATATAACATATTTTCCCAAAATTTCATCAACCTACGTCAATCCGTTCTGATGCTAGAGTGATTTCCATAGACGGACGGACATGGCTATATCGATGTAGAATTGCACGCTGATCAAGAATATATGATTATTTCGAGTAGTTACAAACGTAGTGACAAACTTAATATACCCCCATCCTATGGTGGAGGGTATAAAAATATAAAATATCGTACGGAATTTGACACTAACGTTACAGCCCAGTTCAATCAGCTGGGTATTTCTCTTACCTTATAGTACGTTTAGACTTATAAATCCACTCGATTTCAAATGTCAATTCCATATTATGTACGTCAAATAAATCATAGTTCTAAATCCACTGGATTTTATTTGACGTATATTGTATGGGATTGACAGTTTAAATTATAGTACATGTTCATAGTCTAACAGGCGTTTCATAGTACATTTACGAAATCGAGTCGATTTCAACTGTCAATTCCTTTGTGTATACGTCAAATCTCATCTAAAATCAATTGGATTTCATTTGATGTTTAA